>NW_022900940.1:13569094-13589278 GCF_012274545.1 Fukomys damarensis
TCTTTCTCTTCCTCTTCTTCATAATATTCTTTTTTTCATGGATTAAAATTCATACTGAACAATGGGTTTTGGGTTGCAAATGTGGAATTTTTTTTCCATCCATCTTTTTCTCTGTCAGAGTCTCAGTTACATCACTTGAATACACTAGTTAAGTTGTATATTAGTCAGTAGAAGCTAGGTTTTGCTGCAGTAACAACCTCTATATCTCATTTATCTAACACAATCAAGTTGATTTTAGTTTTGAGGCAGGGTCTCACCATGTAGTTTAGGCTAGCCTTGAACTCACTATATAGTCCAGGCTGGCTCAAACTTGTGGTGATCCTCCTGTCTCAGTCTCTTGAGTGCTGGGATTACAGGTGTGCATCACCATGCCTAACTACATCAAGTTCATTTCTTACTCATGCTACATGTGTAATACTGGCTGCAAGGACCTTATTTATCATAGACCCTGAGGAATCCAAGTTGAAAAAGGCTCTATCCATCCTTTCTGATGGCTCAGGCAGGGAGGAGGATGTGAAAAGCATACTGGCACATACAAGCTTTTGCCTGGAAATGACGCACTGCTTCCACTCACATTTCATTGGCCAAGCAAGCCAAATTTTTGCACCTTACTTCAAAGGAGTGGAGAAGTGTAATCCTACCATATGCCCAGAAGGAGAAAATGCAAATATTTTCAAGCAAAGCTGATAGCCACTATGAGAGCAGTTTTGGCTACAAGTAACAAAACATCTGCCTAGAAGTGGCTAAAAAAATGAGGAGATTTACTATTTTATTTAACAAAAGGCCAAAATATAGGACATTTGCCAACTTGGTTCATTCACCAGCTATTATCATTTAGATCTGGAGTGTCCCCCAAAGGCCTATTGTTAAAGCTTCACCCTCAGTCCCTAGTGCTACTGCAAGGTGATGGAATTTTTACAAGGTAGGGTTTAGTTAGAGGAAGTTAGATCACTGGGGTGTGTCTTCCAGAGGGATTATGGGATTCTGGCCTATTGTTCCTCTTCCTCTTCTTTTCAGCCACAATGATGTGAGCACTTTGGTCCACTTAGTACTCCCTGTCATAATGTATCACCTCACTACAAGGCCCAAAAGCAGTGGTGCCACCTGATCATGGACTGAAACCCCCAAATTGGGAGCCGAAATAGACTTCTTTTCAAGTCGATTATCTTGGGCATTTTGTTACAGTAACAGAAAGCTGATTAATACACTGGCCTAAAGGCATCTTCAAGAATGCAGATTCCTTTGTTTTCTGCCCTGGCATCCTCAGTCTGTCACTCTAACAATAATAGAATGGCTCTCTTTATGGTCTGAAGATGTCTGACATCTCCCATGTACCACATGCTGAGGATAACATTCAGAGATAGAAAGGAAAATATACCTGTCTCATTTCCCTTTTTGAAAAAAGCTTCTAAGATGCTGTGCAACAGATTTTCTTCCCAGCCCATTAACCACATGCTCCTGCTTAAACCACTTCCCTGGCAGGTAAATCAGGACCTCAAAAGCTGATTTAAGTGAGACAGAATTAATCCTGTTAGGGGCCAGTCCTCCTGATCCCCAAAATGAAGGACATGAGTTACTTAAAGGAAAGTGAACTAAACTGGATTTCTGTTTTTAAGACCAAAAAAGTTATGTAGAATTTCAACTGGGTAGAAAACTAACGGTGTCTTCTGCCCTGGGCTCCAGGAAGGGAAGGATAAATCCTTGTGGGAGGTTCTACATTAAGCATATTATTTACACCATCTGAGAAGTAGATGCACAAGGACACGTCATGTCTAAAATCAAAGGAGATTAAGAGATTTGGGATTTGATCTGAAGTCTGCTTCCAGATATAAGGCTGTTAAAGACTGTATTTCCTCTGTTCACCTGTAGAACATGATTTTAAGACCTCTATGAAAAATGTACCCAGTAGAAATGGATATGACTACATCATATTGATTAAGAGCAGCTAATAAACTTGCTCCATGTCACACAGCTCATAAGTGGTAGAGTAGGATTTAAACCGATGCCTCCAGAGCTGCCCGTGACTATGAATTGCTTCCTCTGTCCATGAACTACTGACCCTATATCTGCCATTCCTGAGTGACCTTCTACCTGGATAGCCAACTCCTTTATATTAAAGAATTGACATTTTAAAGAAGATAGGGAGCAGATTATATGTGTCATGGGCTTTGTGTTTGTATATATTTTTCCCCCTCTATTTGAAATAGCTCCAGAGTTTCTAAAATAATTTTTGCTGTTTCAAAATGTCAAATACATCCTACTGTGCTTGTTTTTGTTTATCTTGTAGACAAAGACTTATAGAAGATGCAAAAAAAAATCCACATTTGCAATCCAGAACCCATTATTCAGCATGAATTTTGATCCACAAAAGAAAGAATATTATGAAGAAGTAGAGGAAGAGGAAGAAAAAAGAGGAGAAGAAGAAGAAGAAAAAGCTCCATCCATTTTTTCCAAGGTCCCTTCAGGTCGACATATTTAAAAAAAGAAAGACTTTAACTTGTCACTCAGCTCTCACTCTGCATGAATCATAGCAGCCTCTACGTGGGGAAACCGCCTAGTTCTAGGAACTCGTAATAGAAGCTGAGGTTTGTCACCTTCCCGGCCACATTTCAAATCCCACTCAAGTGCTTGTTGGAGGCCATGTGATGGTGCATCCTTGACCTGGGGAGGACTGAGCCACTGGGCTGTAGCCATTGCAGTGGATAAATGCCTACGTCCCAAAGGCAGCCGCGTGTATGATGAGACCCTGGACAGGGGCCAGAACAGAGAAGAATCTTTACTGAGGTGGCCTCTCTGTCCCTTCGAGGTGATATTTCTAAATCAGGGATCATAATATAGCAGTAATAATAAGAGCAGCTAGCAACCATTAAGTACCTAGCTGTGAGTATTCTCTCTGGTGTTGATGCTATTGTTACTGCATAACTTTAGTCAGTTAACCATCAAAATATGCTCTAAGTAGCCATTATTCATGCAACAAAGGGTGGGACTTAGAGATCAGGTTGTGGGGCAGAGACCTGGGGGTGACCCTTTCCTTTCTGCTACCTCTCAATGGTGGTGAAAGTCTGAGGTTACTTAACTTTGCTAGTCCTCAGTCTTCATTTGGAAAATAGAGACAATAATATTATCTGTTTCACAGAGCTGTTGGGAGGATTAGATAGGACCATGTGTGCAAAGTACTTAAAAACTTAACATCTAATTGGCTCAGAGTAAGGGCTTAATGCTTGCCAGTGATCATCACCTATTAAAATTAAATTCAGGGCTGGAGATTTAGCTCAGCGCTGTCACTGCCTGCCTCACAAGCACAAGATCCCGAGTTCAATCCCCAGTACCAAAACAAAAAACAAAAAACAAACAAAAAAACCCAGTAAATTCATATTAGCTCCAGTTCCATTTTTGAGCCTTTAAGAAGATCTGGAACTGAGAGCGATCCCAGCATTCCAAGAGACTGAGGCAGGAGAATCACAACTTTGAGCCTGCTTGGGTGACTTTGTCACTTAGCAAGACTTGGTCTCCAAAAACAGTTGGAAATGTAGCTTAGTGCGAAGGGCCTGGGGGTGGAGGTGGGGCACTGCTAGGGCCAGGGTTCTCTGCCTTGAAGAAAGCCAGGCATGGTTTTACACATCTATAATACCAGCATTTGAAAGGAATGCAAATTTGAGGCCAGCCTGAGCTATAATATAGCAGGACTTAGTTTAAAGGGGTGGGGGGCAGGGATTTAGCTCAGTGGTTCCAACACCTGCCTTGCAAGCATAAGGACCCAAGTTCGATCCCTGGTACAAAACAAACAAACAAACAAAAACAACAACAACAAAAAAAACAACTAAAGAATGTGAGCTTTCCATTAGTCATGAACCAGAGATGTTCCTCAGGTATCTTGCTTGTCATCATGGTGGAGGTAGTAGTAGGAAGGACACAGTAGGGTAAGATTTTTATTTTATTTTTATTTTTGGTTTTCACTTCTGCCGTGGATTTAGAGCCAAACATATTTTCTCACGAGAAAGATCAAACAGATGGAAAAAGTACTCAGACCAGTGCTTGACATGGTTCATGGCATCCCGGTGGATGGCAGAGAGGAAGGAGAAATAAACCAAAGTATTTGCTGCCACAGCCACTCATGCCTGAGAGAACAAGACAACATAAATCTTCTCTGTGAGCTGGGCCTGGAAATATAGTGAGAAATTGCTGCAAAATGAATATTCAGTCAGGAATGTCGGTGGCCTGGTTTTCTTAAGAATTGAGCTTGTTTGAAAGAAATAGTGGAAGATAGGGGGAAAAAAAAAAAGAGCTTGCCTGTGGATTTGATTATCTTTTACTACAAACCCAGTTACACTGCTTTTTCCTTCTCCTTTCCTGTCCACTTTCCTCTCTACTGACATCTACTGATGGCTAACCCTGCGTCAAGAGCTGGGCTGCATCCCAGAGGACATCGGGTCATGGATGTGATACACTGCCAGCCCTCAAGTAGAAGCAGTCTAGTGGAAGAGACAGACAGGCTGAACAAACGTCTTCACCAACATTGTGCTAAGAAAGAAAGGGCTCAAATACATAAGGACAAAAGCGAGGAAGGATCACCACATCTGGGGATGACCTCTCATAGGAAGTGAAATTTGAACAGAGGCCTGCAGGGTAAGCAGAAAGTAACCAAGCAAAGAATGGGTAGTGGGGATGTGGGTGGAGAAACTCGGTATTTTTCAGAAACAAAGAAATGGCCAGGGGTTGAAGCTCAGAACTTGAAGGGAGAGTGATATGATGTGGGGCTGGGGAGGAGGGAAGGAGCCAGGGCTGACTTACTTTCCTGTCACATCGCCTGGCTCTGTTTACCTCCTATGTGTCCAGTTCTCAGTAGTTGTTTTTTGGTTTGTTTGTTTCGTTTCGTTTTGTTGGTACTGGGGATTGAACTTGGGACCTTGCACTTGCAAGGCAGGTGGAACCACTGAGCCAAATCCCCAGCCCTATGTATCCAGTTCTTACAGAGAGAAGGCAAGCCCTTCCTCACCTCCTGGGGATACAGGCTTCAGTGTCACCGGACCACTCGAATGGCCCCAGGGAAGGTCCCTGCTGGAGCTTTGTAGTGTTCAGTGGGTCTCTGGCTGCTTGAGTCTCTTTTCACCTTCACTGGGGCTATCTGGCTTTTTCCTAGGAGCTTCCCTAGCCCCAGCACCAAGACCAGCGGCATCCTCACTCAGATATTTCAGGAGCCTTGGTTCAGTTGCTTCAGGGCCTGGTTTCCCCTTCTTAAAATCAGCACTGTCTGTGACCATGTGTTCCACTAAGAAAACCAAGTCCCCACTTCTGCCCCAGCTCCAGTAATTGGTTCCCTCTCTCGTTATCATTCATCACAATGAAAACAGCTACCTTCTGTGGGCCCTTAAACAGTTAAAACAGGTAGACTTAATTCTGTGGCTGCCCTGTGTCCAGTGTTCAAGGATACAAAAGTGAGTGAAACTGTACAGGACTCTGCTTTTGAGAATCTACCGATGTTATCCTATGATCTCACCAACTCTTCACAAGCCCATATGTAGGAGCTATTACTAGTGCCCATTGTATAGATGAGGAAACTGAGTCACAGAGAGGTTAAAGAATGAGCCCACTTTCTCATTTCTGATCAATTGGCACAGCTTGCATTTAAATTTCTCTGGACCCCAAGCCCAAGTTCTTAACCACTACTTTCTGTTCCCTCTGCTCACTCCTCTGTGAAATATCCTGAAATTGTGATTCTTCTACAACTGGGGCCTTATCTTGTGTATAGAATCCTCTATACTGTCACTCTTCTTCAGCTACAATTCACTTTGCTATTGAAATAAGCCCTGTCATATCTTGCAGGGCCTCTCTGTCCTGCTCATTTGTTGGCCTGGTTTCTTCCTGTCACCGTGTATCTCCCCAGGACTGTGTTCTTTGGAGCTGGAGTTTCACCCATTGCCCAGGATCAGCCAATGGTCAAAGGGGCAAATTTGTTTCTTTTCTGGAGTTAACAGCCCTTCTCAGTTCACTCTACTTGCCTGCTGCGTACCCTTTGACTCCTCGCTGGGTGATACATTATATAGTAGTTGTTGTGGACACCCAAAGAGCTACTAAAAGACCTGTAGTTCTCCTAAGACTTGTGACTTCAAAAAAGAATTTCTCAAACAGGACGGCACCGTCCTTAGGGGATGTTTGCTTGTGAGGGTGCTTTTGGTTGTCACAAGGATTGCAAGAGTAAGGGGGTGGACATGGGGAAGTCTGGCATCCTACTGGCTTAGGGTTAGTGTGAGACTGGCTTGTGGGGCAAAGAACTCTCTAGTGTCCTCTGAGATTTGAAATGTCCTACCAGACATTTGCACAATGAAACTTTTCATTTCCTGAGCCTAGACATCACATTTCCCCGGAATGCTATTATTATACCAGTGGAACAAAATCTCCAGGACTTGACCAAGGCTCGTCTGTCACTTCAGAAAATCATGTCGTTGACAGCAGCACCACATTTTTATCTGATTCACGAGTGACGCACAATAGTATCAGTTTTTACTTGATGTTATTTGGCTCATGGAAATCTTGTGTGTGCCTGTTTAAGTGCTACTTTGAAATAGAATATTTAAAGTGAAAGGGTGAAGATGCATTCAGTTGAAGACTGTCGCACTTCTCTGAAATCTGGATGTACTCAATAAACGTTCGACATCACATCTTCTTGTACAGTCAAGTCATGCTTCAGCGTTTTCATATTGAAATACATATTAGACTGTAAAGTACTTTCTTTTATTTCTCCTTCATATGACAGGACTTTATATTAATTTTTAGAATATAATATATAGATTATCCTATGTATGAATTTCAATTCAGGATCGTAAAGGCAGTATTACAAAAATACTTGTTCTAAGAGGTGGGTGGGTGGATAATAACATCAAAGCCTCGTTGGCAATCAAGGGCTCATTTTACTGGTGATTATTGCTACAAAGATTTTGGTATTCTCCTCTTGGAACTCTCTTTGGAGGCAAGGCAGGGTTTAATTTGCTTGTCTCTGCCACTCACTAGTTCAGAATTTTCTAGGGTTTTCCTCATTGCAGAAGATTTTGAGTTTAGTAGAGTCCACAGTTTTTCAGAGTCAATTCTGTGACAAGTGAGAGTGATCAAGTTGAATGATGATCTTCTTGGTCACTAAATGATGGGGTTCTTGGGGCAGGGATTGTGTTTTATCTGTCTTTGCAGCCCCATCTCCAGCACTTACTACATAGCAGGTATTCAGGGGGAGTTGAGTAGAATTTTTGACAAATAGACACTGTGAACTTGGTGTAAGAAACCTAAATTAATGCATAGCTGTCATACTGAATTTAAGTAATATAGAAGTATATATCATATCAGAAAGTGGAACTTCCTACCCTGGGTGTTAGCAGAAATATTTAAAAGATGGCATGGCCTGGTCACAGCCCCTCAGAGTGGTTAAAACCAGCTGGTAAACCCACAATGATGCATTCTGGTTGAATATTCCCTTTCTGTCCTTTTCGGAAATCCCAGTTCCCACAGGTTACCTAATAGGAGTCAGGGTGGATTTGGAAAGTTCTCTCCCTAAAGCAAATACTATTAAAAGTCTGGTATGTATTCTTCCAGACTTAAAATGTGTCCATGGAAGTCACGGCAAGGGAAAAGGGCTTGTACTTGATGAATGAGACATATTTCAATATATTTATTCAACTAATAAAATGAGATTTATATCATAATACTATTCTAAAATGTATATTTTTTCACTTCCTATTTCACAACACATTAGAAACACTTGGCAATCAGGTGTTTTGAGTAGCTTCGGTCTGCAGGAAATTCCAAAGTGCAGGTTGCCAACAGTGTTTTGAAGGAGTAGATTACTAAAGGGACAATTTCCATGGGAAAATATGCTTGCAGACATATGAGTTCCGATGAATGTTCTTTCTTCCCTTTTTTGAAACATGTTAGAATTTTGCATTTGGTAGATCCAAGTTTAAATTCCAGTGTGAATTTATGTTCTAGTGTGGGAGATAAGCACTAAACAAGTAAACAAAAAAGCAAACAGTGTCAACATCACTCTCAACTCTGGTGCCTGTTCTGAAAGATGAGTAGTGCGAAGGCTTAGCCTCCAAAGAAGGAGACCATTTTAGATAGAAAGCCTCCCAAGAGGCCCTTGAATTGAGACCTGAGAGCATGCACAGGTCCTGGGGTAGGAGAGACCCAAGAGTGTTTGAAGAACTGCACAGGGTATGAAAATTTAGTTTGCTACCATAGGAGCCTTTGGAGATGGGATCAGAGAGACAGGCAGGAGCTAGATTTTGAAGACTCTGATAGTCTGTTATACAGAATTCAGATTTTATTGTAAGGTGAGTGGCTGGTTCTGATTTGGTTTTAAGGACCTTTCTAGCTACTGCATAGATTAGAGAAGGACAAAGATTGAAGCTGGAGACCAGGGAGGAGCAATTGCCATTGTCCAGACACAAGAGGATGGCAGCTTGGAGGAGGGAGATGGATGGAAATGAGAACAGTATTTCATCTTTCTAGAGGTAGAACCAACAGGATTTGTTGAGAGAGTGATTCAAGGTGTGTGCGTGCATGTGTGTGAGTGTGTGTGTAAAAAGGAATCACTAAATTGGAATGTGTGGGATTTGGGCCTGAGTAACTAAGGACAGTGGCGTTATGCATAGAAGTGAGGAAGGTAGGAAAAGAATGAGTTTGATAGGCAGAGGGGTCAGGGAAGTAAGTTAGCTTGGGTTAAATTCATTTTGAAAAGTATATTTGACACTCAAGCGGGTATCAATAGGCAGTGATAGTTCCACAGATGAGTTTAATCTGGAGATATAAATTTCAGAGTAACATACATAGACATATAGATGTATTTAAAGATAGATATATTTAAAGCCACAGGAGCTGACTGGGAAGGTGGTTTTATTTTCCAGTTTTAAACATCTTTTTTTGCAGTTTCTGAGTGGTGATAAAAAGAACTTAAGGAAAGGGAGGAGGGAAAGAGAGAGAGAGAGGAGAGAGAGAGGGGAAAGAGGGGGTGAAGGGGGGGGAGAGAGAGAGAGAGAGAGAGGGAAACGTAGTTTACCCATATACAATGTCTTGCAAAGCAAGTGTTTGGCTTTTTCATGCACCTTTTAGTAGATGCCCTTTTATGAGATATGGGACATACACACCACCTGCTGGTCATTTCTAAGCATTTTCCAATATGACCAAGGCAGAGAGTTTCTAGTGCATCATATGTAAAGATGATCTCCAACTTTCAGTAGTTCAGCTTAGGGCTTTTCTTTTTTTTTAACTTTATGATGATATGAAAGCAATGCACATTCAGTAGAAGCTATAGTTTGGTTTTGAACTTTGATCTTTTCCCAGACTAGCCAAATGCAGGAAGATGCTCTCTTCCTCTTCCTCTCATGGTGATGCTAAGCAGAACCAGTGAGCTGCAGCTACCAGTCAGCCATGGGGGAAACAGCTGAGGCCTTATCGGGCTGTGTTACTGAGCTAGGAAGTGTGTGGAATAGCTATATTAAATGTATTTTCAATGTATGATATTTTATATACAGTAGGATTATTAAGACATAACAGCATAGTAAGTCAAAGGGCATATGGGTATATCATAGAAAAAAATGTCCATTGAAAATATCCTCCACAAGTAAGGAAGAAATAAATACTCTGTCAGATAAACAAAAACAGAGAAAATTTATTACCATCAGAGTCATATTAAAACAAATAGTAAAGAGAGTTCTTTGGCAGAAGGAATACTATCCCAGATAGAAGATCGGAAATACTGAAAGCCAGCGAGTGCATCAAAAGGTAAACCTTAGAGACATTTATAGCTAAATGGATACACATTGGGGTGAAAAGTGAAATAAATAGGGCAGATGTGTAAATACCAAATAGTTTCTCTGGTGTGAGAAACTGAAAGTGTAAATAAGGATCAAAAGTTATAATAGATAAACTGAAATAGGAAGAAAAGGTGCAAAGGGGGAGTGGGAGGGGTTGGGGAAAGGAAAGAAGGGAATGGAAATAATATGAGAAAAGGAAAAAAGGGAAACAAAGTCTTTGTAAATAAGGACAGGTTGAAGGGAGGGCGGGTGAATGGGGAAAAAATAAGAACCAAGTTATATTATATAAAGGTACAAATTTCCAATGATGAATGTCATTATATTGTATACCTAAAATGTACCAATAAAGCTAATTTTTTAAAAAGGTTAAAAAATGTCAAGGGTACTTGTACAAGTAGCATATGGACACTCATTGGGGAGATCAGAGATGCTATGGGTGTGGCAAAATAGTGGAAAGAACCTGGAACAAAGAGCACCAGACTTGAATCTTATCTTGCTTAAGCAAGAAAGAAGAATTCTGGCTTTTAGACTCTCGATCAGCAGCCTGTCCAATAAAACCTTCTGGATGATGGAAATGTTCTATATCTGCACTGTCCAGTACAATAGACACGAATCACATGTGGCTATTGAACACTTGAAATGTGGCTGTTGTGACTAAGGAATCTTAATTTTAACTATTTTAAATTTAAATAGCCAGTGTGGCTAGCAGCTTCTGTATTGGACAACATGATTCTTAAGGCTCAGTTTCTTCCTCTATACAATGGTGATAAAAACACCAGCTACAAGCTTTTATGCCCATTGATTGAGATCATTTGGAAAAACAAATCTAACACCAAGATTTATAACAGGAAGTGGAGAAATACACATCTGAATATACCTCCAATGGAATTAGTAGAACATTGCACCCACACCCCTCCACCTATCACTAAGGTTTTTGTTAATCTCCTACTGTGAATTCCAAAAGAAAAACAGGGAATATGCATTAGTACCACAAGTCAGGTTCTTTTTAAAAACATTCTGTGTGAAATGAATCAGTCAATGTGGTGTTTTGCACTCTTCCCTCTTTCTGAGATGGGAGACTGTATCGGCTTATGGTGAGAAAGTCGTCCTAGTCAATGAATAATCAAAGGCAAAGCCAAGCAGATGATAAATGTTGGCCTCCATCCTGTGAAGCCACCCACTAAGCACAGTTGAATAAATCTGTTCAGGCTTAGCATATTTTTCAGGGTAATTGGTTGCAGTTTCCTCAGATTCTTTGATTGGTTAACTTTATCCTGGGCTCATTCCAAACTCATGAAACAGACAGTGAAATAAGTTTCTGATTTCAAATTAAGTTTCAGGAAGAGGACCATAGTACTAGGTCTGACAATACTGGGAGCACGAAATGTTTGTTCAGGCTTTTCTTTCCTGAATGCTGCCAACATTTAGGGGTCTGTGATTTTCCTTCTTGGTAAGGGGCAGAGGTGACTGGAGAGAGCCTCAGAAAATGCCAGGTGATTAAACTAATTATGGTTCTGTTGTAAAGGTTGTGAGCATTTCAAATCATGGGGCTCAGAAGCTGTGAAGGTAAACAAGAGGCACACTTCAGAAATGGTTAATTCTGTGAATTCAGAGTCAGGAGATCTGGGTTCGAGTTCTACCTTCTCCATCTATTCCGCAGTGTGAATTTACATAAAACCTTAATGCCTCTCTGAGCCTATCTTCTCAGTAAAATGGACATGATGGCAGCCAGCTCAACAGATTGCTTTGAGGAGATGTAAGATAATAATCATTAAGCACCAGGAACAGTGCCTGGTATGACACAGGACATAAAAAAGAGCATCACATCACTTTCCTTAGTATGGTATAGCTATGCTTTTGGAAAAGACTAAAACCCTTGACATAGTGTTTCTGCATTCCCCATTGTTACAGATGGCATTGCTCTCCCTCCCAATTCATATCAAAGTTCTAACCCCCAGTACCTCAGGATGTGACTGGATTTGGGAAAATGGCCATTAGTGAAGTGATTAAGTTAAAATGAGGACATTAGGATGGACGCTAATATAATATATCCTTACAATAAGAAGAAATTTGGACAAAGACAGAGGGAAGGTTCTGGGAAGAACAGCTCTAAAGACAGCTCACCACTATAAGCCCAGAACAGAGACCTCAGAAGAAACACATTTTGCTGAAACTTTTTTTTTTTTGTTTTTGGAGATGTGTCTCACTATGTACCCCAGGCTGGCCTTGAACTTGCAGCAATCCTACTGCCTCAGCCTCCCCAGTGCTGGGATTACAGGCGTGGTGTAGCATCTCGCTTTGCTGAAACTTCTGTCTTAGCATTCCAGCCTCCAGGACTGTGAGAACGCACATTTCAGTTGTTTAGTCACCCGTCTGTTGTACTTTGTTATAGTAACCCTAGCAAAGTGACCTGTTCACGCAGCCTGACACTCACTTATTCAGTTTTTAAGCAAGTACTTTTTGAACTTGTTCCATTCAGCTTCTAGGACACAAGGGGAACAATGAAAAGTCCCCACACTCTGGTCAAGCACACAAATAAGATAATTGCTCCAAGATAGAAAGAGCTTGGAGGGTTGAAGGGATAGAATGGAAACCTGTGTGTGGGTGGGTGGGGGATAAAATAAAGTTTATTTAAAAAAGGATGGAAAGTTGTGTTGATGCTTGAGTTGAGTGAGGGAGAAGGGATGTAAGAGAAAGGTGAGGAGGCAGGGAGGGAGGCAGGTTCACCAACTTTATGATTTTTTTTCCTGCAGTACTAGGAGTGGAGCCCAAGGATGTTATGCCACAGAGCTTCATCCCCAGCCTCTCCTCCTTTCTGAGACCATGTCTCACTAAGTTGTCCAAATGAGCCTCAAACTTATAACCCTCTTGCTTCAGGTTCCGGACTAGCTGTGATTATAGATGTGTTCCATTGTGCCTGGCTCAACTTCACATTTTTATGGTGATTTGATTTATGGAAGGTCAGAACTGGAACTCAGTCCCACTAACTCTTTGGTCAGTTCTGCCTTCACAAACACCACCATAATTCTTGTTTAGTGCATCCAGGAATGTTGTAATCACCCACCCCTTGGATCTTCCTTCAGGAAAAGATTATTCCTTAGGTGTCGGGAGTGACTCTAGAAAACAGCCATCTGCTACCACCCACTTCGGGATTGCATCAGCGGAAGAAAACTGCCTCGACCTAGGTCGTGCTTCTTTCCTGCAGCCCACATCCACTGGCAAAGAGATGTGGCAGCCGAACGATTGACCCCTTTGCTCCAGCTAGGAACAATTCAGTAGGCCCAGGGCAGCTTCCAAGATGCCTATGGGGTAGGCAGAGACCTTTTAAAACTACCTTGATAGCTAGGTGTGGTGGCAAATTCCTGTGATCCATGTACCTGGAGGCGGATACAGGAGTTCAAATCTGAGATCAACCTGAGCTACTCTGCAAAAAAAAAAAAAAAGACAACTACCTTGCAGATCAACTTCTCTGTTCAGTCTTTTGGTCTCGGGGACCAATGTTGAAGATTCACAAATAGTAGGTCACAATAGTAGTTCTTCAAGTGTGTTCTGGGACTTCTGAGGATGCTTGAAACCCTTTCAGGGGGTCCATAGATCAAATCTATTTCCATATTAACATGAAGGTATTATTTTGTCATTTGTCATTCTCACTGTTTTATGAATATACAAAATATGAAAAGCTCCTTTTTGGGCAGTGTTTGGGATCCAAACCAAGGCCTTGTACATGCTAGACAATCATTCTACTGAGCTACCTACCTCTTGAAAGGCTCCTGTATAATCTTTAAGTAACTAACATTTATCAAAGTTTGTGATAGTATCAAAAACATGGTCAATAACTCTGAAGAGTCTGCTAAAATATACCTGCTTGTCAACTATTTACATCTTTGTGAGGTAGGGTGTATTCACACAACCAAAACAACAAATGGAAATGTAGAACCATATATGAGAATATCCGCAGTTAAGTTAGTCATTTGCAAGACAATAAAAAAATTATAAAACAGTTCCATATTTCTCACTAAATATACTGTTTTGGAAAATATTAGTATTTTAAATAAAACAGTGTTTATATGAAAATATAAGATAAACGACAAAAAAATCAACAAAGAAATATCAGAGTTGAACTAAACTTTTGAACAAGTAGACTTAATAGATATCTACAGAGTGTTCCACCCAACAATAGCAATATGCACATTCTTCTCAACAGCATATGGAATGTTCTCCAAAATAGACCACATACTACCCATAAAGAATGCTTAAATAAATATAAAACAATAAGTTATCCCATACATATTGTCAGGTCATAGTGTCATGAAACTAGAAATCAATGTCAAAAGAAAGCACAGAAACTATGCAAATAAATGAAAATTAAACAGACACTTGAGCACTTGGTGTTTCACAGAAGAAATCAAGGAAGAAATTAGACAGTTGCTAGAATGAAATGATAATGTGAGTACAACATATCAGACCTTATTGGACACAATGAAAGCAGTACAAGGAGGGAAGCTTACAGCTGCAAATGGCCAAAGCAAGCCCAAATAAATAACCCAATGATGCACTTAAGCTCCTAGGAAAACAACAATCCCTATCCCAAATCTAATACAAGAAAAAAAGTTATAAATATCACAGCAGAAATTAATGAAGTTGAGACAAAAACAATACAATGAAATAATGACTCAAATAGCTGATCCTTTGAAAAAATAAAATAGACAAACTCTTAGCCAGTCTTACTAGAAAAAGGAAAGAAAAGTCACAAATCATGCAATTAAAAATGAAAAAGGCCATTGGCATAGGAAAAGATTTCATGAACAAAATCTCAGTCACACATGAACTAGCACAAAGAATCAACAACTGTGATCTCATCTTATTAAAAAGTTTCTGCACAACAAGAGAAGCCACCAACAGTGTGAAGAGGCAACTCACAATGTAGGAAAATTTTTTTTACTGGCTGTTCCTCAGACAGAGGTCCACAATCTAGAATATATAAAGAACTTTAAAAAATCAGACCTCCCAAATTTGAAGACCCAAAATGGGCATCTGAAATGAACAGACATTTCTCAGAAAAAGAAGTAGAAATAGAAAATAAACATATGAAAAGATGTCCAACATCACTGGTCATTCAAGAGATGCAAATGAAAACAATGCTGAGATTCCACCTCACTCTAGAAAGAATGGCTCCTATCAAGAAATCAACCAATAACAAATGCTGGTGGGGCTATGGGGAAAGAGGAACCCTTCTCCACTGCTGGTAGGAGTGTAGACTTGTGCGACTACTGTGGAAATCAGTGTGGAGATAACTCAAAAAACTAGGATTAGAGGTCCCATTTGACCCAGCTATTCCCCTGCTGGGTATTTTCCCAAAAGAATTAAAAGAATCATACCACAGCAATATATGTATATCCATGTTCATAGCAGCAGTTTGTAATAGCTAAACTTGGTAACAGTCCAATTGCCCATCAACAGGAGACTGGATAAAGAAAATGTGTTATTATTGTTTTTTTTATAAAATGGAGTACTACTCAACCATAAAGAATGAGAAACATTTATAGCTCAATGGATGCACACTGAGGCCATACTCTTAAGTGGAATAAATAGGACACATATGTGTAAATACTGAACAGTTTCTCTGGTGTGAGAAACTGAAAGTATAAATAAGGATCAAAATGTATAATAGATAATGTGAAATAGGAAAATATGCCCAAAGGGGAAGGGGAAGTGGGAGAGGTAGGGGAAAGGAAAGAAGGAAAAGGAATAAATATAAGAAAAGGAAAAATGGAAACAAAATCTTTAAAAATATGGAGGGGTTGAAGGGAGGGCAAGTGAATAGGGAAAAAATAAGAACCAAGATATATCATGCACAGGTACAAATTTCCAATGATGAATGTCATTATATTGTATTCCTAAAATATACCAATAAAATTAATGAATAAAAAAGAAAAAGGCAAAATAAAAAAGAATGTTGCCAAAAATCCAGAAGATTTTTAGTAACTACTCTGAAAACCTGTACTTCAATAAGTTGGCAAATACAGAAGAAATAGATTTCTAGGTACATCTGAAATAACCAAAACTAAACCAAGAAGATATAAAAACCCTCAAAAATCCAAGGCCAGGCAATGAAACTGAACCAATAAAAAACAAAACCAAGGGGGTGAAGGGAGGGCAGGGACAAGGGGAAAAAATGAGAACCAAGACCTGTCATGTAAAGGTATAAGATCTCAATGATGAATGTAACTGTACTGTATACCTAAAATGTACCAATAAACTCAATGAGGAAAAAAAACTCCAAAAAACTACCAACTAAGAAAATCCTAGGTCTTCATAGGTTCACTGTCAAATTCTACAAGAATTTTAGGGAAAAATCTAATGTCAATATACCTCAAACTCATTAATGAAACTGAAAGGGAAGGTGTACTTGCAAAGTCATTCCCGGAAGCCGTCATTACCCTAATTTCAAAACCAGACAAGGACCCAAATTAAATAAGACAACTACAGACCAATCTCTTTAGTGAACATAAATGTAAAAATCCCTGACAATATACAGAGTGCTATGAATCATTGAAAAGGTCATACACCATAAGTTTAAGTAGGATTCATTCTGCAAGGATGGATCAGTATATGCAAGTCAATACATGCAATACAACACATAAATAGAAGCAAGGACAAAACCCACATGATCATCTCAATAGATGAAGAAAATGCCTTTGGTAAAATCCATCATCCACTCATTATAAACTTGATCTTAGCCAAAAGGCCAAGAAGCAATTCATCATCCACTCATTACAAAAACCCTGAAGAGAATAGGTATGGAAGAACTTATCTCAATCTAATAAAGGCCATTTATGATAAATCTTCCACCAATATCACATCAAATAAGGAAAAAAGCTTTTCCTCTAAAATCAGGAAGAAGACAAGAATGTCCACTATCACAACCTGTTTGATATAATAGTCACAATATTAGCCAGCGCAATCAGGAAAAACAAAACAGTAAAAAGGACAGGTAAAGGCAAGGAAAAAGTCAAGTTATTATTATTTACAGACAACATGACCCTCTTTATAGATGACCAAAAAAATCCTACCAAGAGACTCCTAGCATTAACCAAATTTAGCAAGACAGCAGGATACAAAATCAACACACAAAAATCAGTAGAGTTCCTGTAACCAATAATAAACTTATTGAGAAAGAAACTAGGAAAACAATATTCACTGTGGGAGACTGCAATACTGATTATGCCCAAAGCAGGCTATAAGCAATGGAGGTTGCAAAAAGTTAATCCCATAATTGGCTTGTTTACAGAAGTGAATCCGGCTGAAGCCTACATGCGGAGGTCAGAGTAACTTGCACCCAAATTCCATTCCCACAGCTAAAACCTTCTTACTAGATGGACTGTGTTCTAACTGCAACCATATATTTTGTCTATTCTGTACCTAATTCAAAAATGCTTTGTCTTGTCCTTTACCAGCCTTGTTTACATTAATTTCCATAGAAATGGCACAGCTGCACATCCACTCATATAGTCTGACACTTGCACATAGCTCTCCTTTACCCCCAACTGATTAGCAATAAAAATCAGTGGCTTGGACTAGCAGTACATTTTTTGGTTGCACCAGCATTGGTCATCCTCATGCCCTGTTTTTTGTCTCCTTAGTTCTGTCTTTTAGGTTTTTTTCCCCTTGGGCCTACATCGTACACAGAGCAGGAGACTTGAGCCTACTGCAGAGGTTTCCAGTAATGTTTTAGGGATCCTCAGTAATTCACAATAGCACCAAGAAAAACTGAATATTTAGGAATTAATTTAACTAAGAAAGTAAAAAACTTCTACAATGTAAAAACTATAATACTTTGAAAAAGGAGATTGAGGAGGACATTGGAAAGTAGAAAGATTCCCTGCTCCTCGGTAGACAAAGCCAATATTGTTGCAATGGCCAGTTTCAAACTTATAGCTTTAATAAAATCCCAATCAATGTATCAACAACATTCCTCACAGAACTAGAGAAAACAGCCCTAAAATTCATGTGGAACTAGAAGAGACCCAGAGTAGCAAAAGCAATTCTGGGCAATACGAGCAGAGCAGAAAGCATCACAATCCCAGATTTCAAATTATTGAAAGTTATTACAAAGCTGTAGTGATAAAAACAGCATAGTATGGCACAAAAGCAGATATGTGGATCAATTAAACAGAATAGAGGATATAGAAACAACCCCAAGCACATTCAGCTATGTGATCTTTAACAAAGGAACCAAAAACATACTGAAATAAAGATAGTTTCTTTAGTATACGATGCTGGGAAAACTGGCTATCCATATGCATAAAATTGAATCTAGACCCATATCTCTCACCATGTACTAAACTAAAATCTAAATAGACCAAATATCTAAATATTAAAACAAAAACACTTAATCCGCTGGAAGATAAAACAGGTAAAACTCTTAAGGACTAAGAAAGGACTTTCTGAACAGAACCCCACTGGACAAGAAACAACATCAAGAATCAACAAATGGGATTATATCAAATTTAAAAACTACTGCCTAGCAAAGGAAATGACCAGCAAAGTCAAGACCACCTACAGAATGGGGAAAAATTGGGGCAGCTATTCCTCAGATAGAGGACTAATATTTAGAATATTTAAAGAACTGAAAAAATAAGCACCCAGAGTAAAAAAAAAAAAAAATTTGGAAAACTGAAATGAACAGGCAGTTCTCACAAGAAGTTAAAATAACCAAAAAATACATGAGAAAATGATCCATGTCCCTGGTCATTACAGAAATGCAAATTAAAACAGCACTGAGCTGGGTGTGGTGGTGCATACCTGTAATCCCAGCACTAGGGAGGCTGAGGCAGGAGGATCACTGTGAGTTTGAGACCAGCCTGGGCTACATAGTTAGTTCCAGGTCAGTCTCAACTACATAGTGAGACCGTGTCTCAAACAAAAAAACAAAACAAAACAAACAAACAAAAAACAACACAGATTCCATCTCACTTCAGAATGAGTAGCTATCATCAAGAAGTCAAAGAATAACAAATGCTGGCAAGGCTGAGGGGGCACTGTTGGTGGGCATGTAAACTAGGAAAAACACCAAGAAAATCAGTATGAAGATTCCTCAAAAATTAAAAATCAAAAATCCTTTTGATCCAGCTATTTTCCTTTTAGATATCTTCCCTAAAGAGTTAAAGACATCATTGTTATAGTAACACATGCATATCCATGTATATAGCAGCACAATTCATAATAGGTAAATCTTGGAAGTGACCTACATGTCCATCAAAAGATGAATGGATAAAGAAAATGTGGCATTTGTACACAATGAAGTACTATTCTTCTATAAAGAAAGATAAACTTGAGTTATATGTAGGAAAATAAATGCACCTTAAGGCAATAATAATGTTAAGTGAAATTAATCAGACACACAACCTAAATATCTTATGGTTTACCTTATATGAGAAACCCAAAATATAAATAAAGAGCAAAATAAAAGATAGATAATAGGAATATAGATCTTTGTGAAAGGAAAGACCAAAAGGTGAAGGAGGTAGGAAGAAAGGGAGGGGAAGGGGATGAAAGAGAATTAAAAAGTGTTATGCTCATCTATGAAGTTTCCATGATGAATGTGATTATTTTTTTTCTTTTTATTGAGTTTATTGGTACAATCTACATATACAATAGTTACATTCATTATTGGGATCCTGTACCTTTACATAATAGGACTTGATTCTCATTTTTTTCCCTTGTCCCTGCCCTCCCTTCACCCCCTCCTCCCCTCCCCATTTACAAACACTTTATTTCCATTTTTTCAATTTCTAATATTTTTTTCCTCTCCCTTATTACCTTTTCCCCACCCTTCCCACTTTCCCTACACCTTTAGCCCTTTACTTCCTATTTCAAATTATTAATTATCTCATTAGGATCCTGTGTACTATTATAGTTTTTCACACCAGAGAAACTATTTGGTATTTCAGTTAAAGAAATCTCTGTATGAACATTAAAAATAGGGAATCCTAAAATAAAACTAAAAAGGAAAGTAAAAGAGAAAGGGCAATGATGTAAGATTAAAATAATCCTTAATTCTGAAGATGAAAATGGTCCCTTAACATATTTAAATTGCTTCTTGCTCTTGTAGTCTTATCTTATTGTTTTTTTTCATTATTTAGAGAATACTTTATTAGTTTCTGTAATCAAATCCATGTAGGTATGACCTTACATATTTAATACAGTGCGTTACCCCTGTACAAATGGAAAAAATTTTTTTTAAATTTTTAAAAATTAACATTTCTAGACCAATAAGGCTATTTTTGTACAATGCCAAGTCAACACAGTAAATTGGAATAATTTTTTCCAAAGTTGACAGCACCATTAAAGTTTCCAAAAATTCAAATTATATATGTATATA
>NW_022900940.1:13589364-13592003 GCF_012274545.1 Fukomys damarensis
AAAAAAACAAAGAAAAGAATACTATCCAGAAAATAGCAAAGTTCTGTTGCTGTTGTGGTACTTGGCACCATTTTTTTTATTAGCATCTTAATCATCATCTGGAAAGAGAACATTCTAGAGTAATATCATTAAATATAGCTCTGATAAAGTATGGTCACTACTATGTATCATGAAGCAGGTACAAGATATTTTACATTCACAGAGGTATGATACAGTACCATCCTACATCAATAATACTAGAATCAGTTTTGGTTTGAAATTTGCTTTGTCTGCAAATAAGATTGCTACTCCTGCTTTTTTCTGGGCTCCTGTCACATGGAGAATTGCTTTCCATCCTTTCACTTTCAGTCTATGGGCTTCTTTTTGCACTAGGTGTGTTTCTTGTAAACAACATAGTTGGATTTTGCTTCTTATTCCATTTTGCCAGTCTATTTCTCTTGATTGGTGAGTTGAGGCCATTGACATTGATGGTTATAACTGATATGTACTGACTTATTGTTGAGATATTATTGACCTTTTGTTGACTCTTTTTACTTTTTCACCTTCTCCTTTTAGTTTCTTGCCTTGCCTATTTGATTTGCTCTGTTGGGCCTCATGGTGTTGTTGCCTTCATTGTCTTTTTCTAGGATCTTGTTTAGAATCACTTGTAGCGCTGGTTTGGTATTCATGTAGTTTCTCAGGTGTTCTTTGTCATGGAAGTGTCTTATTTCCCCATCCATTCTGAAAGAGAGTTTTGCAGGATACATCAGTCTATGTTGGAGGTTGTTCTCTTTTAGTACTTGAAATTTCTCATTCCAGGCTCTCCTTTTCCTAAGGGTTTGTGTTGAAAAGTCTGCTGTGATTCTGATGGGCTTTCCTTTGCATATGATTTGTTTCTTTTCTCTTACTGTTTGTAGTATTTTGTTATTCCGTTGGCTTTCTGGGATCTTGATAATTATATGTCTAGGTGTAGATTTTTTTTGATTGTGGCTAGTTGGTGTCCTATATGCCTCAGTTATCTGAATGTCAAAATCTTCCCCTCTGTTTGGGAAGTTTTCTGTCATTAATTCTGCAAACAGCTTTTTTAAGTCATTTGTATCTTCTCCTGCTACTTCATGGATTCCTATCAGTCTTATGTTATTCTTCTTTGCATCATCTAGGAGTTGTTGGATCAATTTCTCATGATCCCCTACTGTTTTTTAGAGACCTCTCTTTTCCTGGTCACTGACTACAATCTTGTCTTCTATATCTGAGAGTCTATCTTCGCATTCTTTTAGTCTGTTGCGTACACTTTCAATGGAGTGTTTAATCTGGATATCTGTTTGAATCTGTTTTATGGATTCCATTTCTTTCCTATGCTGGGTGTTTGTTTCCATTTCTTTCTTATGCTGGGTCTTCGTGGCTTCTATCGTGGTCCTGAGCTCATCTGTTTTTTGTCAGTTTCTGCTCTAGAGTCTCGAATCATGATTTCCATTTTGCTCACTATCTCTATGGTTATCTGGGAAATTATTTCTGTTTTGAATTTTTCTAGAGCCTGATTGATCTGTTTTCTTACTTCCTGTGCTTTGAGTTCAGGGTGTCGTGGTGGTTCACTATCGGCCTTTTCATCCTCATTTGCCCTACTGTTTGCCATTGGTGAACTGGAAGTCTGTCTTTCTGTCTTGCTTAAGTGTTTTCTCATTTTTATTTTTGTTGTTGGACTGTCCTTGGTTTAATCTCTGGATTATCACCCAAATCTTCCTGAGATAGTTGCACCCTAGCTTCTGTGTCTCTAAGGACCCACAGACATTCTCATCTTCATAACATCAGAGAAAACAGCTCATCAAATCAACCACAATCCTTTATCCCAACTGATACAATCAGCAGCACATTAAGATCAAGCACAACTTGGAAACTGACCACCTGTGGTAGTCACTAGTCTATCACCCTTAAACCATTTGAATTAAATTGAAATCAAGAAGCAGTCCAGAACATGTCTTCAGTGAACAAACTTTTCAATATAGTATATTTACCATTTAATGGCTCAGACAGAGCTAGGATGCAAGACCCCTGATCTCAGTTAGCTGATGGCTGAACCCCATGACGCAGACTGACCTCAGGCTGCAAGGCCCAGTTTGAGTTCCCCTACCTTCTGAATGGTTGAATTCCACACCGTTCTACTACAGGTTTCCCATGCCCTTTCTTTAAAGATGTTCAGAGTTGGGAACTCAGAAAAATACCCTTTATGACCACCTCTGCCTCTGCAGAGTGGGTCCAAAGACTGGCATAATCAGGTCTGAGAGCACGTGTTGGGGAAGGGGGGAGGTAAGGGGAGTTATGGGGGTTCAGGGGCTCCCTTGCAGCTACCTTCCTGATGCTATAGCAATGGCGGCTCCAGGAGGTAGAGGGTGTGGCTCTCCTTCCCCTGGTGAATCGGGCCCAGGCTACCTTCCGGCCATTGGAGGATGGCAGCTCTGGGCCGAATGTGATTATTATGTACTGCAAACATGTACTAATAAAAATTTTAAAAATAAAGCTGGGAGAAGCTTTTAAAAGAGAAAGAGACATAAGCCAGGCATGGTGTCACACATTTTTAACCCCAGAATTCTAGAAGTTGAGGCAGGAGGATTGCATGTTCAAGTCCAGCTTGAACAATTTAGTGATTTAGAGAGGCCCTGGTT
>NW_022900940.1:13592056-13647833 GCF_012274545.1 Fukomys damarensis
ATATAGATATATAGATATAGCTATAGCTTGGTTTGTGTGCATAATTTGTTCTGGAGACATGCTTGAAATCCAAAGCACTTGTATATCAAAGTGAATCTCCCCACAAGAAACAATGGAAATTTAATATATTCTACAACCCAAAACTTATTACAACACTGTAATATAATACAAAATAATAAATAAAATACAAAATATAAAGAAAAAATTCAACCTGCACTTACCTTTGAAAACCTTGATGACTGGTGTGAGGGAGACAAGAGAAGAGGGTTATTGTGTAGGATGACTTTCACCATCACTAATGGAAATTCTGCTGCATATTGGCTCAACAGAATCCTTTTCTTTTCGTGCAGTTTTAACAAGGAACATATCCAATGACACTTTCTTTTGTCTCCTTTTGAGGATTTCATGGAAATGTGACATTTCACTGTCATTAAATAGATTTATCGGTTGTACTACTTCAGCCTTCTCTATAAAATTTTGCACTGTTTCCCGCATTGTACACATTCTTCCTAATGTCATTCAATGTGAGGGATTCCTCTGCTTTTTTCTCCTCCTGCTCTGCAGATGAGATCTCCTCCATAACCCCTTGCTGTTGGAAGATGGTCACCCACAGCTATTGGCTCAGTTGTGATCATGTGACATTAAGCATTATGTACCACTCATATTGCAAGGAATCACTTAATAGTCAAGTTAGAATTTATTAGAAATGTTTGCTCATCTTGCAGAACAAGTTGCTTGCAATCCAAGATTTTAGTGTATAGCAGATGAGATCTCCTCCATAACCCCTTGCTGTTGGAAGATGGTCACCCACAGCTATTGGCTCAGTTGTGATCATGTGACATTAAGCATTATGTACCACTCATATTGCAAGGAATCACTTAATAGTCAAGTTAGAATTTATTAGAAATGTTTGCTCATCTTGCAGAACAAGTTGCTTGCAATCCAAGATTTTAGTGTATATATTAAGAATGAATGTAACTGTACTGTCTACCTAGAATGTACCAATAAATTCAATTTAAATTTTAAAAAATTACAGAGGACTCTGGAGACCAAAAAATTTGAGAACACTCTGGTAGAGTATGAATCAGAATTATTTTGGATGCAAAAGAAAAACTCAGCTCCAACAGCTGTTAAGTCGAAACTTGTCCCTTCAGCTCTTGGGCCTTCTACCTCATTTCTGGTTTCGTGTTAGGCAAGTGTTCAGCAGTTCTGGGTTTACATTCTATTACCTTAGCAAGCCCACAGCATCCTTTTCCAGTGCCCCAGGGTAGACTCTCCCTGTCCTGCCTCCCATCACACTTCAATCTCCAAAGCCAACTGCTAGGGTTCCCATTGGCCAAGTTCATCTCTGGAATAGTGAGTTGTGCACTGTCTGTATTTAATGAACTGTGTGGAATAAAACCCCATGACACACCCAAGGAAAATCAGCAGAAAGTCTAGACAGGACCCCAAACTTCTGACAGGACAAGAAAGGGAGGTGGGCTCACCAGGGCTGGAAGAGCAGGCATAGGAGTGGAAGACAGGAAGCTGCTTTTGGGGAAGGTGGGCTTGGAGCTGCCAGGCCAGCTTTGTTCCCCTCCCTCTCCACCCTGAGCTCTATTCAGGCAGTGTTTCTCCAGAGCTTTCTCCTAGAGCTGGCACTTTCTCTTTTCCATGGCAGTCTAGGACTTCCTAAGTGATCACAAGAGAGGGCTCCTACCTGACACTCAGTCCACAGAAAGCCCCAAGTTCACTCACATCCCACAGGCTATACCTATACCCCTTGGATTCAGCAGCCTCCCTGAAGGACCTTGGGCACTGAGAAGATGTGCTAGTGCCCAGAGACCTTTTATCTGGATTTTAAGTGACTGAGTTTGCAAAGACCTGTTTCTAATCCCACCATCTTGCATAGTTTTCCAAGGTCCTACTACCTAATTATGATATAAGTCCTATTAGCATGCCCATCTTACAGATGCAGAAACCAAGGCTCAGAGAAGTTAACTGATTAGCCCAGGAGCACATAGTCTTGTATTACAAATGGAATGCAACCATACTTTTCCTGATACCAATATATTTGATTTGTTTTTGTTTCTGGTACTGAGTATTGAACTCAGGACTTAGTGCATGATAAGCAAGTGCTCTACCATTCAGTTGTTGATTGAGTGATTGATTGTAACACTAGGGATCAAACCCAGAAACCAAACTTTGCACTAAGTGACATCTCCAGCCTTTTTTTAGTTTTTATTTTGAGACAGGGCTTTGCTAAGTCACTAAGTTGCCTAGGCTGGGCTCAAATTTACTATCTTCCTGCCTCAGCCTCTGAGGCAGCGGTCCATAACTCTTTTGGCACTGAGAACTGGTTTGGGGGAAAAAAGTTTTTCCACTGATGGGGTGGGGTTTGGGAGTGATTCAAGTACATTACATTTATCATGAACTTTATTTCTATTATCACATCATAATACATAATTAATAATGATACAACTCACTATAATGCAGAATTAAAGGGATCTCTGAAATTATTTCCACACAATGAGACAGTCCCATCTTGTGATGACAGGAAACAGTGTCTTAATCACTTTTCTCATTGCTAGAACAAAATACCAACACCCACAATTGAAAGGAAGAGAGAAGTTTGTTCTGGCCCACATTTCAGCATATAGTTGGCCAGCTCCAAGGCAGGAAGGCGTGGTAGAAGCGTCTCTGCATCTCACAACAGCCAGGAAGAAGGGAATGAAGGGCTGAGCCACGGAGGGAGAGTTTCCTCTCTGGGACACACCGCCAATGGCCCACATCTTCCACGCAGCCCACCTCCTAACACCAGGCCAACTGTATTGACCCCTAACCCAATCACCTTCCACAAGCTCTGCCTCTGAGGGCATGAGGCTCTGGGGGCTACAACTAGATATAAGCCGTAACAGACAGTGACACCTGGAGCATGTTACTTATGTCTGGTGTACTCTGTATTCTCATTTTGGTTGCTGTTATTGCAGACAATCCTGCCACACAAAGATAGAATGTTGGAAAAAGAACCAGGTTTTTCACTGTTCTGTGGCCATCTCAGGGTATTCCACCTTGACTTTAATCCAGAACATACGGAGATTTGAAGTTATCTCAAACATACTTTTAATGCCACCATCATTTGCAATCTCAAGTAGTTGATTACCTTCTAGTATGGACAAAGTCAACTCAGTTGGCTTATTCACAAACGAGTAGTGGACCCATTCCTTCCCAGTTTGGGGTCTTTTATGGTTGGGAAGTAATGCTGAAACTCTTCTGAAAGCTGAGAAAGGTGATTATATACAAGATGGGAGAAAGAAGGCCCTACCTCGGTCTCTTTCAAAATCTCTGCAGATGTTTGAAACATGTCAAAAGTCTCAATTTTCACTCAGTGCCCCTAATTCCAGTTTGGCCTTGAATACATCCACTTTATCTATCAACTTGAACACAGGTGTTCCCTCCTGAAGTGACAGATTGAACTTGTTGAGCAGGTTAAGTACATCACATGACTAAGTAAATTTTGCGATTCATTCTGTGTCCCTGAAATGCGCTACTGGGGTGACTTACTTTGTAAAAGAAATCTCTAGGCTGGCTGTCATTACTCAATAACTCTGGCTAATGGTCTACCTTTAGAAAACCACCTCACTTCTGTGTATGAGAAGACACATGTGTTCTACATCCAGCTCCTCACAGGGCTACACAAACAGATGTGGGTTAAGGGCATATACTTTAAAGGGGTTGATAATTTTAATCATGTTCTGTAGAATGTTATTAACTTTGGTGACATTTTATGCTTAGCCAGTGCTTCCTGTGCATGACACACTGCACAGATTCACATTCAAAACTGTCTCTTTTGAGTGGGACTGGGGATTTAGCTCAGTGGTGCTGCTGCCTGCCTTGCAAGCACAAGGACCCAAGTTCGACTATCAACATCAGTAGACTTATTGACCTCAGTTGCACACCATGGTGACTCATTAATTCTAACAACTGCACCTTGATACACTCTGCTACTTCACCAGTTTGTCTAGGCACAGTGCTAGTCAAAAGAGGAAACACATGCCACCTTTTGAAGTGCAGCTTCTCCTAAAACGTCCTGACAACTGTCCTTAGTTGGAGGCAAGATCAACTCTTCACTAATATTCAAGGCTTCTGAGCTTTAGCAGTGTGGTAAGCCATTAAAAATGATGTCCTGGTGCAGACATATTTGACGAAGTTGTGGCCTTCAATAACTGCTTCTAGTCTGTGTGTGTGTGTGTGTGTGTGTGTGTGTGTGTGTGTCTGTGTGTATGTTTTAATCAGAATGTGTGGATACCTTTAGTCCTGAATATCAGGTATTAAGGTTCATCTCCATGATCGCTTTTTGCAGTAAGCACACAGAGCAACTCATTACACACTGCTCATTATACACTCTGAGCTCTTGAGTGGGGAGGGGGATTTCTACCCTCTCCGGGGCTGCTCTCTGTGAAGGGCTCACCTTTATAGTTCTAAGTCTTACCTTGGTTCTAGGTACCTTCCAGTTCTGCTCCAAGTCCTTTTTGCTCCAATTCAGCGAAGACAGACATATATTTGAACTCATTTGGTCTGAAGTTAAACGTCTCCACTAACCCATAGGTCTCTTCACGATCAGCGGCAAAGAAGAGTTGAGCTTGATTGGCGACGCACTGCGCCTCAGTAACATTCAGAAATGTGGTGTCCATTTCTGCCATCACCAGCATTATACCCTTTTCCTCCTTAAGTTCAGGGTAGTGATGTAAAATAAACTGTCTAACTGCAGCATCCCCTCGGGTCTGAACATTTCTAAGTGCAGTGAAGTGAAGTTCAGTACCTGTCCATTGTCCAGTAAAGAACTCATAACCTTCCCTTCTTGGCAGTGCACACAGAAATAAATGTAGGACAGGACTGAGCCCGGTTCCAGATCAAACTTCTCTCTAGGAATGACTGCGTAGACTGTATGTTTTGCTGCAAAATACTGCTGGCCAAGTCTGTTGTACTCCTTCTGTGTTTTTGCCTTTCACCATCTCAGAGCTAAAGACTGAACTGAGAGTGCTGTCTTTAGTGAATCCTTTGCTTGCTCATAGGCTTGTTTCTCCAAGGCATCTGTCTTCTGCTCCGTACATTTGCTTAGAGTACCCCATTGGCTGCTTTCGAAACTCACGGCGCTTCTCCAGGAGCAAATCAAAAGCAGCTGGGTCAGACCTGCGCAGTTGCTGAATCTTGTCCTGTTAGCGGTGGTAGAAGGGGTTGGCCTCTAGGTCTCCCCAACCTTGCCGCCACCACCACCATCTGCGCTCCCAGGGCTCTGGCCCGAGCCAGGGTGCACAGGGAACATGCGCAGCTGTGCGGGTGAAATTAACCCCAGGCGCAAGGCCCAAGTGCGCACCGCCGAGAGGCCTCCGTAGAGGCCAGCCCCTTCCGGGGCGGTCGGGCCAGCGCTACCTGCAGAGGCCACGGCAGCCTCCGTTGCCGTCCCCGCGTCCCCTACCTCCTGTGTGTGTGTTTGTTCATTTTTTAAATGTCAAAAACTTGTTTTGTAAGGCAGGGTGTATGGTCTTGAAGTGTCTCCAAATATTACACAAAGGGAGCTTGGCAATTGGGAATCACCTGTTTCAATGAATCCATAATTTAAATAGGACTCTTGCTATTTTCCTCTAAGTGCAGCTTCTTGTCTTTTGGCAACCTTAGGGTTTTTTGCTACCTTATCATTGGATCTTTCCCCCTTTTCAAAGATGCTTTCCAGTGACTAATTTTTACTCACTCTTTGCTAGGAATAGTTTGTGGGTTTACTAAAGCTGTGATTGAGGCAAGGGTGCTATGCAGAAAAGAGGCATAGATGGAAGTGGTAAATATAGTCATGGTCAGGCCTGGATGGACTACAATAAGTGCTCAGTTCTGACTTAAAACCTGCCACAAGATGCTGCTGTACAATTTAAGAACATCAACTCCTGTGCCACTATTAAGCTTGCCACCCGATGCAGCTTTCATGCCACTCACTGACAGTGTTTATTTTTATTTTTATTTTTTAATGACAGAGTCTATGTACTTCAGGCTGGCCTTGAGCTCACTATGTAGCCCAGGCTGGCCTTGAACTCATGGTGATCCTTCTGTCTCAGCCTCCTGCATATTGGAGTTACAGGTGTGTACCACCATGCCCAACCCTGATAGAATTTTGATGAGTCCTCAATCAACTGATTTATTATAATCTCTGTGCAGTCAGACTTCTCCGCTAATGTAAATCTGTATTTGCAGCCACTCACCAGCACTAGCGTCCTCCTTAGAGCACCAGGCATTGGATTCCCACAAGGAGCACACAACTTAGATTCCTTTCACCTGCAGTTCAAAGTAATGTTCACATTCACATGAGACTCTAATGCTACTGCTAATCAACAGGAGGTGGAGCTCAGAGGGTAGTTTGAGTAATAGGAGTGGCTGTAAATACACATGAAGTCTCGCTTGCTTGCCCACCACTCACTTCCCACTTTGTGGCCCAGTTTTTAGTGTGCTTGGGGGATCCCTGCCCTAGAGTACCAAGCTTAAAGGTGTGCACCACCACCCAGCTACTTTTTATTTTAAAAATTCATTTATTTATTTATTTGGCTTTTGGAGACAGGGGTCTTGCTTTGTAGTTTAGGCTGACCTGGAACTCACAATGGGGCCCAGCTGGCCTTGAACTCATGGCACTCCTTTTGCCTCACATTCTGCAGTGCTGGGATTATAGGCATGTGCCACCCTGCTTAGGTGTATTTTCTATTCTTTGAGATGAGGTCTCTGTAAGTTGTCCAGGCTCCCCTCAAACTTGGGATTTTTCTGCCTCAGCCTCCGGAACAGCTGGTATTAGCAAGCATGCACAGTTGCCCCTGCCCTGTGTGCACAATGATGATCATTATACAAACCGCCTTCCATGATTCCTTTTAAAGGACATTAAAATATTAGATGGAAGTAGAGAAATGAGAGTTAGCTTATGTATTAATTAGGAAAATGCTGGGTAACATAAATAGCAATTTCACTGATTACACTCAGTAATACCTATAGCAGTCACTAGCTATCCATGTGGGATTAGCTCCAGAACATCCCTCAGATAACCAAAATCCAAGGATGCTTAAGTCTTAAATAAAATGATGTAATGCCTGCAAATAACATGCACCTCCTCAAATATACAAAATCATCTCTAGGTTACTTCTAATACTCGATACAATGTAAACAGTTATTATATTTTATTGTTCATGGAATAATGATGAGAAAAAGTCTACATGTGTTTGGTACAGGTGCAGATTTTTTCCAAATATTTTCAACCTGTGGTTGAGTGAATCTGCAGATGTGGAATCCAGGGGTACGGAGAGCCAACTATATTTCCTATTCAGGTAACAATTTTTTTTGTTACGTTTTTTGAGACAAGGTCTCACTTTGTAGCACAGGCTGGCCTTGAATTCCTTATGTCATTAACCTAAGTTGGCCTCAAACTTGCAGTGATCCTCCTGCCTCTGCCTCTCGAGTGCTGTGATTACAGGAGTGGGCCACTATGCCTGGTTTCACACAACAATTGATAAAGATGTTCCTGGTGTTTTTTTTTTTTTTTCCATGTGGTGATCCAAGCACCTAGGTTTGTCTTGTCTCATGGCACTTCTATCCCTTAGGGACTTAGAGTCTCTGCTTCCATGAAGAAGAGGAGAGAAGAAAGTATACGAGGTGTGAGCAAAAATCCAATGAATGTTTAAATTTTTAGAAATCATCATAATAAAAAACCCATTGTCATTAATCCCCCTCAGAATAATTCTTCCTTGCATTGAACACATTTATCCATTGTTTTTGCCTCTTTCTGGTTTTTGTTTTGGCTTTTTGTCCATCTGTGTTTGAGACAGAATCTTGGTTTGTAGTTCAGGCTGAACTTGAACTCACTTTGTAGCCCAAACTGGCCTTTAATTTGCAGTGATCCTTCTGCCTCAGTCTTCTGAGTGCTGGGATTATAGGTATGTGCCACCAATCCTGGCTTCTTGACACTTTCTGAAGAAGTTCTGAAAGTTTTTTCTCTCTTTAATTGCACTGTTCTTGCTGCCTCAACAACATGAATCAGTTCAAAACATTTACTTTTTGTGGTCATTTTGACTTTGGAGAAGAGCCAAAAGTGGCACAGTGCCGGATTTATGGAATAAATTGGATGAGAATACACCATAATATTGTTATGAACTTGCCTTTTTATTAGATGGCAATCAGCAACAGCATTAGCTATAGTTTTTGTGTTTATTTATTTGGAGACAGAATCTCACTATGTAGCACAGGTTGGCCTGAAGCTCACAGTGATCTTTGTGCCTCGGCCTTTCAAGTGCTGGGATTATAGGAATGTGCCACCATGCATGGTGGTTTGCTATCTTTTTTATTTCACCTCGTAAGATACAAAAGAAGATCTCCAGAACTTCTGCAGAAAGTGGCATGAATAACAGGATAGGTGAGGGGAAGTATTCTGAGGGAGACAAATGGTAATATGTCTTTTAATGTAATAATGTTTTTTAATTTAAACACTCACCTTATATTTTGATCACACTTTATATCACTTTTTAAATCTTCTTGGCCCGGAAGTGATACATGTCACTTCTGCTCACATCACAGTGGCCAACACATGTCATTCGTATGTTAGGATACTGGGAAATACCCTCTCTGAGTAACCCCTTCTCAGCATCAGTTGTGTAGCATAGAAGAGCATATTATAGTCAGCTTTCCATTACTGTGACAAAACAACTGAACAGAGGAAAGATTTATTTTGGCTTATGGTCTCTGAGGCTTCAGTCCGGGGTTACTGGGCTCCATTGTTTCTGGGTCTGTGGTGAGGTAAGACAGCCTGACAGAGGAGCATGACAAAGAAAAGCTCCTCCACTCATGGCAGCCAGGAAGTGTAGAGTTAAGAGTGACCTGGGGACAAAGTGTGCCCTGCAAAAGGATACCTCCAGTGACCCACCTCTTCCAACTAGGCCTCATGTCCTACAGTTTCCAGGATCTCTGAATGCCAAATTATGAACTCATCAATGGACTGATCCACTGATATCAGAACCATCATGATTCAATCATTTCCCCAAGTCCCCACCTCTGAACACTGCTGCATCGGGGACTTTAGCACATTAGTCTTATGGCGATATTTTAGATCCAAACCCTAACAAACGAAAGATGTAAAATTTCTGGTGAAAAGTTAGTTATCTCTTAGTCCCAATGACGGTAAGTTCTTTCTATCCCATAAGTTCCAAAGATTTGTAGTTTAATTTGTCTGGAATACATTGAAATCTGGTGAAGATTTGAAGATCCTTTCAATATGGCCACATTCTTTGAGAAATTATGGAGATAGAACAAGTTTATCATAGGTATGCTCTGTGGGCTGATGTATCCAGCACCTGAAAAGTGAGTGTTTGAATCTTTTTTGGGGGGTGTTCAGTGTGGTCCAATGGAAGGGCAAGGGGGAAATCCAGAGGCAGAAGCCTGGCCTCAGCTCTATCACTCAGAGCAGAGAGAGAAACTTAAAGATGTGGTTTTTACATAATGTTTAGAAATAAGCATCTGAGAAGTGTGGAAACATGCCGTCCTGATTTACTGAGCCCATGGTTAAGTGCTGGCATTATCACCATCTGCTGAATGTGGAAGTTGTTAAAAAATGAGTCACCTGGCATCAAAACCGTTTATGCACAACTCCTCCCAACCCATCTCTTAGTATCAATAAAAAAAATCTTTGCTGTTTGTAAGTTCTAAGATGTTAAGGGAACACGAGTTCCCCCAAGTGGCATTTGGTTATTCATTCTCTAGTACAAAGGCCTTGACATCCTTGACCTTTGGTGGGGCACTTGCTTTTCAACGATGCTGATTTATGCTACATGGACATATACAGTACCATTTCTGAATTCATATATGTGCAGCGTGCATCAGACTCCTCTGAATATCTTTCCCACTTCATACTCAGTATTTCTTTGATAGCTGGCAACTTAATCAATGAAAAATGCCACAGGTCTATCTGACTATCTCTCGTTCACACGAACACTCCAATAAAGGAATATAAACCTCTACTTATTTTTCTAGTTGAGCTGCACTATCCATTTTGTATCCTAAATACTGAAATATAAGTTTAGCTACTATGAACATACTTTATATTATGGCAGGGTGATGAAAGAGGGAAAGAGAAAAAAAGTGGTTTTTCTATATGCAAAAATTTTCATGTCAAAATAAGGAAGAAAGGCTCATGACTACTTCAGACCTCATTTCTACAACTGATCACATAGGCATATCTGTGAGAACAGTCTACATATTGTACCCCAAATTTTATAAATATATTTTTATGTCTAATATAAATATAAAATCAATAAAAAGTTTTTAAAATTTCAGACACCTATTAATATCACCTGGAGTTAGACTTCCACAAACTAAAGGTCAGGAAATTCTCTTATCAGTTACTCCAAAAAAATAATAAGCAGCAGTTAAAATTGGTAAGTTCAGTGTCTGGATTCATAAAATGTTTATCCAAAATAGACATCAATTAAAAAGAGCCAGTGACAAAGTTGCATTTGTGTGTATTGATGAAGGCCGTGGAAAATTATTTCTAATTAAATAATTAGAGGAGAAAAAAATAAGAGATGGGTAGCGTTTGAGGACTATGGTGTTTTCTGTTTATTGAAGTTGATAAAAATCAATTAAATAAGTTACCAAGGGAACTGTTGAGCTGGAAGTTTTTAAAAAACTGCTCAAGGTGGCCATTTGTAAGGACATGGCAGGGGTAGGGTGGAGAATGAGGATCTAGGGCTCTCTAAAGAACTGACTTGTATCCCTAAGTAGAAAAATAAAGCAAGGGGTTAGGAGGCCTGCATTAGAATCTCTCCTCCACCAAGACTAGCAGTGCCTTGTTGGGCATCTCTCTGACCCTCAGTAATTCTCTGTCAAGCGGAAAAAGCAAGAAAAGCACCCTTGTAAGATTGTGCTCAGGACAAAATGAGACAGGGTCAGGCTAACTGCAAAACACAGCACCAGGCAGAGTCATCTGCTTAATAAATGTGAATGATGACATTCTTTCACATAATGGGTTTCCGTGGAAAATTGTGAGCAACGGGCACCGTAGCTAAAGGGACTTGGAAAACAGGATTTGAGTGTGGGTTTCCTCTTTTCTCTTTGCTCTTCTGGGTACCAAATACAGGACTTCAAGTGTACTAGGCAAGCATTCTACAACAGAGGCACAGCTCTAGCCCAAGAAAGCTTTGTTCTATTTTTTCAAGGATATTTTCACCTCTAAGTGTGGTGATCCAGCCACCTGATAGGTTTGTCCTGAGACAGAAAACCGCTCTCTCTACTTCTGCCTGGTAGGTGTCACCACTTCTGATCTCCAACAAACAAAAACCAAGCTTTTATTGTATAGTTAACTGTTTGTTTCTTGCTTTTTACTAGTTTTATTTGGCTCTTCTGACTCTGAGAGCCAACAGAACAATCACAAAGTCCCATAATTTATCTTCATACAGAGACACATGTAGCTCCCAAATAAACATGCCTGTGTTTTCTGTGTAAAAATTGTTCACTTAAAAAATTACATTTAGGGCCGGGGATTTAGCTTAGTGGTTCCAGCACCTGCCTCTTAAGTGCAAGGGCCAGAGTTCAATCCCCAGTACCCCCGCCAAAAAATTACATTTATCCAGTTGTGGTGATGCATGTTTGTAATCCCAGAATTTGAGAGGCTAAAGTAGGAGAATCACCACTAGTGTGAGGCCAGCCTGGGCTGCATAGTGAGTTCAAGGCCACTACATAGTGAGACCCTGTCTCAAAAAAAAATTATTATCAAAGTGTCTGTCTATATACTGGAAAGTGATTAAAAATGGAGTCACATTTTCTTTTCTGAGAATGTGTTTCCTCCTTTGCCAAATGGCTGCACTCATAAAGCAAATCAATCTGGAGGACATTATGTTAAGTGAAATAAGTCAGGAACAGAAAGAAAAAAAACACATAATCTTACTCATACATAGAATCTAAAAACAGTTACTCTCGTGAAAGTACAGAGTAGAAGAGTGGTTCAGAAGCTGGGGGAGAGGGTGGGCTCGAGATTCATCCGTGGGTTCTAAGGCACAGATGGGAGGAATAATTTCTAGTGTCTTATTGCACAGTAGGTTGACTAAAGAGCTGAACAATAACGTTTATTTCAAAATAGCCAAAGGGAGCTGGGTGTGGTGGCACATGCCTGTAGTCCCAGCACTTGGGAGGCTGAAGCAGAAGGATTGCCATGAGTGTGAGGCTAGCCTGAGCTAGACAGCAAGACCCTGTCTCAAAAAAGTAGAGAAAAGTAGCCAGAGGGGAGGATTTTGTTCTCGTCACAAAGAAATGACATATATTTAATGAGATGAAAAATATGCTAATTGCCATAATTTGGTCATTACCCAACTCACACTTGTATCAAAACATCACTACAGGGACGAGGGTGTGGCTCAGCATCTGACTACTAACATTTGAGAGGCCCTGGGTTTATCCTCAGCATTACAATGCTCAAAAATAAAATACACCACTGTACTCCATAATATGTACAATCATTACATGCTGATTAAAAATAAAATAATTTTTAGTGGTAAACAAACTGTATGCGACTTCATCAATGTCAGTTAGGAATGCCTGCTGTGTGGATGCTTCTCCCTGTGGTCCCCAGTTCTTTTTCCACTCTTTTTGACCCTGCTCTGCACCCCAGGAGACTGCTCTAGGGAAACCGTATCATCCAGGTCCAGTATCATCAGTCAGAGGCATGAGCAGGTTGGAGGTTGGAAAGAAAAGGGTTGGAATATTTCTTGCTTCTGTCTCAGCCGACGGCAGTAGGTTTCCCTCTGTGCCTTCATTTCTCCAGAACAGCCTCTCACCAAGGCGTTAACTCTCCTCACGCAGGTAGCACCTTCATGCCCGTGGGTAGTAATGGCTGCTCCAGCTGTTAGTCCCTGAGCACCTCGGTGTCTCCTGCTGCTGCCTCTAACCTGTTCCACCTCTGTAGTTACTCATTAAAGTTGCTTTCCTCCCCCCACTTTCTTTCTGAAGCAGGGACCCACTAAGTTGCCCAGGCTGGCCTCAAACTCAAAATTTTCTTCCCTCAGCCTCCCAAGCAGCTGTGATTATAGGCATGTGCCACTCTACCCAGCCAGTCTTTTTAAAAATACCAGCTGAGGGTATCATATGACATTCTGGGAAGACAAAAGTATGGAGACTATGAATAGATCAGGGGTATGAAGGAGGAAGCGGTGAACAGGTAGAGCACAGCGGGGAGGTTTTAGGACAGTGGGGCCGCTCTGTATGATCTTACAAAGGTGGATCTATGGCACTACACATCTGTCCAAACCCATAGGCTGCAGAACACTGCAAGCAAACCTCAAAGTAAACCACGGACTCTGGGTGATAGAGATGTGTCAGTGTCGGTTTATCAAGTTTGGCAAACCCAGCACTGTGATTGGTGGTGGATGCTGACTCTGAGGGAGGACGTGCACGTATGGGGGCAGGTGCTATATGGGAACTCTGTACTTCCCTCTTGATTTTGCTGGCAATCTAAAAATGTTCTAAAAAAATAGTCTATTAAGTCAAACAAAATTCTTGCTGCGTGTGCTGTGACCATGATGACGCATGTATGTTGAGAGTACACCGAGCAGCAATGAAGCATAAGGAATGATGGTGGTAAAGAAGGGCGCAGACCTAGCTGAAGGTCCTAAGGCAGCAGGGTCCGGTGGTGCCAGCCTGCAGCAAGCAGGGCTACTCAGAAGGAGAAGACAGGAAGACTGTGAGTTCCAGTCCCACCTGGGCAGTTTAGCAGCTCATCATTAGAACGCCATCGGGTTCAATCCCCAGAAATGCCAAAACAACAGCAAAACCACAGGCCAGACAGTTACTGTGCCTGACAGTACAAGATTTGTCCGTAAGTTACAGACACCTCTAACCACAGTGACTTGACCGGGAGCAGAAATGATTTCACCCTCACATAAAATCCTCTGTGCTCCATCGTATAAAATAGAGATGATTAGGACCCTAACTAATCTGGTCATGGTGAGGATTAAATGGGCTAATGTAGGAAACCTTTATTTATTTATTTATTTATTTTTCACCAGTACCAGGGATAGAACTCAGGATCTTGCACATTTGAGGCAGATGCAGAGCCACTGAGCTAAATCCCTGGCCGGGGAAAACTTCTTAGCGCAGTGCCTAGTTAGAATAAACCCAACTTTTATTCCTATGATGGTCTTCATTCACTTCCTCTCACCGGCTCTTTCCACTCATTTTTCTTGTTATTATTTATTTATTGTACCGGGGATCAAATTTAGGACCTTGCTATTGTGAGGCAGGCGGTGGCACCGGTGAGCTACATCCCTGGCCCTATTATTATTACTGTTATAAATTATTTTGAAGTAGGGAGGATTCAACCTAAGGCCTCTTGCGCATGAGGCAAGCACTCTCCTGCTGAGTTACCTCTCCGTCCCTTTTTACTTTTGATTTTGAGGCAGGGTTTCCCTTAGTTGCTTAGTACTAGTAGTCTTCCTACCTCAGCCTCCTGAGTAGCTAGAATTCTGGGCATGCACTACCATGCCCTGCATCTATTAATTTTGTTTTTTGAGGGGGTGTTGTTATTTTTAAAAATTGTATAGAACTCCCTTAGTAGCCTGTTTTAGAGGATACAATCATTGGGCAATCAGTGAGTTTAGTGACAGAAGACAAGCAGTAAAGCAGCAACCAAAGGCTTAGACACAGGGCTTTAATGAAGTGTTATGATGGGTGAGCTCTCAGGGAGATGCTTTGCAGGACCTAACATTTCCCTGATAGCAGCTTACATGCACCTCTACAGTCTGTTTTAGATGACGAGAGCACTTAGCTCCTGCCAAGTTAAAATGTACCTACATCTTTTATTCTTTTTTTTTTTTTCTCCCCAGACTGGGGATCAAACTCAGGACCTTGCACTTGGGAGGCAGGAGGCAGCACCACTGAGCTACATCCCCAGCCCTTGCCTATGTCTTTTGATAGAGACAGTGGGAGGCACTCATTGCTCTCGGTGTATGTCAGTGTTAAGGGTGACTTTGCCAGGACCCTTTCAGGACAGGATTGCATGGAAGAGAACCTGTCACTTCCCCAGTACCATATTCTAAAGAACTTCCTGACCTGGGTAGCACAAACAAGTGAGAGGGTTTAATGCTGTACAAAGAAAACCTAGAACGAAGGGCAAGTGGCTGAACAAAGGTTCGGTCAAAGAGTAAGTCAAGCTGTGGGATAAGTAAAGGTTCACGGGAGGCATGTGGGCTACCATGGCTGTGAGAACTTTTATTCTCCACAGTGTTAGAGTTTTCAGGAGTAGTTTGTAATACAAGTTGAAGGTTGCTCAACTATACTATGTCAGGTACTGCGCTAAGCACTTCAGGTAAGAGATTTCATCTAATCCTCAGTACTACACAGCTAAGCAAGTACTGTGACTCATTTTATACACAGGAGAATGAGGCTCACAGAAGTGAAGGAGGCACCCACTGAGGAGCTGGTGAACTCAATCTAGTGGCAAATGAGGAGCTGGTTTTGAAACTCCTTAGCCATTATGCCCCATAAATCCATCACTTTGTAAAGGGGTGGTTGAGACAGGATCTCGGTATATTCTTCAGGCTGACCTTTAACTCACATGTAGCCCAGGTTGGCTTTGAACTCATGACAATCCTCCTGCGTCAGCCTCCTGAGCCCTGGGATTACAGGTGTGCACTGCAACACCTAGCCTAAATCCATCACTTGTAACATATTTGGCCTTCTTTCATAGTTAATTTTTATATAAAGCATATACTTTTAAACTAGGTTACAATATTCATAAGGGTAGGAATGTGTCTACCTTTTAAGACTATTTATTGAGAAATAACTTACTGTTGTAAATACAAATCATAAATCCAGTGTAATCACTTAAAATGAGATATTTAGGACTAACTAGCTGGCCAATAAAAATAATCCCAAAAAAGCTGGGCACAGTGGTATATGCCTATAATCTCAGCTACTCTGAAAGCTGAGGCAGGGAGATTATAAATTCAAAGTCAGCCTGAGCAACTTAGTAAGACCCTGTCTCAAAACAAAAAATAAAAAGGGCTGGAAATGTAGTGCCAGGATAAAGGAACCCTAGGTTCCCTTTGTAATACTGAAACAACAGTGCCAAAGCAGCCAGAATTCTTATTTCCAGCACCATATATCAGTTTTGCTTGTTCTTCAACATCATATAAATAGAATCATAAATACATTACAATTCCTTGGATAATGGCAGTTCCTTACATTTCATTAATATGTTTAGGAATGATAAATAAATGTTTAAGGGATGCACAAAGGGACTTTTCTTCTGGCAGCATGGAAATACAATTCCACCTTTAAATTGGGCATGGTGGTACAGGCCTATAACCCCAGCACTCAGGGGGCTGATGCAGGAGAATTGCAAATTCAAGCCTAGCCTGGGCAATTTAGCAATACCCTGCCTCAAAATGAAAAAGAATTAAAAAGGCTAGGGAAGTAGCTGTGAAAAAACCCTAGGTTCATTCTCCAGTAGCATATATACACGAGAGAGGGGGGGGGCGGGGAGAGGGAGAGGGAGACAGAAAGATGGGGGAGGGGTTACTATGTAGCACAGGAAAGCTGGCCTTTCTCCTGCCTGGGTAACGTGAAAAGGGAGAGAATTTTTAAATAAGAACAAATTAGTATCATCTAAGTGATTAAGAATGTTTTACAGGTATAATATGCTGCTGTGAAAATGGAATAACCAGAATGAAGAAAATATAACCAAAATAGACAAAATTAAGTAGTACTGAACTGACTGACTCACAATAGAAGAGGTGAAGATGAGGACAGAGAGAGGAACCTGGAAGATAATCTTAAATAAATCCCCTGCGATGTAGAACAAGGGCAAAGAGATGATAGACCTTTTTTTCCCCTAACAAGATCTATGACAGGCTGCGTATAGTGGTAGACATTTGTAATCTCAGCCCTCTGGAGGCTGAGGCAGGAGGATCAGAAGCTCTAGCCCATCCTAGGCAATTTAGGGAGCTCTTATCTCTAACAAACACACAAACACGCTAAAGGTGCAACTCAGATCCTCGGGGTCAATTCCAAAATTAAAAAGAAAAAACAGCTCTTCATTTGAAACAGGAGATCAGGGCAGGCCAGATGGCTGGGCAAGTGGGTGTGACCTGTACTCATGCGCCAAAGCCCGGCACCTGGGACAAATCAAGAGCGCTGGCTTCAGTTCTTCTGGCGAGAGCTCCCTCAGGCTGTTTGTTTGTTTGTTTTGGTACTCAGGACCTTGTGCTTTCGGGCCTCCTGCAGGTTTTTGCTAGGACAGCCTAGATCTGATGTCAGCTCGAGGAGTGGGGCGGACAAAACATGGCTGCCCTTAAGTTCCGGGGCACTGCACGCTTCCTCAGTGGCCCGGGCTCACTCATAAGTGTCCTTCTTTTCCTACCTTTGATGGGCCCGTGTCACTCTGCAGAGCCTATTTCCTTTCCCACCTCTAATACCTACCTGTAATACACGTAAAACCTTGCCGCGGGCCCCCTGGCCCCCATGAGACAGCATCTCCATAAGGGCTCGCAGCTTTGGGGATGGGCTCTGAGCCAGCCCATCCAGGCACAGAGAGCAACCTCCAGGGACTGATGGGTGAGGGAAAGGCCTTCAGACTTCATCTCCTGTTGTCAGGTTTATTCTTGGAATCTTCTCATTTTGCATTTTCCGTTTGCCTCTCTGAGCCTCCTTAAATGGTTCTCTAAACATTCATTCCCAGCTGTCTATTTTTTCTCTTTTTCTTTAAGCCCACATCAGCCAAAATCTTCAAAGCAAAACACCCAGAGAAATCTGTCAGGTTTCAGTGCAGTAAGTTTCAGTTGTATTAGATAATCACATTAAATTAAACAGACAAACAAACAAACAAATATACCCCTGGCAGGTCATGGTGGCTCACGCCTGTAACCCCAGCACTCTGAGGCTAACGATTTCAAGCCAGGGCAAGTTAGTGGTTTAGGGGGACCTTATCTCAAAAGAAAAAATAAAAAGGGCTGGGGACATACCTCAGTGAGATGGCCCTGGGTTCAGTCCTTGGTACTGCCAAAACAAAGCAAAACAAACAATGACATCAACAAATTCATCAGGCATGGTAACAAATGCCTGTAATTCCAGTTATTCAAGAGGCTGCAAGTTTGAGGTCAGCCTGAGCAAATTAGTGAGACCTGATCTAAGAATAAAATTCCAAAATAGGGCTAGGGAAAGGAAAAAGCAAAACCCAAAACAGACACACACACAGACAAGATAAAGAAACAAAAAAGGGTGCTGGGGATATGGCTTATGGTATTTATGTAGTGTGTATAAGGCCCAGGATTGTGCCCTCAGCACCACGAAAAAGTTCTAGTTGTGATTTTAACAGTTATGATTTCTTGAGGAGATATTATGTGGCAGCTAGGTATTTTATACCCATCAACTTTCATGTTGACAGTCAGGGAAATTGAGGTTTAAAGAGATGTTCTTTCTCAGTGGAAAGAGACAGAATCTAATTCCTCATATAAAGGTTTCCACACAAAATTCAGTGCAAGGGCCAGGGGTTTAGCTCAGTGGTTCCAGTGCCTGCCTCACAAGTTCAAGGACCCGCGTTTGATCCCCAGTACAAAAAAAAAAAAAAAAATTAGTGCAAAAAAGCAAGTTTTACAATAGGATTTAAAACTCATTAACAGAAGTATCTGTAAAAACATACATAGGCTTTCATATGCATATGTACAAATACGCACTGTGATGGTTAATTTTAGTAGGCAGCTTGACTAGGTTGAGAGACACCTAGAAAATTGGCAAAGCCACACCCACACACGCATACACACTCACATTGGCACATCCCATTCCCGAGTGTGCCGTGCTGGTGTTTCTAGAGGTAACTGGCATGTTGATCAGCCAACAGTGGGCAAACCTGGCCCTGAACGTAGGAGGCAATGTGCGATGACCCGGATGGAGCGAAAGCGGAGGGAGAACTTCGGTCGCACACATGATTGGGGTACATTTTTTGCTGCTGCCACCACTCATGGGCTTCAAACTCCAGACTCTTCACTTTACAAGTGCAGATTTGCACCAGCCACTCTCCCGGAGGCTTCCAAGGCCTCCAGCTGTATACAGGGCCTGCACCACGGAGGCCTTTCATTTTGAGGGTTCCAGCTACTGGGACTTAGCAGCTGATGGTTTCCTTGTCTCTCCTTCCTGCAGATTGGAGGTACCCAACTCTGATTATGCAAGCCAATCTCATAAATCCCCTCTTATGTATGCTCAGGTTCTCTTTCTCTGGAGAACCCTAAGACACACATAACATATGTTGTAAATGTATGGAATAAATGTGCAAAAAGCTTGACAGTTCCCAAATATTTCCCTCTGTCTGTCTCCCTACCCCCCGACTAATCCATCACATAGAAAAAAATAACAGGAGACTGGAGATACACTTCAGTGGTAGAGCACTTACCTAGCATACACATTTTATCACAAACAAAAACCATACACAGAGAAATAAGAGGATTCAATAAAGTGGTCTATAGAGAACATTTAGAGCTGAGTGTGGTGGCGTTCCTATAATCCCAGCACTCTGGGAGGTGGAGGCTGGAGGATGGCAAATTTGAGCCCAGCCTGGGCAATTTGGCAACTTAAAAAGACCCTATCTCAAAGTAAAATGATAAAAAAAAAAAATCCTGAGAATGTAGATTGGTGCAAAGATGGTTTAATTCCCTGGGTTTAATGGTATCTGACATAAATGAGTACTTGATCTATTATTTTGCTATTGTTATTATTGCTATCACTATTATTTATTTATTTTTGTGGCACTGGGGATTGAGCCAGGACCTTTTTATGGAGTGATATCTCCAGTCTTTTCTTTAGCTCTCATTTTATAATTTGAAACAGGGTCTCACCAAATCGATAAGTTGTCCAGGCTGGGCTAGAATTTATAATCCTCCTGTTTTAGGTTCTCACACTCATTTTGGTATTATCTTCACATACTTAAGATTAAACAGACAGCTGGACATGGTCTCAGTACTTTTTTTTTAAGATTTCATCAAACTTTCAATAGTACTTACCTTTTTTTTTTTCAGTACTAGGGATTGTACCCACAGCCTTACTCATGCTAGGCAGGCACTGAGCTACATCCCTAGCCCCTTTTAAAATTTTATTGTGAAATAAGTCATCACTAAGTTGCCCAGCATAACCTTTAATTTGTGATCCTCCTGCCTCAGCCTCCCATATAGCTAGGATTAGGGTTGTGTGCTACACACCTGGCAACAGCAATTGTCTTTAAAGAAGGAAGCTTGGAGACAAGATTGGGGATAATGATTTCTATTTTCATCCTTATACACATCTGGACTGTTCCAAGTGTTTACACTCCTCAGATACTAGTTCTATTATATGTTATATAAATTAATTATTAAAAATGTTATTTCCCAAAATGTCTACCTTGTCCTACAAGCAACTATTACAATAATTTTTAAAAATCTGAAAGGTCTATTCCACTACTTATGCTGCATAGCATATTTTTGGCCCCAAAGCAGCGCCAAGAACATGAGTTTTTAATAACATTTTCTTTGGACTCCTGAATCCGTCTTCTGTAACAGAACAGACCACCTGCCTGGACCTTGTCAGCACCCAAGTTTTTTGTTTGTTTGTTTTTTGGTGCTGGGGATCAAACTTGGGACTTTGCGCCTGCAAAGCAAGAGGCAGAACCACCTATAGTTTTGAACCAATGCTTCTATCCTGAAAGCTTCCAGCCCGGCAGAAGAAGCCCCTGCAGTGCACCACGCAGCCACCAGGTGAAGCTAATGTGCAGAGGCACCAGCTCGGAAGTAGTGGGATGGAGCGTTTAGGAAGCCGAGGCAGGAGGATCCCTGAGAGTTGAGGCTACCCTGGGCTACATAGTGAGTCCAAGGCCAGCCTGAATTACAGAGACCCTGTCTAAAAATAATTTTTAAAAAAGAGGTGAAGAAGGAGAGTTTTCAGTTGATAACTCATTACTGACCAGCCCTCTTCCCCATGTGGATGACCCGGAGTCCTTCCCAACCCTGGTTTACCTGGATGCCACAAAACAACCCTGGCTCCTCAGGGTTGTTTGTTCAAAGCTTTGTGAGTACTTAAGGGTCCCAAACAACTAGGAAAAAAAAAAAAGACTGTCATTCATGCCATTCACACCTAAAGACTGAATTTTATCTGTTTTGAAAGTTGGACTGCTGTCTATGGCCATACCGCCCTGAACACACCCAATCTCATCTGAAAGTGAACTTCTCTCACTACACAGAAGTAACAAATGTGGTAGTTTTGTATTTAGAAATACGTTGGTAGCAGGCATGTTTTCATAATTTTCAGAGGTTATTCATTCCTTATGAATGCTTTTGTATTGCGACTTGTATATATGCATTTCCAAACTTGAAATATTGGTGTGGACAGTGTGTGCCAGTCAAAAAGTTTTCACTTCCTTTGTGTTTTTTAATTAAAGATTTAGGTGTTCCCTCAATTGCAAACTGGTTTTAAATATTAGACGTACTATTGGTTTTAAAACCTCCTTTGAATTTTCACACATGGTCAACTGGGACGTGTGAACTTTGATAGATTTTATGCTGTGTGGAATACTAACTACTTTATGTATTTTTACTTTTTTTTTTTAAGACAAGGTCTCACTATGTAGGTCAGGCTGGCCTCAAACTCAAAGTGACCCTCCTGCCTCAGCCTCCTGAGTGCTGGGATTTTAGGCAGTGTGCCACTATGCTTGCGCTTTAACTTAGTATCCATATTTTAATTTTTGGCAAAAATCTTTTTTCACTGCTCATGATAGCTGTTCTATGTGCCAAATCTTTATATAAAGAAATATTGCTGGGTGTGGTGGCACACGCCTGTATCCCAGCACTCTGGAGGCTGAGGCAAGAGGATCACTGTGAGTTTGAAACCAGCCTGGGCTACCCAGTGAGTGCCAGGTCAGTCTCAACTACATAGTGAGATCCTGCCTCAAAAAAAACCAAAAAAAAAAAAACAAAAAAGAAATATCAGTACTTGAACAAATTCAAAGCACGTTGGTTTATTAACTCTTGCTTGTCCATGATTCATTTGGTTTAAGTTATACTTGATTGAAAAGTTCAACTATATTTACTTTACTATATGTAACTTTCTCATTTTAAAAGCTAAACTGGACACCTTATTGGTAGAAGCAGTTTGAGTGCTTTCCTGTTCATAGGCACATACTGTCAAGTGAATTAGTTCTATGGGTGTGAGTTCCTCCCCCTCCAGCAGGGTGGCAGAATAAATTGATTTGGCTAATTCAAAATATTTAAACTTTTACAGTAAGTGCCTGGCCTTGGTGTGGTTTGTGTGCGCAAGATCCTCAGATGAAAAGGTACATCTGTCGTCATCAACCCTTTGAGTTTGTTCTGAAGAAATCAAAGGGCACTGTTTATGGTGAGGTGGGGTGGTATTTTCATTTTTGGAATTTGTAAAGTAAATAGCTTTAATTTTAAGGTTGGAACAGTGGCACCATCTAAAAAAATATTATTAAAAAACACCTTCAATAAATCGCCATTCTTATGTAAGAAGAGGCTAAAATAGATAGAAAAAAACAAAACAAAACAAAACAGAGAAAGGGCCCTGTTAGCAACCTAGCTCCTGGTGTAAGTCCCTAAGATTCCCAGGCCTGCCCTGACTTCCAAAGGTTTTGACTGAGCTAAGTTTCCTAATAAAATTCTCTTTGCGACAGGAAAATAAAGCTTGCTTTAGGGGCTTAATAAAACCACACTGGACTGTTGCCATTGGAGAAGAAGTCAAATGAAAGGACTGGAGACCAGATGTCCCTTCCTTCAGTGGGTAACATGTACACACCTCCTGCCAGTGGTCAGATTGGGAAGCTGGGAACACCAACCCTGAATAAATCAATCTCTGCTGTCAGAAAGTCTCAAATTAATAATAGTGAAATGTAGGAGTGTCAAAAGAAACCATTTTGTTCTGCTTTGAACCACCAAATTAGACGTCACATGTCATTGAGATGAAGCTGGGCGTTGTGTCACACACCTGTAATCCCAGCCCTGGGGAGCCTGAGGAAGGAGGGTTAGTCTTGGTCAACCTGGTCTATATGGTGAGTAAGGGCAGTCTGAACGGCTTAGTGAGACCTGCCTCAAACAAAACAAAATGAAACAACAATAACAACAACAACAACAACAAATAAAAGCATTAGAAAGCAAATGTTGATGCATTGAGTGAGTCATCTTCTCACCGGTCAGTGAGAAGTGTGGGGTGCCTACTGTAAACCAAAACGGGGGAAAGACACCACCTCCCAGAGACTGGGTAGACTCCTGCCTGAGAAATCCAAAACATGTTCTTCACCCTGTAGCTCTTCTAGGAAGGGGAGGTCTTGGCAATTTGTGGGGGAGACTTGTCCCCATAGCTTGTGAGAACGTCCAGGGGATCAGGTATTGATCATCAACTGGACAAGGACTTAGAGCTTGTCCAAGTAAACCCCTGGTGGGATGAGCCTTTTTCTTGGCAGGTAGCCACAACCACCTTGCACTGAATTTCCCCCTCCCCATGACCCTACAAAAGACCCTATAGCCTATAGGAGAGCAGCTGGTCTGGTCTCTAGTGTCAAAGCCATTCCTCTCAGCTGTGTTCTGAAATAAACCTGTACTATGGAGCTCTCAGCTCTGTTTCTCCTTTTTTCTTGGTAGATAACGTTTACTTTGTAGATAAGGAACCTGAAACCCAGACAAGGAACATGATTTGTCCAAGGCCATATACCTATGTAATTTTCAAAGTCAAAATGAGAACTTTTATTTTTCTATCTCTTCTATTTATTTAATTTTGAGACAGCAGAGTTTCAAAACTATCCTCTGGCCTCAATTCCCTAATAGCTGGTATTATTGGCACAGACTCCCTAGATTGCCTTTAAGACTATTGTTTTTTATGATGTTGGGGATTAAATTCCAGAGTGCTCTATCACTCAGCTACATCCTCAGTCCTTTTTGATTTTTAAATTTTGAGATAGTTTCGTGATAAGTTGCTGGTTTGCCTGGGCAAGGCTTGAACTTCTCCTCAAGCTCCTTTTTTTTTTTTTTTTGTACCAGAAATCGAACTCAGGACCTTGCTCTTGCCAGGCAGGTGCAGCTCTGCTGAGCTACATCCCTATCCGTTCCTCAAGCTCCTGAGTAGCTGGGATCATAGGTATGTACCATCATGCCCAGATAGACTAGAATTTTTATTTTATTAATTTTTTAAAGAATTTTTAAATTCAAGGTAAAGTTTCTTATTCCCAAGAGCATGCTCTTTTTACTCCCAACAGTGTTGTCCTACCACAACCCCCAGTACTGTGAGTATCTGTTTTCTACCTTTGGAATTCTCACCTGATATGATTTCCTTGCAATGGTGTTTGCTAGCTCACTTGTTAGAATAATAAAGAACATTCTTTCTAAGAAGATTAACTTGGTGATTGGTTCTTGATCCCTTTCCCTCAGACCTACATCCTCCTCTTATAAGATGGACCTTACGTTCTGTCCCTTGCAGGTTTTCAGGGTTTCTAGACATACAGTAACATCCATGACCAGTGAAAAATTCTAGTTCTTCCACTGATTTGATCAACTGCAGAAACGTCCTGTGACTAAGGCTGGTGTGCTGTGACTAAAGATACCACTAAGCTAATAATCAGGCCAATGGGAACCAATGCCACGTGGTATACCTGTTTTATCCTTTGGCTCAAATATAATCCCCTTAAACAAATGCAAAGCTAAGAAAACAGATTCCTGAGACGAGAGATTTAAGGACCCCCATGCTGACTGACTCATGACTCAAAATGGCTTTATTGGTGTAAGTAGAAGTGGTCCTGTCTTTGGGAACATAATAATTTCAAATTATATTCCTAACTGTAACACATCCCTCCTGTTTTCTGGTAAGTATAGACTTTTTATGGTTTATTTTGTCCTGTTTTGTTTTGTCTTTGGTACCAGGGATTAAACCCAAGGCCTCACGTATGCTGGACAAATGATGCACCACTGAGTGCCCCAGCCCCTGCCTCCTGAAAGGCAGAGCTAGCACTGTCTGCAGTGATTTGTCTGCTCTGCTGCCGTAGAACTTTACCTTTCTTACACCACAGCCACACAGAGAATATATGGGTCAGTCTTATCTACTGCCCTGTCCTTCACATTCCCATGGCTCTGGGATTCCCACCCTTTACCCACGACTTTTGAAAGGACCCATGCACCTGAGCACATGATCCTGAATTCTCATTCCTTTAGTTTAATTCTAAACAAAGTTCAAGGGGAGTAGGGCTTCCAGAGGACTTTGTACACTGCTGAAGTGACTTCAACAGAAAACGCTTCCTCAATAAGAATATCAAATAAGGGTGGCATCTTGGTCCCTGTTTTGTAGGGAAGAAACTGAGTCCCTGGATTGTTAGGCAAGCGTTCCAAGTCACTATGTTCCAGGACCGCTAACCAGCATTTAGTGCTGTTGATGTTGTGCAAGGCTCCATTACAACAGCTCTACTCACTTCTCACGTGATCCTGTGAGGCTGATGTGCTGTCTGCCTCTACACTCTCAAGGCCCAGAGAAATGAAGCAACTTGCCCAGTTCACCCAGCTGACAGGTAGAGTGGGCTGTGGAGGCTACACTCAGTCACTCTCAGCCTGGCTTTCATTATGCTACTTCATTTAATGAAATTTCCTTTTCATTGCGCACTGAGAAGTAATACCTAATAGTGGGGTACTATCAGGCATGTGTTAGTAAATGTTTAACAACCAGCTCTCTAAGAGTAGGAAATCCTGATTTGAACTGTTTGTGTAAATATTCTCACTATGGCCAGTTGGAAACTACCAATACATTATTACTAAACACAGTTGGGAAGAAAAGTTCCTATCTCCCCTTATGTGCTATTTCAGTCACAAAGATAGAATACACAATAGATATAAATAAGTTCAAGAACATAGATAATAGTAGTACACTGTAGAACAGTAACCAGGAAATGATGAGCTCTGAGTGTTCACTGCCCTTATTCGCTTATTTATTTTATGGTATAGGGCATTGAACCCAGGACCTCCTGCATGCTAGGGAAGCACTCCACCAATGTACACACCCAGATAATTGAAAAATATTTTAAATTCTTAAATTACTTGCTTTAAACTTGCGATCCTCCTGACTCAGCTTCCTGAGCAGTTGGGATTACAGGTGTGCACCATTCTGCAGGTTGCCTTTATTAATTTTGGGGTTTAAAATTTTTTTCAGTCGTACATATTTGTTGTACATAATGATCACATTCATCATTGGGATTTGTACCTATACATAATATATGTTAATTCTTTTTTAATCTGTAGTTCAGGCTATCTTTGAGCTCACTATGTAGCCCAGGCTGGCCTCAAACTTGTGGCAAGTGTCCTGCCTCAGCCTCCTAAGTGCTGGGATTACAGTTGTGCGCCACCATACCCAGCTTGTTAATTCTTTTTTTCCCATTCACCTCTCTTTACTTCACATCTTGTTATCCCTTCTCATTTGAATATGTTTTTCTGACTTCCCAATAGCTGTCCTCCAGTACACTCCTTATTTACCTACCGTTTGGGTTCTCAAAAAGAGAAGCAATGTGATATTCAAACATGTGTGTCCAATTTATTTCACTTAAGATTATGGTCTTTAAAAAATCCGGGCATGGTGGCACACACCTGTAATCCCAGAACTTGGGAGGCTGAGGCAGGAGGATCACTGTGAGTTCGAGACCAGCCTGGGCTACAAGCTCCACGTCAATCTCAACTACATAGTGAGACTCTGTCTCAAAAAAACAAAGCAAAACAAAACAAAAAAAAAGATTATGGTCTTGAAGTGCATCCATTTCCCCACAAATGACTCAAGTTGATCCTTCTTTAGAGCAGAGTAGTTCTCCCTTGTATATAAATACCACATTTTCTGTATCCATTCATCTGTTAATGGGAATATAGGCTGTTTCCAAGATCTAGCTATTATAAACTGTGCTGCTATAAACATGGGTATACATATATGATGCTTTTAAGTTTTTGAGAAGATACCTAAATACTTAGGCATAGCTCAGTCAAATGCAACTTCTACTTTTAGGGCTTTTTCTTGTGTGTGTTACTGGGCATTGAACTCAGGACCTTGTGCTTTCAAGGCAGGTGGCAGAACCACTGAGCTAAATCCCTGGCCCTAGTTTTAGTTCTTTGAGGAATCTCCATACCAATTTCCACAGTAGTTGTACCAGTTTACACTCCCACCAGCAATGGAGAAGGATACCTCTTTCCCAAAATCCGCATCAGCTTTTGTTATCAGTTGATTCTTGATAGCCATTCTTTCTGGAGTGAGATGGAATCTTAGTGTAATTTTAATGTTCATTTCTTAAACGATGTTGAGTATTTTTCGTATATTTATTTGCTGTTTGTACTTCTTCATCTGAGAAATGTCCATTCATTTTCAAATTCCCATTTTTGGATTGGGCCTTTAACTTTAGGGGGCCTAAGTTTTTGAAGTTCTTTATGTAGTCTAGATGTTAGTTCTTTGTCCAAGGAATAGCTGGTAAAATTCTTTTTCCCTTTCTGTGGGCTGTAACTTCCCTCTGTTGGTGCTTTCTTTCGTTGTGCAAAAGTCTTTTTATTTGATGTTATCCCAATTGTTGATTCTTTGAAATATTTCCTGTGCAGTCAGGGTTTTGTTCATGAAGTCTTTGCCTACACCTATGTCTTCTAGAGTTTTACGTGTTCTATCTTCTAGCAGATTTATTGTTTCTGTTTTTATATTTAGAGCTTTGATTCATTTTGATTTTAGTTGATGCATGTTGAGAGATATAGATCTAAGTTCAATTTCTGGCATGTGGAAAGCCACTTTTCCTTTAATTTATTAAAGAAGCTATCATTGTTTTCATTGAAGATGTTTGCCCCCTTTATCAAAGATAAGATAGATGACTGTGTTTGGAATTATTTCTGCACCTTCTGTTCTATCCCACTGATGCTTGAGACTTTTTTTTTTTTACTAGTACCATGCTGTCTTTATCATTATAGCTTTGTAGTATAACTTCAAATTGGGAATTGTGTTGACCCCTACCTTGTCGTTTCCCAGAATTACTTTTGCAATTCTAGATCCCTTCTTTTTCCAAATTAATTTCAGGAATGTCATCTCTAATTCTGTGAGTTGTGCTGTTGCTACTTTGACTGAAATTGCATTAAGTCTGTATAAGAGTTTTGGAAGTGCGGCCATTTTCACTATATTGTTTCTGCCTATCCAAGTTCAGAGATATCTTTCCATTTTCTGATATCTCCTTTGATCTCCTTTTTCAGAGTACTATAGTTTTCAATGTAGAGGTTTTTCAATTCCTTCATTAGATAGAGTCCTATGTATTTCATTTTTCTTGAGCATCTTGTGAAAAGAATTCATTCCCTAATCTCTGTCATAGTGAATGTGATTCATGACTAGGACTGCTATTGATTTTTGAGTATTGACTTTGTATCCTGCTACATTACTGAATTTGGTTAGTAAATCTCAGAGTCTTTGGGTGGAATTTGGGGGCTTTGTATGCAGCATATTATGGCATCAGCCAACAATGATAACTTCTTCCTTTCCTATCTATATTCCTTTTATTTCTTCTCTTGTCTAATTGCTCTGGCTAATGTTTCCAGACTATATTAAATAGGAGTGGTTATTGTGGGCATCCTTGCCTTGTTCCTGATCTTAGAGTGAAAGCTTTCAGTTTTTGTCCACTTAGGATGATGTTGGCTACTGATTTATTATAGATGGCATTTATAAGATTGAGATGAAAACTATCTCTTCCAATTCTCTGCAGGATTTTTTAAAATTATGGACAGGCGTTGTTTTCTGGGTCTATTGAATTGACCATGTGTTTCTTTTTCCTTGGTTCTGTTAATATGTGTATTACGTTGATTAATTTGTGTATGTTGAACCATCCCTGCATCACTAGGATGAATCCTATTTGGTCATGGTATGTAATCTTGATGATTTGCAGTATTCTGTTTGCTAATATCTTATTTAGGATTTCCCCATCCATGTTCATAAAGGAGATTAGCCCATTGTTCTCTTGTTTTTCTTGGTTTTGCCTTTTTTTGGTCTGGTTTTGATATCAAGGTCATGCTTGCTTCCAGAAATATCTTTGGGAGTAATGCTTCCCTTTCAATTTCATTAAAGAGTTTGAAAGATAGCAGCATTATAACTTCTGTAGAGTTCCTGTAGAATTCAGCGGTGAATCTGTCAGGACCTGGGCTGCACAAAACATTGACATGCCCAACATTATAAAATAAATAATAGTGGACATAAGAAGTTAAACACCAACACAATTACAATGGAGGGCCTCAACATTCCACTGTTACAAATACACACATCAACTAGACAAAGAAAGATAAAAGAAAATGAACAAAGAAATATCATGGTTGAGCAAATGGACCTAATAGATAGCGACAGAGTGTTCCACAAAACAACAGAATACATTCTTAGGAGCACATGGGACTTTCTCCAGAATAGACCACATGCTAGCCCATAAAGCATGCTTAAGTAAATGCAAGAGAATTCGGATTATCCCATGCGTATATCAGGTCATAGTGCAATGAAACTAGAAATTAATGCCAAAAGAAATCACAGAAATTATGCAAACACATAGAAATTAAACCAAACCCCCCTGGAAACAATGAATCACAAAAAAAATCGAGGGAGAAATTCGCTAGTTTCTAGAATCACAACCAGTAATGCCAGTACAACATACCAGAACCTATGGGACCCAGTGAACACAAGCCTAAGAGGGAAGGCTATAGCTGTGAATGCCCACATCAGAAAAACAGAGCAAGTCCAAATAAACAACCCAATTACACACTTCAGGGTCCTAGAAAAATAAGAACAATCCCAATCCAAACTAGTACAAGGAAAGAGATTATAAAGATGAGAATAGAAATTAATGAAATTGAGTCTAAAAAATATAAAGAATCAATAAATCATGGACCTGGTTGTTTGTTTGTTTGTTTGTTTGTTTTTGAGAGAGGGTATCACTATGTAGTCCAGGCTGGCCTCCTACTTTCCCAGCAATCCTCTGGCCTCAGCCTCCCAAGTGCTTGGATTACAAGGCGTGTGCCACCATGCCTGCCTAAAGAGTTGGTTCTCTGAAGAAATAAACAAAATAGACAGACACTTAGCCAATCTTATCAAAAAAGGAAAGAAAAGACCCAGATTGATGCACTTAGAAATAAAGAAGTTAAAATGACAACAGACTCTGCCCAAATCTGGAAGATTATTAGTAACCACTTGGAGAACCTGTATTCTAATAAAAGAGTGAATTCAGAAGTGGAAAGATTCCTAGATACATATTAAGTACCACAGGTGAACCAAGAGGACATAAAACTCCTGGATAATCCAATATCAGGCAATGAATTTGAAGAAATAATATAAAAACCAACAACCAAGAAAAGCCCTCATTCCAATGGATTCACTTCCAAATACCATAGGAACTTTAGGAAAGATCTAATGCCAGTACTCCTCAAACTGTTCAATGAAATTGAAAGGGAAGGATTATTTCCAAAATTATTCCTGAAAGGCAGCAGTACCCTGATTCTAAAACCAGAAATGACTCAATGAAACAGAGAGCTACAGAACAATTCCTTTAATGAGTATTGATATAAAAAACCTCAAAACCCCCAAATTCTGGCAAGAGGATGCAACAAATAATAAAAAAAGATCACATATCACATATCACATATCATGACTAAGTAGGATTTATTCCAGGCATCCAAGAATCTTGAATAGAAACAATAAATGTAATACATCACATAAACAGAAGCAAGAAAAAAAAATCACATGATCATCCCAACTGACTCAGAAAAAGCCTTTGACAAAATCCAACATCCATTCATGACAAAAACCCTGAAGAAAATAGTTACAGAAGGATTTAATCTCAATCTGATAAAAGCCATTTATGACAGAATAATGGCTCACATCATATTAAACACAGGGGGACTGAAAGCTTTCCCTCTAAAATCAAGAACATGAGAAGGATATCTGCTATCACCAATAGCATTCAATACAGTTCTCAGAAACATTACCCACAACAATTAGGCAATAGAAAAAAATAGAAACGATATGTACAGGAAAGGAAGAAGTCAAATTGCCATTATTTGTAGATGACGTAGCCCTCTACATAGAAGACCCAAAAAATTCTACCAAAATCTTCATAGAATTAATAACCAACTTCAGTATTACAGCAGCATATAGAGTCAACACAAAAAATCAATAGTTCCTATACATAACAATAAACTCACTAAGAAAGTACTTAGGGAAACAACATCTTTCACCATCACACCAAGAAAAATTAAATGTCTAGGAACTAACCTAACCCCCAAAATGAAAGACCTCTACAATGAAAACTATAGTACTCAACAAAAGGAAATGGGAGATGACATCAGAAAAAGGAAAGATGACCCTTTTTCTGGGATAGGCAGAACCAACATAGTAAAAATGCCCATACTTCTAAAACTGATGTATTTATTGCAATGTCAATAAAAATATACCAACAAAATTTGTAACAAAACTAGAGAAAACAATTCTAAAACTCAAATGGAACCAGGAGAGACATAGAATAGCAAAAGCAATCCCAGGTAACAAGAACAAGTCAGGAGGAGTCACAATTCCAGACTTCAAATTACACTACAAAGCAACAGTGATAAAAACAGCATGACCTGGCTAAAAACACATGTGGATTAGTAGAGCAGAATAGGCAATGCAGAAACACCCCCAGTCACATTGAGCTACCAGATCTTTCACAAAGGAGCCAAAAACTTAGTCTGGAGGAAAGATAGCTTCTTCAGTAAATAGTTCTTGAAAAACTGGCTATCTACGTGGAGGAGACTGAATCTATACCCATATCTCTTACCACGTAGTAAACTAGAATCAAAATGGACCAAAGATCTAAATATTAGAACAGAAACACTCAATCTGCTGAAAAATAAAATGGATATAACTCTTGAATAAACAGGTGCCAGCAAGGACTTTTTGTGGGTGGGGGAGATGCAGGGCTCAAACACAGGACCTTGTGCTTATGAGGCCAGAAGTGGCACCACTGAGCTAATTCCTTAGCCCAATAAGGACTTTCTTAATAGAACCCCAACCTGCAAAGGAGATAATACTAAGACCAACAAAAGGGATCATATCATATTTAAAAGGTTCTGTACAGCAAAGGAAACAACAAATAGTGTGAAGAGACAACCTACAGGATGGAAAAAATTGTGAGTTATTTAGTTCTCAGACAGAGGACAAATATCTAAAATATACAAAGAACGCAAAAAGTTAGATACTCCAAAATAAAAGACACAGTTAGATAATTCACAGCTAAAACGAATGGACCTTTCTCAGAAGAAGGAATGCAAGTAGATAATAAATACATGAAGAATGTTCAAGGATCTTCAACCATTAGAAAAATGAAGATTAAAGCAACACTGGGATTCCATCTTACTCCAGAAGGAATGGCTGTTACCAAGAAATCAAGTCCTGCCCAGGATTTAGCTCAGTGGAACTGCACCTGCCTCATAAGTGCAAGGTCCTAACTTTGATCCCCAATATCAGAAAAAACAAAAAAGAAAGAAAGAGATGTGAGATAATGAAAAGATGGAAATAAAGTGTTTGTAGATGGGGAGGGGAGGAGGGGGTGAAGGGAGGGCAGGGACAAGGGGAAAAAATGAGAACCAAGACCTGGCATGTAGAGGTACAAGATCCCAACAATGAATGTAACTGTACTGTATCCCTAAAATGTACCAATAAAATCAATTAAAGCTGAAAAAAAAAAAAAGAAAGAGAGAAAAAGAAATTAAAAGTCAGAAAGCACAACAAATGCTGGGGAGGCTGTGGGGAAAATGGAATCCTTACTCCCTGTTGGTGGGAATGTAAACTAGATAGAGATATTTAGGGTGGAATAGGCAGCACAGGGCAGGACCGAGTGGCTAGCAAAACAGGGATAAACCACATACTTACTCGTGATATGATGCACTGGAAGGGGCTGCTCTTTGTAGCACCTTTACATACTTTTTGCTATGTGACCATGGCTCCTGTGTACCTTGGTCACCTCAGAAATAGAGGCTAAGACCTTGATTGTACCAATCAGAGGAATACTTATTTTTAGAAAATCAGCTTACGCCTAGAAGTACAGAAAAAACAAAAATGCCACTCTGAGGACCTCACCCTGAGCTTCTCAATGTCCCTGCCTTTTGCAATATTATCAGTAAAACTTCTGCTTTACTTCACTTTTGTTATCTGAGTTTCTCATTCCCCAAAGGAGAGACTTTCAGTTCTGAGTCAGCCTTGCTCCAACTCCTGCATTCCTACCAGGGTGGAGCAATGAACGAGGGAATGGAGAGTCTCTTCATGAGAGGGCTCCAGGCCCCCCAGAACTCTGCCTGTTGCAACATTAGTATAACTTACAGAAAATATTATCAAGATTCCTTAAAGATATAGAAATAGGTATTCCTTTGATTCTGAGTGTTGTACCCAGATCTCAGTTTCCCCAAGGACCACCAGAAAAACGAGTCCGCTGCAAGTACAAGAGAAGTTTATTTCAGGTTCGAACCTGGACCCTTGTCCACCAGGGAGCAAGAGCCCAGAATTGCGATTACAAAAGGGTTATATAGGGTTAAAGTGGCTTGAAATCCTCTCTATTCTATTGGATGTTGTTGGGGTGTTAGCAAAAGCGGGAAGAAACGTTAAGTCTAGGGGAGGGGGAGTTTGGCTCCTCTCCTGTGGGTGGTGGTTATCTGCACAGGCCGTCCTGTGTTTTCTCCTTCTTTTCAAGGTTGGAATGGCCTTGCTCACCCACTTGGTTCTGCTCTTATCTCAACTAAGCAAGCTAAACAAATTTCTGCAGCCTGGGCCCGTGGCGGGGGGGCAAGTCTGACACCGGATGGCTTTTTAGCTCAAAATGAAGTAACTTTGGCTCCTCACTGAGATTTCCCTTTAGGTATCTTCCTGAAAGAGGTAAAGACATGGTAAGACAATGATACAAGCATACACGTGTTCATAGCAGCACAACTGACAATAATGTTTTGTTTTGTTTGTTTTTGGCACCAGGGATTGAACTCGGACCCTTGTGCTTTTGAGGCAGGTGGCAGAACCACTGAGCCAAATGCCCGGCCCCTAAGAGCTAAATTTTGGAAGCAGCCTATATATCCACCAACAGACGAACGGGTAGAGAACAGATATTTATACACAATGGAGAATTATTCTGGCAGAAAGGATAAACTTGAGTCATTTGTATGAAAAGGAATGCACCTTGAAACCACTATTAAGTAAAAGAAATCAGACACACAAGCTTAAATATCGCATGATTGCTCTTATATGAAAAGCCCAACATATAAATAAAAAGAAAATAAAAGATAGATAAAGGGGAAAAATAGATGGAGTGATCAGGGAGGGATGATAGGAAAAATGCAGCAGATGGGACGAAGAGTAGGGGAAGGGGATGTACAAAGAATTAACGTATATTGTGTACGTGCTCCAACTGAATGTAATCATTATGTGCTACACGCATGGACTAATAAAGAAATAAAATTATCTTGGCCTGGGGATGTAGCTCAGTGGTAAGAGCACTGGCCTACAAGCATGAGGGCCTAGTTTTCAACCCTGGCACTATAGATTAAATATGCACATAATAATCCAGAGGTGTAGCTCAGTGGCACCAGCACCTACCTAGTAAGCACAAGATCCTGAGTTCAATCCCTGGTTTCACCAAAAAAAAAACCAAAACAAAAAGTACATAAAAATAAAATTACTTTATTTGTTTACTTGTTCCTTGTCCGGCTCTCCTGTTGGACGGGAAGGCCATGTGTCCGCCCACAACCAAGGGCTCACAAAGGCATAGTCCCAGCCATCACCTGCACTCCCCAAGCTGAGGCTGTAGCCCTGAGCCCTGCCCCAGCATTCCTTCCCCTTTTCCTTTCTGTGTAGTGTGAGGACTGCCATAAAGCAGTGCCGCGGACTGGGAGGCCGAACACCAAGATGTATTGTTTCACAGCCAGAGACTGATGTCTGGAGTCCAAGTCTCACAGGGCAAGGCTTTCTCTGAAGGCTCTAGAGGAGAAGTCTTCCTCATCTCTTTCAGCTTCTGCAGCTCCCTGGAAACCCTTGGTGTGGCCTCACCCACACCCGCCACCCTTCCTTCTCTGCCTTGCTTGTCACGCGGCCTTTCCATTTCGGTAACTGTGTCTGCTCTCTCTGAAAGGACACCAGTCCTCGTGCATCAGCTGTCCGCCCTTCCCAGTATGATGCCAACTGATCATATCCGTAATGACCCTATTTCCAAAAATGTTCGCTTTTGTTTTTTTCCCGGCCAGTGCTCGGATGGAACCTAGGGCATTGTATATGCCAGGCAAGTGCTCTAGCGCTGAACCACATCTGTATCCCCCCAAAATGTCACATTCTAAAGTAATGGAAAGTAGGCCTTCAACAAATCTTTTTGGATGGAGAAAGAAGACAGAATTCAATACATAATAATTTTCTTCTACAGCCAGTTCTCCACAGATTTGACCAAGTGAACTTTTACAAAGTACATTATAAATGAACATTTACAGAAAAAATGAAATGAATAAATTAGTGAATGAATGAATGAATGAGCGGACAAATAATGATTTAATGTCGAACGAAGCATCAATGCAAAAGGGACAGAGGTGGTACAAGGAGGCCAAACGCAGAAAGCGGGCATAATTACTGCGACCCTAGCCCACCAGGTGGCGGTGCAGCCTGCGGGAGCTATTGGATAAGGCGGGGCCAGCCGCTGGCGGGGGCGGGGCGTCATGTGACCCTGTGGACTTCCTGACTCAGCAGTCAGTGCTTGTGTCTGCAGGTGTTGCGTCGGCTGGCGGAGCCCCGCCCCTGTGGAACTGTCGCTGTCCCCGTTTGCCCTCCCTTCCCTCTGTCCTGTCCCCAGGCCAGCACCAGGCTGGCGCTCATCTGCCTGCAGGACTGGTTCCGCTCGCTCTCCTCCTGGGGCTGCAGTACTCTGGTAAGACCACCTTCGTCATCTCGGTGCTCACCCGCCAGCTCTGCGACTCGGTTTCGCAGCCTGCGAGCCGGCTGGGCGCCTCCCTCCAGGCTGGATTTAGGCCCTCTGCTCTCCGCGTGAGAGATAGTTGCCTTGGGAGGGGGCTCCCTAGCCGGCCCGTCACCTCCCAGGGGCCAGGAGTTGGCCGCGAACGTTGTGGCTCCAAGGTCAGCAACTGAAGACTTAATTACATCTAGCCTTGAAAGGGCTGTGCCTTTAGTGTGGTGGACGCTTGGAAAGGGTCAAGTGAACTTGGCACATTTTCAAAGTGGGGGGGGGGCTGTTGTGTTTTTCCTGCCTCCTGGTCTGTGGCGGCAGCCAAAGCGTTAGCTCAAGTGTATCACTTTCTCTAAAGGTGAGCTTTGGGCAAGCCCATCCTTTTTGAGAAAGCAAAAGAATGAACAGCCTCTCTTAAGTTGCCTCTTGGGATGAAGAGCCCCACTGTGAAAGCAAGAAACCAGTGTTTGTTACAGTTGATTGGGCCAAAATAGTCCAGGTTCTTGCGAAAGAGGACAAAAGCATTGCCAAGTGTATACTTCCTAATATCTAGTGAGTAGCTACATTTATTAAAGATCAGGGGACAGTAGCTGTAGGACTAGGCAAAAGGGAAGAGGAAGAAAGGAACTCAACTCAGGCTTCCAGTATTTAATTAAGGGGCACAGCAACAATTTCGTCCTAACGGCACATTGTTGTGGGTATATAATACCCACATTTATTCTTTAGAATATTTCTAGGGATGAATTATTAATTTTAATTTTGAGTATCATTATATTAAACAGTGAGTACTTAACAGGAAAAAATATCAAAAAAGCATTGAATTTTTAATATTTATTGAATATATATAAAAAAGCATCAACATTTTCAGCATTGACTTTTTTGGCATACAAACTCTAAAAAAAGAGCAACAGAAATAAATTCCTACATGAACTACAATGAAAATACCAGTAGCTCGCTACAAAAAAAAATCTTTATCACACCTAAAGCAGCCTTCACGCATGACAACAGCATGTTCCATACACATGTATAGCTTACACTAGTAGCACAAGTGTTTTGCTTTCCTGGCCTTTTTGTAAAACATACATGACATCTCATTGGTCTTACTGTTTTGTCAGGAGGTTCCTAGATTATACAGTTTGTAGTTAACAGGAACATAAAATATCAATATAATCAAGTATTAAAATTCTAAATATATATTGTGCATGTAGAATAAAGAACATTCCACATTAGCTGTGTACTCTCTTACAAAACCTAAAAAATATCAGAAATAAATTCCTACATGAACTACAGTGAAAATACCAATAGATAAGCTGTTTTCTAGGTGGCATGGATATAATGGGGGAAAAAAAGAGACGTGTTTCTGGAGTTTCCAGGAAATAAAAATGTTTAGATTTTGAGAGAGGATCTCACTATGTAGCTCAGGCTGACCTTGACTTTATGGTGTCGCCCAGGCTGGCCTCAAATCTTGATTCTTTTTTTTTTTTCCCCCTTTCTCTTCCACTCCTTTCAGCCTTTCTTCCCTTCCCCATTTACAAAACCTGTTTGCAATTTTTTCTTTCTTTATCTTTTTTTCCTTTACTCTTTCTTTACTTCCCCCTTTCCCCTTCCCTTGTTCTTTTTCCCATGTGAACATTTTCTTTCTACTTCCTAATATCTGTCATCCATTTTGGTCCTTATTTATGCTTTTGGTTTCTCATACAAGAGAAACAACATGATATTTAAACATATGTGTCCAATTTCTTATTTTTCCTTAGAAATATGGACTCAACATTTATCCACTCAGACATATCTCAAGTTTATTCTTCTTATGGCAGAATAGTAATCAATTACATGTTTTTAAAAACCCCTAACTTCTCTGTCCATTTGTCTGTTGGTGGGCGTCTAGGCTGTTTCCACGATTTAACTATTATAAACTGTTCCGCTGTAAACGTGGGTGTGCCTGTATCACTGTGGTATCATGCTTTTAATTCTTTAGGGAAAATACCAAGATAGCTGGGTTAAATGGAATCTCTAGTTTTACTTCTTTGAAGAATCTCCGTACTGATTTCCATATTGGTTACCAATGTACACTCTCACCAATAGTGGAGAAAGGATTCTTTTTCTCCTCAACCTCACCAGCATTTCTTATCAGTTGATTTCTGGATGATAGCTACTCTTTTTGGAGTGAGATGGAATCTCAGTGTTGTTTTAATGTGCATTTCTCAAATGATCAGTGACATTGAATGTTTTTGCACATATTTATTTGCTGTTTTTCTTTCCTCTGGGAAGTGTCCATTCATTTCAGATGCCCATTTTTGGAATATGTCTTTAAATATGAGGGGCCGTTGATTTTTTTGAATTCTTTGTATATTCTAGATGTTAGTCTTCTGTCTGAAGAATAGTTGGTAAAAACTTTTCCCGTTCTGTGGGTTGCCTCTTCACTCTGGTAGTTTTTTGTTGTTGATATTGTTGTTGTGCAAGAGCTTTTTAATGCATTGTGTCCTAGGTGTTATTACTCTGTAATATTTACTGCGTGTGATACCTTCTCAGCCTTTTGGCTAATAGCAAGTATAATATTTCCTGTGTGATTGGGGTTTTGTTTATAAATTATTTGCCTATATGTATGCCTTGAAGAGTTTTACCTATTTTTCCAGCAGATATTTAAATCTTTGATCCATTTTGATTTTAGTTTAGTCTGTGGTTAGAGATATGGGTCTAGGTTTACTCTTCATTCAGCACGTGGAAAGCCAAGTTCTCCAGGGCCATTTATTAAATAGGCTTTCTTCTAGTGAAGATGTTTGTCTCCTTTTTCAAAATTAAGGTGGGTGAATATGTCTTCGAGGTGTTTCTGCATCTTCTAATCTATTTCATTGTTCCTCAAGTTTATCCTTTGGGGAGTACTATGCTTTATTTTTTAAATCACAGTAACTTGTCGTATAATTTTAAGTCAGGGATTGTGATATCCCCTTCCTTGTCTTTGTTACCCAAAATTGCCTTTGCTATTCTAGGTCTCTTCTGCTTTCAAATTAATTTTAGAATTGTTTTTTTCTAATCCTGTGAGATATACTGTGGGATTTCAATTGATTTGCATTAAATTTGTATAAAAATTTTGAAAGTATGGCCATTTTCACTATATTCTTCCCATTCAAGAACAAGAATATCTTCCCATTTTTCTGATAACCTCTTCAATATCGTTTTTCAGAGAACCGTAGTTTTCAATGTAAAGTTCTTTTACTTCTTTCATTAGATTAATTAAAGGGTATTTCAGTTTTTTGGATGCTATCGTGAAAGGTGTTCTTTCCATCATTTGTCTGTTAGTGAGTTTGTTATTCATGTACAGGAAAGCTATTGATTTTTAAGTGTTCACTTTGTATCCAACTACGATGTTGAATTTGGTTATTAAACCTGGATGACCTTTGGTGGAGTCTGTGGGGTCTTCTATGTAGAGTATCGTTGCATCCACAAATAATGATAATTTAACTTCTTCCTTTCCTATCCTTATTTCTTTTATTTCTTTCTCAAATGATATTAACTTCTTCCTTTCCTATCCTTATTTCTTTTATTTCTTTCTCTTGTCTAATTGCTCCAGCTAATGTTTCCTGGACTATGTTGAGGAAGAGTGGTGACAGTGGACATCTTTTTCTTGTTCCTGATTTTAGAGTAAAGGTTTTTGGGTTTTGTTCATTTAGTATGATGTTGACTATTTGTGTAACATAAATGGCTTTCATGAGATTGAGATAAAGACCTTGTATCTAATTTTCTATAGGTTTTTTATCATGAATGTGTGCTGGACTTTGTCAAATGTTTTTTCTGCATCTACTGAGGTGATCATATACTTTTTGTCTTTGGCTTTGTTAATATGGTATATTACATTTATTGATCTGTATATGTTGAAACATCCCTGCATCCCTGGGATGAATCCTACTTGAGCATAGTGTATAATCTTCTTGATGATTTGCTGCATTCTGTATGCCCATATCTTATTGAGGATTTTTGCATCTGAGTTCACTGGGGAGATTAGCCTGTTGTTCTCTTTTTTGGTTAGACCCTTTTCTGGGTTTGGTATCCTGGTAATGCTTGCTTTCAGGAATGAGTTTGGCAATATTCCTTCCCTTTAAATTTTATTAAAGAGTTTGAGAAGTAGAGGCATTAGGTTTTGTCTAAATTTACTGTAGAATTCAGCAGTGAATCTGTTGGGACCTGGACTTTTCTTTGTTCACTCTTCTCTTCCCTGTCCTGTCCTTTCCTTTCTGTGGAATCAGGAATTGAACTCAGGACCTTGAACTTGGCAGGCAGAAACAGCACCACTAAGGTACATCTCCAGCCTCTTGGACTTTTCTTTGTTGATAGGTTTTTTACATCTTCAATTTCATTGGCTGATATTGTGCTATTTAGAATTTTTATATTTTCTTGATTCAGCTTTGTGAATCATACATATCTAGGAATCTATTCCATTTTGTCTGTGTTTTCCATCTACTTAGAATATAGGTTCTTGAAGTAAGTATTGATGATGTCCTGGATTTGCAGGATCTGTTGTGATTTCACCCTTTTTATTCCTAATTGCATGTATTTGAGTCTTTTCTTTCTTTTTTTGATAAGGTTGGGTAAGGATTTGTTAATTTTATTTAATCTCCCAAAGAATCAGGTCTTTGGTTCATGATTCTTTGTGTTGTTTGCTTAGTTTCTATTTCAATCTTTATCATTTCCTTCCTCATACAAGCTTTGGGGTGACTTGCTCTTCTTTTTTTTTTAGAAGCTTGAGGTTCAACCTTAGGTTATTTATTTGAGCTCGCTGTGTTTTTCTGATATGGGAATTCACTACAATAAATTTCCCTCATAGGATTGCTCTCATTGTGTCCCATATGTTTCAGTATGTTGAATTTGCATTATCATTTTATTGTAAACACTGTCTAGTATCTTCTTTAATTTCATCTGTGACCCATTGGTTGTTCAGGAGAGTGTACAGTTATATAGCACAGTCTAAACAAACCAGAAAATTGTATACAATAAATATGACCTCAGTATAACAATATTACCCTCAGCAGAGAAAATTTAAAAGGGGTTAAGGTGAAAAATAAATAAAGAGGCAGAGATAAGAAGCAAGGCTAGAGGACAAAGGAACATTATATAAACTTTGGGAACTTGGTGAAGAAGAGGGGAGGGAAAGAGAGAAGAAATAAAAAAAAGTACAGAACAGAACAACAACAAAAAGCTAGAAACAGGGCTGAGGGGTTAGCTCAGTGGTACCACACCTGCCTTGCACGTTCAAAGGCCTGAGTTTGCTCCCCAGTACCAGGGGAAAAAAAAAAGCTAGAAACAGTGTTCATACTCATAAAGACAAGAACAAACAAACAAGGAAAAAAAAAAAAAAGAAATGAGAGAAAAAGCTCCTTCCAGGCATATTTCTGCTGTCATTGGTAGACAGAGTGGGTAGACATAGCCCAGATCTGTGTTGATTTATCCTAGCAAGCAGCTGTCGATTTATGGTGGGATAGTAGATAATCCCAGCAAGCCTGCACTTTTAGTTCCACTGAAGTTCAGGCTTGTTTCTGGCTGTGAGGGTAGAAATCACTTTGTTCAGACTGCAACACTCTGTTTTGCTGGCTTGGACTCAGCTCCCTGCTTTTTTTTTTTTTTTTTTTTCCTTTCTTTTTATTAAGTTTATTGGTACAATCTAGGTATACAATACAGTTACATTCATCATTGGGATTCTGTACCTTTACATAATAGGTCTTGATTCTCATTTTTCCCTCTTGTCCCTGCCCTCTCTTCCCCTCCCCATTTACAAACACTTTATTTCCATTTTTTAAGTTTCTCATTTTTTTTCCTCTCCCTTATTACCTTTTCCCCACCCTTCCCACTTTCCCTACACCTCTAGCCCTTTACTTCCTATTTCACATTATTAATTATCTCATTAGGATCCTGTGTACTATTATAGTTTTTCACACCAAAGAAACTATTCGGTATTTCAGTTAATTTTTTTTTTTGTATTGGGGATTGAACTCAGGACCTTGTACTTGTGAGGCAGGTGCAGTGCCACTGAGCTAAATCTCTAGCCCTCTCTCCTGTCTTGAACTTGGCTCCTTGACCTCCTGCTGACTTCACCTCAGTTCTGTCCCACCCTGACATTGAGAGCCTGGATGGAGCCAAGCCTTCAGCTAGTCTGAATTCCAAGCTCAACTGACCTCTTTCCAAGATGGCTATTGGCCATTCAACCTCTCCTGGGGGATGTCCGAATACATATAACTCACCAGTCACTGCAATCCACTGCATCCATTGCTCTGTTCCATTGGTACATCTCTCCCTGGAGGCCTCTGGGGCTGCCAGTAGTCACCGTGCTTGCGGAGGTTCGTGGCACCCCTCTCACTCAGTGAGTGAGGGCTTAGGGAAAAAATGCTGCTTGCCACTGTCCTCTTCTGCATTGATATCTCTCTCTTCACTCTCCCCACCGGCTTCAATTCTCACTTCAGATCCTTTCTGGGTTCCAGGGACTCTCTTCCCTCCTTCTTCTCTTCCTCACATTGCTGTATTACAGCATCTGAGCTCCAAATCTTAGAGAGGTAGTTTCTCTGCTTTTCATCATTCTACTATATTCCCAGAAGTCTAAACTGAGTCTCTTGTAGACATTGTGTGGTTAGATTATCTTTCTTTGTTTTTGAGGTACCAGAGGTTGAACCCAGAGAACACAGGTACTATACATCTGCATCCCCCTTTATTTTTTTATTTTGAGACACGGTCTTGCTGAGTTGTAAGGCTATACTTGGGCTTATAATCCTTTGCCTCCATCTTCTGAGTGGCTGGAAATACAGTTGTACATCACTGTTACAGGGGTGTGCGTGTGTGTGTGTGTGTGTGTGTGTGATTCATTCTGCTTACCTCTTTCTTTTGATTAGAGAATTTAATCTATTTACACTTACAGTAATTACTAAAGAGCAGTCCCTGGTGCCTGTAATCCAGCTCTGGGAAGGCAAAGGCAGAAGGATCATGAGTATGAGTCCAGCCTGTGCTATGTAGTGAGTTCAAAGCCTATGTAGACTACATAGTGAGACCTAGTTTTAAAAAAAAAAAAAATTGTGGTTAAGGAGAAATTTAACTTTAACTTGACTTCACACACCCCATCCCATCCCCCGACTAAAGAAGGCTTTACATAAAAGTCTTTTCTGCTCATGCCTGATATGCATTTGTGCCAATTGGGCTATCTTTGAATCCAAGGAAGGAGATTGGGAGGGAGTAAACAGCAAAACTAGGAAATGTAGCCAGATTGTTTCTGCTTTAAGATCTGTTTTTCTTCCCTAATCTACATCATTGCAATCATTTTTTTTTTCAGTCTTCAGCTGCTGCTCTGTGCATCCAGGGTTTTTTATTTCATTCAGTGGAAGGAATAGGTTACACTGCTTCTTATACACCTTGCTGGTAATGGTGGTGGCAAATATTTAATTCTTTCCCTATGCCAGGCATTGTTGAAAATAATGTATGCATTTTAGTACATTTAATACAGCTATGAGGTAGACTGTTGTTATCTCCATTTTACATTTTGGGAAAACAATGCATTACAAAGTAAGGAATATATGAGGACATGCTGCTGGGCAACTGTTAAAGTCAGAGTTGTAATCTAATATAACTCTTTGGAGTCCAAGCAAGGTTTGGAAACAATGTATACATTTTGAGCACATTGGAGGGAACATTTACCCACCTTTTTCTATGACTTCTACAGGCTGTGGGCTGCACTAGAAGTACCCTAGGAGACCCTGAAACCACACAATGGAGGAAGTGACCTTTGAGGATGTGGCTATGACCTTCACCAGGGAGGAATGGGCTTTGCTGAATCCATCTCAAAAGATGCTCTGCAGAGATGTGATGTGGGAAACATTTACGAACATGGCTGCTATACGAAGAACACGGGATAACCAGGAAATTTATGAAGCATACAAAAGTTGCTGGAGAAATGTAAGGAATGAAGAGGTAGAGAAATGCTATCAACATAAAGCTTGGAACCAACATGAAGTGATATTCCTTTGCACTCCAGATGCCACTGTGAACATGAAGGAAGCTGTTTTAAAACCAGTTGAAAGCTTTGCTTATAGAAAGTCCTTGATTGGTCATTCGTTGCCAAATGTGCCCATCATATCTCACAGTGGACACAAACCATGTGAGTATGAGGGATTTGAAGAGATACTGGCTAGATGTAGTGGACCTGGGAAACCTTGCAGTGATTCCCAATCCTTTCAGAAGCAAGCAAGTAGAAAGGAATGTGGGAAAGCCTACTCTGATCTTAGAGAAAGACCTCACCATGATGTGAAGACCTTGGTATGTAAGAAAACTGTGCAAGTCTCTAGCACACCCCAAGACATTGAAATCCATGAAAAAACACACACTGAGGGAAATCCACATGTAGGTAAACAATCTAGGAAAACATTCCGTAAGTGCAAATATTTGCAAAGACAGGAAAGAAGTGACTCTGGTAAAAACTATGAATGCAAGCAATGTAGGAAATTATTCACTACAACCAAATATTTGAAAATACATGAAAGAATTCACACTGGGGATAAACCCTATGTATGTAAGCAATGTGGGAAAGCCTTCACTACACAGAGCTATTGTAAAATACATGTAACAGTTCACGCTTGGAGAAACTTTATGAATGTAAGCAGTGTGGGAGAGCCTTCACTACACTCAAGTATTAGAAAATATATGAAAGAATTCACACAGGGGAGAAACCATATGAATGTAAGCAATGTGGGAAAGCATTTACTATAGCCAAATACTGTAAAATACATGAAAGAATTCAGACTGGCAAGAAACCCTATTTATGTAAGCAATATGGGAAAGCATTCAATACACACAGTTGTAAAAGACATGAATGGATTCCCACTGGGGAGAAACCATATGAATGTAAGCAATGTGGGAGAGCATTCACTACACCCAGTTGTTGTAAAAGATATGGAAAAATTCACACTTTGGGGTGAAACTCTATGAGTATAAGGAATATGAGACAGTATTCACTACGCACAGTCATTGTCAAAAATGAAGTCACAATGGCCGGGCATGGTGGCGCATGCCTGCAATCCCAGCACTCAGAAGGCTGAGGCAGGAGGATTGCTATGAGTTCAAGACCAGCCTGAGCTGCATAGTAAGTTCCAGGTCAGTCTCAACTACATAGTGAGACCCTATCTCAAAAAAACAAAAAAACAAAAAGGAAGTCACACCAAATAGAAATCCTATGTACATAAGCAATGTGGCAAAGAATCTGCTATCAAGTCTTTATTTTGTAGACAAAATAGAACTTATATTTTTTAAAAATAATAATGTTAGCTTTAATATGAAAGAAAAATAGGCAAAATTAGATACATGATATATATAATGTTGGGATATAAGCAGATATCGTCACAATATGAGAAATTACATGCTCATGTATAAGTTCTGTGAAAACGAAACTGTCAAAAACATGTTCACAAGTTCTGAAAATATTTATCTTAATGTAAAATATGGCAAATTCAAAAGTGTCTTGTTACAAGAATACAGAATGTACACACCAAAAATTTAAAAGTAGTGGCAAAATCCTAATTAATAGTTTAGTGGCTTATACCTCCAAATTGTAAAGACTAAACAAAAACTACACAAATACTAACTCTACTCTAAAGTAAAAAATAATTTTAATTCACCATGCTTAATTAAGATGCTTTTGTATTAAGCTCAAAGATACACAAAAATATTTAGTCAACTCAGTATTTTTGTATTAAATACTACAGGTATACATAACTCAGATATTTAAGTGATTTGCTGAAAAACAAATAATGTATGTATTTCAGTGTCTTTATCTGGGATTTTATTTTTGGAAATTTTATGGAGAAATACTGACCTTAAGCTTTTTGCATTACTCCTACAGGAGTAATTGTATCACTCTACAACCTAAGAAATTTTCACAGGATTTTCAAAATGGGCTTACCTATGTAATTTCTCCCCAGTGAGATTTTTGTCATGTATTTGACAATACATGTGTACTGAAAGCGTGCCCACATTGCTTGTATACATATGGTTTCCCCCCATTTTGAGTGTCTTTGGCAAACAGCACAAAGGCTGAAAGCTTTCCTGCATTGCTCACCTGCATAGACTTAATGCTGTGTGAGGTTTTTTTTATGTATTTTACAATAACATTGTGTACTAAAAGCTTTCCCACATTGCTTACATACATAGGGTTTCTCTCCAGTGTGAATTCTTTCATGTACCTTACCATAATCTTGTGTACTAAAAGCTTACCCACAGTGCTGACATACATGTGTTTTACAATAATATCATGTATTAAAAGCTTTCCCATGTTGTTTACATACATAGGGTTTCTCCCGTGTGAATTCTCTCATGTACCTTACAATAATCTTGTGTACTAAAAGCTTTCCTATGTTGCTTACATACATAGGGTTTCTCCCCTGTGTGAATTCTTTTATGTTGTTTACAATGTTGTTATTTAGTTACTTACTGTGGTACCAGGGATGGAACTCAGGACTTTGTGCTTACGAGACAGGCGGCAGAACCACTGAGCCAAATCCCCAGCTGCAGTGTTGATGCCTACTGAAAGCTTTTCCACATTGTTTACATTCATAAGGTTTCTCCCCATTGTGATTTCTTTCATGGATCTGAGCATCATTAGGTGTGCTGGAGGCTTTCATGTTTTTCTTACATATAAAGGTCTCTCTAAGGTGAGTTCTTGCCCTAAGATCAGAGTAGGATTTCCCACCTTGATCATATTCATAGGGTTTCTCTACAGTCTTTGTCCTTGCATGCTTCTGAAAGGACTGGAAATCACAAGTTCTGTTCTTCCATGTTCATTAGATTTACACAGTTTCTCTTCCCAATCCAAGTGCTCGTACGTCTTCAGTCCAGTGTGAGCTGTAATGGGCACGGCTAATGACAAATGCCCAGTCAGGGGCTTTCTACAAGCAAGGCTTTCAGCTGGCTTTAAACTAGCTTGTTTCATCTCCACATTAACATCTGGAGTCCAAAGGTGTATTTCTTTATATTGATTCCAAACTTTATTTCGATAGCGTTTCTCTACCTCTTCATTTCTTAGATTTCTCCAGTAATTTTTGTATTCTTCTTTAATTTCCTGGTTATCCGAGGCTCTTCCTATAGCAGCTGTGTTCCTAAAAGTTTCCCTCATCACATCTCTGGAGAGCTTCTTTTGGGATGGATTCAGCAGAAGCCACTCCTCTGTGGTGAACTTCACAGCCACATCCTCAAAGGCCACTGCCTCAGAAGCAGAGGGATTTGGCTTCTGCTTCTCCACCAAAAGCAGCATCTGCATTACTGGGAGGCTATTTGCTGACCCTCCATCAATGACTTAAGGCTTTTGCTTGTGGCAGAGTGGGCTAGGAAACAGGTGGGGTTTGTGCCCGTCCACGGCAGTGGCAGCTGTTCTGTGTATCTGTGCTTTCTTAGTGGGTTCTTTCCAGTCTCCTGTTGTGCCCCCTCTGTCTCTTGTGAACACTGGAAGTGGCTCCCATTCCACAGCTTCCTGGAGGCATCACTGCTCTGGATCCCGCCATCCAGGACCTTGCCACCAGTACTGCCCAGAAAGTGCAAACTTGGCACAGAGGCCATGGCCTTGGCCTCAGCATGGAGGGGCGGCAGCGCTCAGAGCGGAGCTGAGCCAGAAGGCCGTGCCCTGGGCTCAGAGGAGCCAGCAAAACCCGCCTGGCCCCCCGAGGGGCAGTGGTGACGGCCAAACTTTTATTTTGATAAAAATCTATGTATGTAGGGTTATAAATTTTTCTTTTATAATTTATTTTTTTAAAACAGTGTAAGGGCTCAGTAGTTCCACCGCCTGCCTTATAAACACAAGCTCCCCCGTTGAGATCCCCAGTATCAAAAACAAACAAACAAGCAAAAAACAAGTGTAAGATGGGTGTGGTGGTGCATGCCTGTAATCCCAGCACTTGGGAGGCTGAGGCAGGAGGATTACTGAGTTCTAGACCTGCCTGGGCTACATAGTGACTTCCAGGGCAGCCTGAACTACATAGTGAGACCCTGTCTCAAAAAGAAAAAAAAAAGCAGTTTATAGGTTGGGGATGTAGCTCAGTGGCAACCTGCCTGCCTCACAAGTGCAAGATCCCTGGTTTAAAAAAAAAGTGTGTGTGTGTGTGTGTGTGTGTGTGTGTGTGTGTGTATGTGTATAGTAAGACCTAAAGTCTCACTTCCACTCCACGGAGCATGAACAGCCAGAAGGGCCTTCACTATGCTGAGTCCTATAGCCCAAGATGGCTCCGGATGCAAGACCCAGGGCCTTACTTCCGGGAGCCTTGAACAGCCCAAAGGGCCTCCAAGATGCTGGGACCTATAGCTCAGTGAGGCTCCGGCAGCTCAATGGAGGAACAAGAGTCACCCAGGAAGGAACACACCAGGCTTGTTGGTAAATAGACCTTTATTATTCTGGCCAGACGGCACTCCCAGAGCCAAGTAGCTCAGAGAGGCGCCAGCTCAGGGGTTAGCACAGTTTTTTAAAGGCAAGAGAAGAGGATTGCAAGTGAGCCAGTGGTCAGGGGGTCGGTTTTCTGCCATCTATCTAAAGGAGTCAGCTGTACAGTGTACCTGGTCTTTTATCTCCAGACCTCAGGCTGTTCTGTTCTAATGAGGCCTTAAGTTGCTATCTTGTTTACCCGTAGCAGGCTTCCATACACTCTGTTTTAATCTTATCTTGTGCTGCTATATGCTGGCTAACTAGGGGCTACATAGCAGTTAGAGTCCATATATATATATGTATATATATATATGTGTATATATATATATATATATATATACACATATATATATATACATATATATATATGGACTCTAACTGCTATGTAGCCCCTAGTTAGCCAGCATATAGCAGCACAAGATAAGATTAAAACAGAGTGTATGGAAGCCTGCTACGGGTAAACAAGATAGCAACTTAAGGCCTCATTAGAACAGAACAGCCTGAGGTCTGGAGATAAAAGACCAGGTACACTGTACAGCTGACTCCTTTAGATAGATGGCAGAAAACCGACCCCCTGACCACTGGCTCACTTGCAATCCTCTTCTCTTGCCTTTAAAAAAACCAGGCCTGAAAATGTTACTTGCAAGCTAACTCATAACAAACTCATGCTTTTGACCTTATTAAGATTTTTGTGACTAAAGTGTGACTAGTGTTTTTTAAAGTATAAATCTACAGGTGCCGGAACATTATATAATTCACAAATTCCACAGATTTCTACCACCAAAAACAAATATTCCACTTCCATACTATAGTGCACCTCTCTCCCTCTTAGTGGCCCATACTCTTTTTTAAAAAGTTTGAACTTCTATAGCTCTGCCTAATATATCTGTGCCTCTGTTTAAAAAAAAATAAAAGCTGCATGTGTTTATTTAAGGTTATTGTGCAATATTATGTTCCCGGGAAATGTATGCATACACTTTCTTGATTTGAAAAGATCTCAAATACTGTATTTTCCAGAGCTCTAGAGCACTAAGGTTTCTTTGAGGGTCCATTTTTGCATTGTTATTGCCTGAGGATTTCTGAATTTCTGAGTGAAAATGCTGCACTGCGGCTCAATTGCTGGGTGGTGGACTGTTGTGCCCAGATCACGATATCTCCAAAGACCATCAAGGAGTCTAGTCCGATGTAATTACACGAGGAGTTTATTGCAAGCTCGAGCCTGGGCTCCCGGACCTCACCAACGTAGTGGATTCGTACCGAGAGCCCGGAACCCTATTTTAAACAGGCTTTTTATCGGCAAAGAAGCAGATCTAGGGGCTTTTTAGACAGGTCAGTGCCTGATTGATTAACATGTTGAAAATGCAGGCAGGGGACAAAGGTCTGCTGACTTGAGTTGGTGGTTAGCAATCACGTACTACTCTGCAGTCACACATTGATAATTAATAGATATCTATAGGATGGTTCAAAGGCCACCAAGACCTTCAGGATGAGCAAACAGTTTGACAATTAACTTGGGGTCTCAATGTCTAGAACCACTAACTTACAGGTTAATCAGGATCCGGACTTCAAACAGTACAAGACTGCCTTCCATTCCTAAGCCAGAGTTAGAACAAAGGTCGGAGCTATGGCTACAATGGGAGGGGGTTAGAGCACTGTCTCCTAGGCCCTTTGTCATTTAGCATGGGCTTGTAGTTTGGTCAAAAGGGCGCTTTGGGGTTTTCTAGTAACTGGGCGGTGACCTGATCACAGAATGGAGTAACTTTTTCAAAATAGGAGTTAGTTTGGGCTCTGTAGGACTAAGCATGCTCATGGGCAGATGGATTCATAGGACAGCAAGTTGAAATTTCTTTCAGCAGGTTTTGAATATGGATTTACTGGAACCATTGATAATGTACTGTTAATGAAAGGTGTAATGAACAGAGGAAATAGATATTAGAGATTTTTGAAATGAATGTCCTTTGGGAATACAGGAGTAATACTTTTCAGGTATCTAATTGAAATTGTGGTTTGGAGAACATGTTAATCATCCGGGAATTGCCCTTGAAATGGAGGTTGCTGCAAAGTAGCTCCACTGGTGTCCTAGTTACTTTTCCCCTTGCTGAGACAACATACCCAGCACCCACAAGTTAAAGGAGGAAAGGTTTATTTTAGCTCAAGGTTTGTAAAGGTTTCAGTCCGTATTCAGCTGGTCCAAGTCACGGTGGCATGGCAGAAGGGCATCACAGAGGAGAGCAGTTAACTGCTGAGCAGGTTGGAGGCAGCAAGCTGCAGCAGGTGAAGCAGTGAATTTGCAAGAGCTGCGCAGCAGCAAGCCTGCCTCTTCCTTTTATCCCATCCATCCTTTGGGGTAGTGCAACCCACACCCAGGGTGAGTCTTCCCATTACCAACACCCAGAACTAATGTAGTACTCTCACACCATTAATCCCAGGTACTCACTTTTAATCCACATTCACACATCTGAGATCCAGCCGTCTCCTGACAGCCCCATCTAGGAGAGCATGAGGCTTTGGGGAGACATGTAGCTAGAAGCGATAATAATAGGTATTAACAGGCAGTAAGAATTAATTAGTTGTTTCAAATTAGTTAGAATTGGCATGGCAATTAGGCATTGAAAAGGTTTTTGGAGAATTCCTATACAATTATGTTTGATAAAAAAGTTGTTGTCTGGAGAAATTTGTCTGATTCATTCATTTTTATAGCCTAATGCCAGAAAGCATATTGATTTTTAGTCACTCAATTTTCATAGTATTAAAAAAGAACTATTTTAGAATCCACATTGTTGCTCTTTGAGGTGTTACATTGATAGGGAAAACTTTAACAGCGAAAATTTAGGAAATGTCACAATGTAAAATAACTTCTGCTCCTCACTCTGCTTAATTCAGAATTAACCGTACCAGAGACACCTAGTCTCCCAGAAAAGTTTGTAAGTGAAAAGAACCATTGTTAGCTTTGTTAATCAAACAAGCTCCCTGCCCCCTGGCTAGAGTAGGTAACTGAATGAATCTAAAAGGTAACTTCCCTAACAAAGAACTTCATCCGGGTTGAAATTCACCTGCCTGGCTATCGTGTTTTGGGTATCTGTGAAAATGCAGTGTAACCGACTGGATAACATCAACGCTGTAAAACCCTATAAAAGTAAGAGTTGTAGCCCAATGGGGGAGTCGATCAAGGCACCACCATTAGGTGTGATCGATCCCCATCAATGGAGTGAACTTTTTAATTTTACTTCCATTCTGCTGCCTCTCTGTGTGTCACTTGCCGTCTCCTTCTGTAACAGTATGTCCTGATGGTATAAGTGAAGCTTCACCACTAACTTGAAAAGTAAACTGTCCTGCTCAGTCACTGTAAGATGGAGGAAAGTCATTAAAACTAATTTGTATACTAAATTATACTCTTAACAACAACATTAGACCGTTCTATCTGCATTTACATCCACACTACTAACTTGTACATCGTGAAGGTTGGATCTTGTTTTGAATCTGTTAAGCCATCCATGGCTGACAGTAAAAACTGCACCCTGACACCCATTTTTTTCTTCATGTCTTCAAAGAGATAATTATAAACACATATTTACCAAACACTGCCATACCCATCTTTATGTAATGAATAGTACTAGACATAAGAAATCAGATAAACACCAACGCAATTACAATGAGGGACCTCAATACCTTGTACAAATAGACACATCAACTAGACAAAACAAAAAAAAGTGAACAAAGAAATGTCAAGGTTGAACCAAATATTTCAGCAAATGAACTTATAACATAGCTACAGGGTATTCCACAAAACAACAGTGGGATACATTTTTCTTAGGAGCACATGGGACTTTCTCCAGAATAGAGCACCTGCTAGTCTATAAACCATGTTTAAGTAAATGCAAAAGAATTCAAAGTATCCCATGCATATATGCAGTCATACTGTAATGAAACTAGAAACTAATGCCAAAGGAAACCATAGAAATTATACAAACACAGTTGGGGATTTCACTCAGTGATTCTGCTGCTTGCCTTGTGTGCACAAGGACCTGAGTTTGATCCCCGGTACCAGAAAGCAAAGCAAAGCAAAGCAAAACAAAACAATAACAAAAAATAAATTAGACAAACAGAAATTAAATAATACCTCTCTGAACCATGAATGAATCTCACACTCACACACACACACACACACACACACACACACAACAAAATCAAGGAAGAAATGAGATAGTTCTTAGAACTAACCAATAATACCAGTACAACATACCAGAACTTAGAGAACAAAGTGAAAGCAGACATAAGGAAGAAGATTATACCTATGAATGCCCACATCAGAAAAACAGAGCAAGCCCAAGTAACCTAACAATGCACTTCAGGTTTGTAGAAAAAAAATGCAAAGGATTGATGAATCAAAGAGCTTTTTTTTTTCTTTCCAGTATCTCATTATATAGCCTAGGCAGTCCTAGAGCTTGCAGCAATCCTTCTGTCTCAGGCCACCTGAGTGCTGAATTACAGGCCTGCACCACCACACCCAGTTATTGAGTTTATTCTTTGAAAGAATAAACCAAACAGACGCACCTTTAGCCAGTCTTATAAAATAAGGAAAGAAAAGACCCAGGTCAATGCAATTAAAAATGAAAAGATAAAATCCAACTGGACGCCGCTGAAATATGAAAGATTATTAGTAACTACTTTGAGAACCTGTATTATAATAAAATGTATTCAGAAAAAATAGATAAATTCTTAAATACATATTAAGTACCAAAGTGGACCAAGGTAACATAAAACCCTGGGTAATCCAATATCTGGCAAAGAGTTTGAGAAGTAATAATAATTTTAAAATCCTACCAACCAAGGAAAGCCCTGGTTCCCGTGGATCCACTTCCAAATACTGTAGGAACTTTAGGAAAGATTGAATTTAATGTTTAATGAAATTGAAAGGGAAGGAATACTCTCAAAGTCATTCCTTGAAGGCAGCGTCATTCTGATTCCAAAACCATTAATTAGCCAACCAAAAAATAGAACTATAGGTTAATTACTTTAATGAACATTGATACAAAAATCCTCAACAAATACTGGCAAGTGGATGCAACAAATAATAAGAAAGGTCATACATCATGAATAAGTAGGGTTTATTCCAGGCATCCTAGAATAGTTGAACATACACAAATCAATAAATACAATACATTGCATAAATAGAAGCACGAAGGAATCACATAATCATTCCAATTAACTCAGAAAAAGCCGTTGACAAAATCCAACCTCCGTTTGTGACAACCCTGAAGAAAATAGGTACAGAAGGATTTACTCTCAATCTGATAAAAGCTATTTATGACAAAACAATGGCTGACATTATATTCAATGGGGGAGGAACTAAAAAGATCTTTCTTCTAAAATCAGGCACAGGACAAGGATGTCTGCTGTCACCAGTAGCATTCAATATAATTCTCAAAACATTACGCAGAACAATCAGGAGAAAGAAAGAAAAGTGATCCACATAAGAAAGAAGTCTAACTGCCATTATTTCCAGAAAACATGACTCTCTACACAGAACATGCAAAAAAATCCAGCAAAGCACTCCTAGAATTAACAATCAACTTCATTATCGTAGCAGCATAGAAAGTCAACACAAAAATCAATAGTGTTTCTGTACACCATTAATAAACTCACCAAGAAAGTAATTAGGGAAACAGTACCTTTCACAGTTGTGTAAGAAAAAATAAATATCTAAGAATTAACCTAACCAAATATACAAAAGACCTGTACAATGAAAACAACAGTATACTAAAAATCTGATGATACCAGAAAATTGAAAATTACCCTGTTTTTGATAGGCAGAAACAATGTAGTCAAAATAGCCATAATTCCAAAACTGATGGATTTATTGCAATTCTAATAAAAATCTTGACAATATTTCTGACAGAACTAGATAAAACAATTCTAAAATGCATATGGAATCATAAGAGACATAGAATATCAAAAGCAACCGTGGGAAACCAGAACAAGGCAGGAGGAATCACGATTCCAGACTTCGAGTTATACTATAAAGCAACAGTGATAGAAACAGCATTGTATTGGCAGGAATATGGATCAGTGGAACAGAATAGGTGATGCACAAATGATCCCAGGCACCTTCAGCTGTTTGACAAAAGGGCCAAAAACTTAGGCTGTAGGAAAGACAGCTTCTTTAATAAATGGTCCTTGGTAAACTGGCTATGTACATGTAGAAGACTGAATGTACACCCATATCTCTCATTAAACTAAAATCACAATGGAGCAAAGATCTAAATATATTAAAACAGAAACACTTTAGGTACAACTCTTGAATAAACAGGTGCAAGAGACATGATATTACAGTGATACAGGCATACCCATGTTCACAGTAGCATAATTCACATTAGCTAAATCTTGGAAGCAGCCTATATGTCCATCAACAGATGAATGGGTAATGAAAATGTGGTATTTATACATGATTGAGTACTACTCTGGCAGAGAGAAGGATAAGTCATTTGTAGGAAAATCAGTGCACCTTGGGACTATAATGTGAAGTGACAAATCAAATGCAGAAATTTAAATGTTCCATGTTGTCTCTTTTATGAGAAACCCAAAATATAAATAAAAAGCAAAAAAAAAAAAAAGGATAGATAATGGGTGGATCGATCTCTGCCTTGCTTGTCACCCACCTGCTCTTTCCATTTTGGTAACCTTGTCTGTTGAGAGGACACCAGACACAGTGCATCAAATGTCCACCCCATTCCAGTATGATCTCAACTAATAATACCTGTAATGACCCTATTTCTAAAAATGTTTACTGTTTATTTTTCCAGTGCTTGAGTGGAACCTAGGGCAGTGTCCATGCCAAGCAAGAGATGTACTGCTGAACCACATCCCCATCTCCCAAAATATCACATTCTGAAGTCATGGGAAGTAAGAGGGAAAAAGAGGACAGAATTAAACACATAACAGTTTTCTACAACAAATTCCCCACAGATTTCACCAAATGAACTGTTACAGAGTATACTGTCAGTGAACATTTATAGAAAAATGGAATGAATGAACCAACAATTCCAAGCTGGTATAACGGACTGCGAGCTATTGCCACGAGGTGGCGCTACAGGCGGCGGGCGCGATTGAAAAGGCAGACCAGGCCGCTCTTGCCGTGCGCTCCGGCAGCGGCGCCTGGACGGGCGCTGGGCGGGGCGAGTCCACTGACTCGCTGGCCTCCCGGGGTCCCGCCGCTGTACTCAGCCCGTGGAAGTCAGAGTCGTGCTGGCGATCCAGAGAGCCGTGAAGGGGTCCCCTCGTGTGGAAGTCGTCTCCGCCGCCGTTTCCCGCCCTCCCGTGTCCTCTCCAGGCCAGCCCCAGGCTGGCGCTCACCTCCCGCC
>NW_022900940.1:13647975-13654288 GCF_012274545.1 Fukomys damarensis
CTGCAGCAGGAGGGGGCTACTCAGTGCCGCCGCCCGGGCCAGGAGTGGACGGCGGAGACGGTAGCTCCTCGGTCAGCAACCTCAGGTTCAGTTCCACTTGTGGATGGTAGGAAAGGATTAAGTTGGGCTTGTCACGTTTTCAGAGAGTCTTTGGGACGATTGATTTCTCTCCCTTGTGGTCTGTGGGGGCAACTAAACGGTTAAATTCTAGTCTGTCTCTCGGGGTGGGATTTTTGGTGAGTCATTTTCATTAAAGCCAAAAAATGAAGAGCCTTTCTTAAGTTGCCTGTTGTGTGGAAGAGCCCCATTATGAAAGCAAGAGGCCGCAGTGCATGCCTTCCTGAATGCTGTTTTGGGTCGGGAAGGGGCTATGTGAGGGATATAGTGGTCCCCGAAACGACCTTCCCCTTCTCCGGTCCCGGGCCCTCACTCTAAGAATGAGGAAGTTGGGCAGAACCAGTGCCCTTGACTCAAAGCCACTGCTTCTGGCGGGAAATGAGAACGGATGGAAGTCAAAGTTTATTTATGGTGTAACGAATGCAAAAAGGTCCGGGGGGGGGGACTCCAGCGAGTTACCAGGTGTACTTACGTGTGTACTGGTGCTTGCTTATAGGGGTTAGCTGGTTCCTAACAGTTACTGTTTCACTGATTGGTGTAATCTAGGCCTTTGTGTCTGAGGTGAGGAAAAGGCCAGGGCTAGGGCTTCCTTAAGTGCACAGGAAATGTATGTACTAGTTTCACAAGGGGTAGCTTCCTCAAGCACATAGTGCACGCACGATAAGCATGTGGTAATTTTACAAGCATCGACCACCCAGGTCTCGCCCTGTGTTTCCTGTCTAAGCCCCTCTAATCTGTCCCTATACTGTAGGATGCTTGACCTTCCTAATTTATTCGTTTTCACTTGTCCTGCTGATTGCTCAGCTCAGAGATAGAAGCTGGGGAGGGACAAGACAGTCCCACCTAGTCCACCCTAGTCCTTATTATTTATTAAACTGAGAAGTAAGAAATCTTTGGTTTTCCAGAGATCATTATTAAACAAGTTATTAAGTAGATCTCAGTAAGCATAAAGTTTTATCTTGGAAAAGAGCAGTTAGGCGTTTCTCACTTGAAGAGAAGGGAAGGGACTGACTGGGCAGGCACATCTCTACCGCAGGCCCTGAGAACTTGTAAAATGTGTTTATTCGGCACAGATTGAATGCAAGGATGGTTGGAGAGGAATAGGAGAGATTTCTCTTCAGTCCTGACTTAGACAACAGAAGTTGCTCTGATTGAGTCTTTGAAGATAGTTTGTATTTGTCGGGGATGAGCTTTAGGACTGTAAAGACACATGCAGCACTTCCTCCATCTTTTAGATAACTTGAAATCCTTATTTAAATGGCAAGTAGCTCTCTGGTTTGGTTACATGAATTATTCAAGTGTGGATGGCTTATTGGAGAAAATAGGTAGCTTGTGACATTAGTCCTCACTATAATAGAGCAAAGAGAATAAAACTTTGAGAAAAAGAGATTAGCAGAAATCCAAACCTTTTTTGAAGAATGTTGTATATAAGTATAAAGAAAACTGCCTGCTTGCTTGGCTACTTTTGTAATATCTTTTTTCTTGGAATAACTGCCTCCTGGACAGGTATAGATAATAGTAACACAGAAAATTAATAAGGGAAAACAGACTTGAGGGAATGTACTCATATGAGAATGTTTCCATGGTATGGAGGCTGGGCGTGTTGGCACTTGCCTACGATCCTTACCACTCTGGAGGCAGAGGCAGGCAGATCACTGAGGGTTTGAGACCAACATGGTCTATATATTGAGTTCAAGGAGGACCTGAAGTATACAGTAATATCATGTCTCAAATAAAAACAAAATTTAAAAACCCCAGTATGTTTATATGATATGGAAAAGGTGAGGCTTTATTTAGCCTGAGTGGAATGAATTTTCTGATATTTGAGATAAGAATGGCAGTCACCTTATAAAGCCTATCCCTTTCACAAGATTGAATTAATTTACAGTGTAGCTAAGAGTGTTACTACAAGCAGTTGTGCTTGTTGCAGAGAAGTTATGCATGGCATACCTAAGAAGTTTGAATAAATCCTTGGGAAACTTCTTGCTGATTTTTATGCTTATGTCTTTAATAAATAGTATAGCTTAACTTAATAAGCACTGACTTAGATGTCAAGCTCCTCAGGACTTGAAATCTGAATCAGCCACTTAGCAGCCTTGCATCCTCTTTGAGCCCTTACTCTCTCCTCTGTTAAACGCAGAGTAGTGTTTCTTAACAGAATTGCTCTAAGGAGGAAGTGGATGCAAATTGTTAAGTGCCTAGCACCAGGCCTGCCCAGAGGGATAGGTTAGTAGTAACCGTTGTTATTTATAGCGCTCTACCCATTTAATGCAGAAACAGTGGAAAAATATTGAGAAGGGTCTCAGGAGATTTCCAAATGTAGACCTCAGTGGTGGATTTATGGTTTGTATAAAATACATCATCCTCCCCTCTTTTTCACTAGATTATTTTGCTTAGTACCAATCAGGAAACTTCTGCAGAGCTGTTCAATTCACACTGACCCTGTGGTTCCACTATTAATATTGGACTACTCTTTTTAAATTGTAATGGTGTGGATAGACTCTGGGTTTGGCATTTCTTTTGTATTTATTTATTTATTTGCTGTATGGGGTTTTTCAATGAGCTACATCCCCAGCCCTTTTTTATTTTTCATTATGAGAAACCGTCTCACCAAGCAAATTGCCTTGGATGGGCTGGACTTTGAGATTATCCTGCCTTAGCCTCCAATAGTGGTGAGATGCCGCCACCCACACAGTGTAGGGTCCAAAGCTGGGGAGAGCAGTGGGAGATGAAGAAAGATGACAAAGACCAAGATCACTCTTAACTGGGACCAGGTGGAACCACAGCTTGTCAGGAGCTTATGGCTGACTGGAGCACCACCTGCTCTTTAAAGGAGAAGCACAACAAGAAGGGAAAGCAAGGTAAACTATGCCAGTGGCCTAGGTGGAATGTGGAGTGATTGTTTTGTGCTTGGGTCATGTGCAGGAAGGGAACAGAGAAGGATACTGCAAGGGCTGTGATATCCAGGATCTATATTGTCTGTTGGACTCTAATATATGGAGGAGAAAGGGAGCAGAGAAGAGACTAAGGGCCATCCTCAGGCAGCCTGTGGCATTTCCCCCTTTCCTTGTTTGTAACTCAAGGCAAGGAGGGGCAGTTGTTGCTGGAGCATTCTGCAGCAGACTAGAAACAAGACAGTCAGTATAAACAGGGCCATTAAGGGTGCAAGCATGGCAACCATGATGTGCCTGCCAGTGCTGAAAGGATGGAACCCATTGAGCAGGTCCACCACTGCTTGGGAAGCTTAATCTGGGGCAAGACTCTGGACTGCTGCATGTTGTATGCCCAGAATTTGTTTGTGTAAATTTTGTAAATTCAGACTGAAGTTGGCATGGTGGAAGATACCCATGAGATGAGCAGCAGCCCGCTCCCAGGGCCATGATGTCTCCTGGTGTGTGTGTGTGTGTGTTTGTTTGTTTGTTTTGGTACTGTGAACCTTGTGCTTGCTTATGAGGCAGGCAGCAGTACCACTGAGCTAACTCCCAGGCCCATGGTGTCTCATTATAATTTAGAGCTGTAGCACAAATGTGTTTAGATTCAGCATGGCAGTGGAGCCCTTGATGGAGTGGAGGGGCTTTAACTTGTACTCCTGTCTCGAGAACTGCTGCCTCCAGTGCTTCAAGTTGTATCTGAATCTTGGAATCAGTGTCCTCCTGAGTTTCTGAGACATAGGAGGTACTTTTTTGCCAGTTGGTGAACAAAATGAGCTGTCTGGACGTTTTGGGCCAAAGCACAGAGGCAGCCATGGTGGAGGAAAGAAGAGTGACCAGAGACACAATACCCAGGATGATGAGTCCAACCATCAGTTGGGGACAGCTCATTTGATTTTCTGTTTATTTTAGTACTTGGAGTCCTTGGTCTTTATACCAGGGTCTGGAAAGATTAGTGGGAATCATGAGAAAAGAGGAATGATATAACACAAGAATGGTCAGCGTATTGAGATAAGTAGCACAGTAAGGTTGCAGCTTGTACAGGTAACATTAAAAGTACCATTGAGCTGGGGATTTAGCTCAGTGATTCTTCTGCCTGCCTCACAAGCACAAGGTCCCAAGTTCATTTCCCAGTACCAAAAAAAAAAAAAAATACCATCAGTGTTGTTGGTAATATCAGTGGACCCACAAAAGAAAACATAGGGTACCTGCACAAAAGGCCATCTAGAATGACTGGCAGCTCCCACAGGACTCCTGTTCTTAAGGCTATAGCTGGATTGCATTATTTTATCAGTACATGCAGCAAACCTCCACAGACTAGGCTGTGTAATGATGAGTGATTTCAAGAGAAGTGACAGTGTAATTTACCAGTTCATGAGAGTGGTCTGAAGATTGCACAGAATGTATGAGTCTGATTGATATGGGAGGTACAACAGCCAACCTCTGACACTGCACCTTTGAGTGGAACAGTGGCTGTCCTATTGTGGCAGGGATAATTAAAAGAAGCTGTATTAGATGGACTCATTTGTCCATTTTAAAAGTTTTGTAAAGAAGGATTTCATCCCTTTCTAGGCCAGATTCATTCTTCACAATGACAGACTTTTCTATAGTCTAAAAAGGGGCAAGCAGAATTGACTGGGCCCCAGACACAGGAATTGGTGCCACTACGTCCATGTAGTTATAGGTAGCATGGCTGGGAGGAATATGTCCATCTGACTGTCCCCCTAATAGGGCAGACACATTGGTGAATATGAGGATAGGAGGTAGAGTTTCCCCAGGGTACAACATAAGCCAACGGGCATCAGGGAAATGAGTCCAATACTGTTTGGCATCTGTAACTCCTATCTGAGTGGAAACCAAGGCCATCATAGCAAGGTGAAGCATCAGGACCCAAGGAACCTCCCTTATCCTTTGCCATTTGTTGTGCATCTTCTGTTAATTTCTTTCTGACCCCTTGTGGGATAGGATAGATCGCTGCTCACATTTGGCGAGGAGCTTGGTGCAGCATTTTCATCTGGGGTGGCATCATCAGCTGTTTGAATGGTGGAATCAGCTGTTTCTTTGGGTTTGACACCATCACACAGCTGCACCAGTAGAGGTGGCACCCAGACAAGGCAATCAGCAGCTCCTGGAAAGATGCAAACAAATCCTCTTCCCCACATAAGCACAGGACTTGGTTCATACCACTGACCAGTGGCTGGGTCCTTCGGTGACTAGAAACAAAGTGATGCTCTGCTGCTGTAAGGCCTTGTTCATCAATATTTTAAAAGTTTAAGGTGTATAATAGATGTATTATCGTAGAGGGTGTAGGCTTATAAGGACTAGGGAGTACTCCCCCCTTTTGTTTGTGTAACATAGTTTTAAGAGTGAGATTGGCACATTCAGTGATTGCTTGACCCTGAGGGTTATAAGGAATACCTGTAGAGCTGGAAAAGCAAACGGTCTTTCAGAAGTGCTTAAAAGGAGCACTAGGGTGGGTAAACAGGACCATTATCAGTTTTGATCGCCCTTGGACAACCAAGCACCTGAAAGGCACGAAGACAGCGATCAATTATATGTCGGGCGGCTTCGCCTGGTTGAGGGGAAGCAAAGATCACGGAAGGCTGGGTGTCAACAGAAATATGAAATATCTGAGGTGACCAGACTCAGGCACATTGTGGGTCACATCCATCTGCTAGAGGTCATGAGGATATAGGCCTCTAGATTGACACCCTGGACAGGTGACAGAATATGAAGCATGCAGGTGGAACAGGCACAAATAATGCTGCACATTCTCAAGAAATATGAAACTGCGTAGAGTGGAAGCGTTTTGGTGAAAAACAATATGAGGTGGTGGCCTAATGAAGGGCAGGCAGAAGAGGCTGGGGGAGCGAAGGAGCAATAAGATTATCAACAGTGTCGTTTCCCTGACACAATGGCTCAGGAGGCAAGAATGTGCATAAATGTGTGAGATGAAACAAGGTTTGTATCTGTGCAACCCCTTGTAACTGGGTATGAACTTGGTCCAGTGTCCAGCTTCATGGCCAGTGTTGGAAACTAATCACTGACACATCTGCCCCAGTATCTAGTAATCCTTTAAAAGTCTTTCCATCAATAGTGAGATTGTATTCTGGCCTCTCATCTTTTATTTTGTTTTAGTTGTTGTTTGTTTTGGGTTTTTTGTTGTTGTTTTGGTACCCAGGATCAAACTCAGGAGGCATGCGGTGGCACCACTGAACTACATACCTGGCAAAATCTTTTTTTTTTTTTTTTTTTTTTTTTTTTTT
>NW_022900940.1:13654499-13722604 GCF_012274545.1 Fukomys damarensis
TTTTTTTTTTTTTTTTTTTTTTTTGGTACCAGGGATTGAATTTAGGACCTTACACTTGTGAAGCAGGCGGCGGAACCACTAAGCTAAATCTCCAGCCCCTTCATCTTTTATTTTAGTGACTCAATAAGCATCAGAAGAACTACAGCCTCTTGGACCTTTATGATCTGCTATAATGAATGGCCTTTGTAAGATGGGTGGCCGTAACCACAGGCAAAAGTAACAACTAGGCAAATCTAGTCCCTCCTAGTTATATGAAAAACTGTTGGACAGAGAAAGCCATGATTTTTATTTCTCCCATATAGTCAACATCTATGACTCCTGGAATGACTGGAAGCCTTTTCAAGGCAGTACTGCTGCATCCCAGCAATAAAGCAACAGTACCTTCCCGCAGGGGGCCACCCCCTCCCAGAAAAATCCCTTGAGTACCCATGCTGGGAATCCGTATGCCTCCAGAGGTGGAACTGAGTTGCTCAGCAAAGCTCTGAGACGCGCTGGAGGTTGGCTGGAATGGCTGAGGTAGAATAAGTGAGAGCGCCTTCACTATTTGATGGGCCTGGCCGGCCCCCGCCCCTGGACATTTCCCAGAACTGGAGCAGCCATCAACATCTGTCTTAGACTTGAATTAATTCACCTAATGGTAACCCCTCCTGCATGTTGGGCTCAAGAAGGTAGGCTTCATGCCTCTTGGGGAAAAAACACCATTGTTCCTTACCAGTTCAGGCAAAGTATATGGTAACCAGCCCTTTTTTCTACACTCTCTACCCATGTGGCCCTTCTTTCCATATTGAAAACAAGCCCTGTCATTTTTCCTTGTGCATAGGAGGGACCCATGTCAGCACAGAATCTAATCACATCTTCTGGTGAGGCTTGTTTTTCTTGAGGGCAGATAGCCTCTTTTCAAAAGCCAATTGTTGAACTGCCATCTGTCCCACTTCATGATGATTTATAATGCGGGAGGCTGCCTGTAAAAGTCTTCTCACAAAATCTTAGAAAGGCTCATCTGGCCACTGTCTGAGAGCAGTTATAGCCATGCCCCCCCCTTCGATGGGAGCTCTCTCCAAGCTCACAGAGCCGTAAGCTATATCTGGTCATAAGCCAGTGGGACATAAATCAACTGGTTAACCAGACCCGCCTGATTGCCCTCTCCAGTGAGCATGTCCATAGTAATGGGAACTGCGTGCTGCCAGTTTTGTGCGGCTTTTTCCATGCTCTCCTCACTGTTCACCATTCACCGACTTCCAAAATAATCACCTGGGGGCAGAGCTGCATTGGCTACGCCTACAGCAATCCCATAGTAAAAGGAGCTGTGGACACAGGCAACTGTGGCCATTTTTGGTTCTTTTAAAGTTTTAAAAGGAATGGGCTCCTGTTGCCTAAGCATTTGTCCTGGAGTTTTGGGATCGGGAACTTCTACGATGGGGTATATTCTGGGCCAGAAACTTTGCAAGACTTCCTCTTGATCTCGAGCTTGTTGGAGCGCCATCTGTAGAGGGGAAAGCGGACTTACAGCCCATGTGGGGCACTGACCTCAGCCCTGCAGCTCGTGCCCTTTAAGGAAGTGCACCAGTCTGCTTTCCATTCCTCGCCCCCACATAGTATGACTGCATTCGATGTTGCTTGCAGTGGTGCAGAAATGGTAAGAGCAGCCAGAGCTGCAAGCCCTGACGCATTCCCTACATCGGAGTCTACTGCATCGCCAGGGTCTGCTGAGGAGCAATCAGAAAACTCAGAGGAGCTCCTCTGCTAGGCCCAGGGCTTCGTTCCACACACTGACCCCTCAGTAGCCTCCAGCCGCTCAGAAGCCGCTTTCATTTTCTCAAAACTCAACTTTCAGCGTAAGGTGTGACGCTGTGTTTAATGCCGCATTTTCAGTGGCACGTTCAATCTTAGGATGGGCATCGAAGCACTCAATAACCAACGACCAGAAAGAAAAGATAAAGACAGGAATCTCTTCTGAACCCCCAGCAGTACAATGATCTTTCAGCTGTTTCCCTTCTTTATGCCAAGTATCAAGATTCACCGTGCCCTGCTCTGGAAACCAGGAACAGGTATCCTGAAGGAAAGAAAGAAAGAGCGAAGCTGATCTAATTGGGCTTTAGTCCCCTTAGCCTTTAGCGATTCGTGCAGCCCTTGAAAATAGAGCTACCGGTCATGAGAGCATGACTGTCCCATGTTTTACACCCAGCGAACCACTCACCTCCCGCTTTGTGTGTGCTCACGGACATGTCTCCACCTGAGTTCCAGTGTCTCATACGAACCACGTTGGATTTCAGATGCCTCGACGCGCAATGTAGGCTCCGAAGCTGGGGAGAGCAGTGGGAGATGAAGAAAGACGACAAAGACCAAGAGTACTTTGGGACCAGGTGGAACCATAGCTTGTCGGGAGCTTTTGGCCATCTGGAGCACCACCCACTCACTCTTTATTTATAGTGGAATACAGACCGGAAGAGAAGGTGGGCCAAAGAGTGCTACGTGGCGTGCTAGGCCTAGGCGAACACAGCGTGATTGTTTTGTGATTGGGGCATGCGCAGGAGGGGAACAGGGAGAGGATATTCCCTGGGCTGTGCAGTCCAGGGTCTACACAGTCTGACACTAATCTGTGGAGGTGAAAGGGAGCAGGGAAGAGACTAAGGGCATCCTCAGGCTTGGCCTGCCGCAGTGAGATTTCAGGCATTGACCACCAGGCCTTAGAGAAGATCTGTTAACGAAAAATAAATCCGTCACCACAAAACATAAGTGAAGATATATTAAATGACTTGATCTAATCATCCGACATTGTGTGGGCATATCACACTGTACCCCATAAATATATGTAACTATTACTTGCCAATTAAAAATAATTATTTAGAAGAGAAAGAAAAAAACTGGAATATATACTTGTTTGTTCCCTTTAAAATCCTGAAAAGAGCCGGGGTGTGGTGGCGCACCCCTGTAATCCCAGCACTCGGGAGGCTGAGGCAGGAGGATTGCTGTGAGTTCTAGACCAGCCTGTTCTACATAGTGAGTTCTAGATCAGTCTCAACTACATAGTGAGACTCTGTCTCAAAATAAAACAAACAAACAAATCCTGAAAAGAGTGCCAGGGATTTAGATCAGTGATTTGGCCACCTGCCTCGCAGTTGCAAGGACCTGAATTCGACCCCTGATATCAAGGGAAAGAAAAACAAAAAACAAAATCCTGAAAAGAATACCTTGATAAATTTCATCCCTTTATTTAAACTTCAGACTGAAAATAAATGGAGTGCTATAAAATATATTGAAGGTTCAAGATTCGAATGATGAATGTAACTGTATTGTATACCTAAAATATGCCAATAAACTTAATGGGGGAAAAAACATTCTAACTTTTTTATTATTTGTACACAAGCTTTAGAAGTAGAAATACAGCTCATCTATCATGATACTAATTTGTTGTAAATTTAATGGTAGATTGCATATTCCTGAATCTGATGATGTTTCCACGTTATCTTTATTTAATCCTTTGGTACTTTTATGGTGGGTTACACCACTCCACACACACAAATGGTTTTTTCTGAGCCATGGTTTAAGAAAATCTGCTAACTGCACCTCTTCTTGAGGCTATAGCATGTGAATTTTTGTATTTGTAGCAAATATTGCTTATAATTCTAAAAATTGTTTCATGTCCTTTAAACTCATGTATGAAAAAACTGAGATTTAAAATATTAAACTATTTGCATAGTATGCAAAATGAAATGATAGACATTTAATTTTTTCTAAGAAATGGCAAAGCCCAAATTGAAATTTTTAATGGAGTAATTTGACTATCTTTCTTCAAAGTCAAAACCACAAGCTTTTCATGCTATTGTGCTATATTTTTAAATGAGCTATTAGATCTTGGATTTGAATCCAGTTTTAGTTTGCCCGGTTTAACACACTAGAAGGACATTTTTATTTCCTCCTCTAAAATAATTTTGGGTTTCAGATATTTAAATTGTGACATTTCTGTTGGAAATTGAGGCCTTTTCTAAAATGGGTTAGAAAGAGTAATTTGTTTTGAAGAACTTCAGTGATGATTGGTAAAATGGTACTAAAAGCATTTTTAGTACCATCTTTCTTGGTAATGAGTACTTTAGCAACCACCAAAATAGTATTTTGAGCCTAAGTTTGTTGTCATGTGAATATGTTATAGTTGACTGTATTTGGAATATGTTTAAGTGACTATATGAGTTAGAATGAGAGGCTAAGAACTAAGAACTGAGAGCATCAGGCTACTTAGATTCAAATCCCACCTTTTTTTTTTCTTTTTTTTTTTTTTGAGACAGGGTCTCGCTATGTAGTTCAGGGGGCCCTTGAGCTCACTATATATGTAGCCCAGCCCAGCCCATCCTCTGGCTCCCAACTGCTAGGGTAGCAGGCATGCACCACCATGCCTGGCTGAGACTTCTTGCATTTGTGTTAACTTTGGCAGGATATTTAACCCCCAGTGTCTTTTTCTACATGTGTGAAATGGGAGTAAAGCAGGGAAAAAGTAACTGTATTGTATAGAGTTTTTATGAGTTTATACCTTTAAAACACTTTTAACAGTGTTCAAACGAGACACCTAGTCAGTGCTTTGTGAGCATTAGCTGCTGGGTCACTGTAATGTTATCTTCTTGAGGGCAGAGATTCCTCTTTCTCACTGCTATATTCCAATACCTGGAACAGTGCCTAGCATATACCCAGGGGTTCAAATACATTTTCAAATGGACACATAGTATTCAAAATTTAAAATTAAGCAAAATTTGTGTTTATGACCCCATGTTCATATTTCAGTTTGCACAGGAGAGCATAATGTTAAGAATAGGTGTTCTGAAACCCAGCATGTTTGGATTTATATATTAACTTGGCCATATATCACTTCTGTAAATGTCTCTGGTCTTTATTTTTCCTTCTGTGTGAAAAGGAGGTGATAATTAAACTGCCTCATGGACTATTAGGAGTAGTGTTGTGGGTGACTACTGGCTTATATTTCATTCCTGCTCAGATTTCATCTGGTTACATTTGAAACATATATATCTTTTGTTTAGGAAGTAAATCTCTTTTTGTTGTTGTTTAACTTGGAAAAAATTTTGAACATGTTGTAACTTATCATGCTGAATTTAATTGATAACAGAGATGCTCCTCCCCAGGTAAAACCTTTCTTTTTTATTTTATTACTTCTTAGTTGTCAAAGAACCAGGATGTCTTCAGCCAATGTAATCTTGCCCTTGAGTATCACAGCATCATGGGGCCATTGAGGCCTCAGCTGTTGGAGGAGGCAAAATAGAATTATGTTTTCTCATTCCTTAGCCGGCCCACAGGCAGGAAGATGAGGTCTCAAAACAGCCCTAATCATAATTTCATTGTGAAATGATTTTTCCTTAAAGTTATGTATAATGGCTCCCAAAATCTTAGCACTTGGGAGACTGAAGCAAGAGGATCACCAAGAGTTCAAGTTGAAGGCCAACCTGGGCAACGTAATGAGTTCAAGGCCAGCCTGAACTACATAGTGAGATCTTGTCTCAAAAAATAAAAACAAACCAAACAGTAGTGTAGTAATTTTTTTCTTTTCATTTTCTTCCTTTGTTGCCTAGATAGAAACCACAGTATAACTCTGAATCTAAATGCAGAGAGTGGGCATCCTGAGCATTTATTTATTTATTGATTGATACTGGGGATTGAACTGGGGACTTTGCGCTTGTGAGTCAGGCGGCAGAACCACTGAGCTAAATCCCTGGCCCTGGGTGACATTCTTGATCCAAACTGTAGCTCCAAGCTTTGGATTTAGCTCAGTGGTTCCGCCTCTTGACTTGCAGGCGTAAGGACCCTAGTTTGATCCCCGGTACCACAAAACAAACTGTAACTGCACATTATTTTCTACTTTGAATGTAAATGTTAATTTAATGCCTAAAGCATCCCCTGCCCCCTGCTCTCAATATATATACTATACTATACTATACTATACTATACTATACAGGGTTTGAGATTGACCTCAAACTCACTCTGTACTCTAGGCCAGCCCTGACCTCATGGATATCCTCCTGCCTCGGCCTCCTGAGTACTGAGATTACAGGCATGTACCAACATAGCCAGTTTTAGTGCTTAAACTTTGGCTTTTGTTGTTTTCTACAGTTACCTAAGTGAAATTAGTTGGCAAAATGATTTGACCATTTTTAACTTTTGAGTTCTCTTATCCTATCTGTAGTAGGCATCTAAGTCATAATTGATCATATAACCTCTGTCTTTATGTATTTATTTACTCTTTGTGACAGGGTTTTGCTGTGTAGGCCAGGCTGGCCTCAGACTCCAGCAATTCTCCTGCCTTAGCCTTCCAAGTACTGGGATTAGAAGCATGTGCCACCATGCCTGGTCCTCTGCATTTTTACCACTTACCATCATAAGAAATTATGTTGTTTTCTTATTCCTTTGCTTTATCCCTTTTGGAAATATAAGTTCCTCAGAAGCAGGGCTTTGTCCTTTACCGGTACTGTATTCCAGTGCTAAGAATAGTGCCTGGTATATAATAAGCTCTTTAAATATTGAACAAATGAATCAATATTACAACAGAGTATATAGTTTGTATACTTAAACTGTGTGGAAGTCATTGTGACAGATGATTTGTAAATGTGTATCAAAGTCATTTATTGTAGGATATGTGCCTATTATTAGCTGTATATAAGATAGAAAAACTAAATGCCTTAAGATTGGTCCAGAATGCCTTTGGAATCCCTCTCCTACATCTCCATCCCTAAGATGCTGCAGAAATTAATTAAGGCAGGCAAGATGGGGTATCCTGTAATCCTAGCATTCAGGAGGCTGAGGCAGAATTACCTTGAGTTCAAGGCCATCCTAGGCTAAGTAGTGAGTTCAAGGCCAGCCTGAACTACATAGAGAGACCCTGTCTCAACAACAGCAAAACTCAAACCACTGACTTACTAAGGCTCTTTGTTGAGTTTTAGTTAGACCATGGTGAGAATGGCTTGTGAGCTGGATTTTGAGAGTAGAGTGGTTTCATTCATTTGATAAATACATCATATCGCTTGGCTTTTCATGTCTGACTGTAAATACCTGACATACACAACTTAAAGGAGGAAAAATTATTTTGGCTCACAGTTCCAGAGGTTTCAGTCCAAGCTCACCTGGGCCTGTTGCTTCTAGACTGTGATGAAGCAGAAATTCATGGAGGAAGGGCTGGGGGACGAAAGCTGCTCACCTCATGGCAGCTGGGAAGCAGAGAGAGAAGCAAAGAGCCGAAGAGAAGGTGCCCCTCAAAGGCATGCCCGGGTAACCTCCTTCCTCCAGCTAGACTCCACCTACAGGGAGCCCGTGTGGCTATGAGCTCATCAGTGGGTTAAACTATTGGTGAGATTAGCACCCTTACGATCCAGACACCTTCCTAGTGTCTCTTAAACCCATCAAGTTGAGAATCCAGTCTAATCATCACATGCCAAACAGTGTTCTAGGCAGCTTGGATACAATAGGGGAAAAAACAGACATGCTTCTTGTAGAGTTTCCAGTGTCAAGGAGGAAGAAAAATGTTTAGTTTTTGAGACAGAGTCTCACTAGGTAGTTCAGGCTGGCCTTGAACTTGTGTTTTCCGGGCTGGCCTCAGCTCAGTGAACCTCCTGTCTCAGCCTCCTGAGTTCTGGGATTATGGGTTTGTGCCACTATGCCCAGCCTGATGTATTAATATTTTAAACAAAATCTTCTACTTTGTCCATTTTTATTTTACTTTTTGATAACCCTTCTTAAGGTTTTTTTGTTTTGTTTTGAGATAGGGTCTTGCTAAACTGTAAAGTTGTCCAGGCCAGGTTTGAATTTGCAGTTATCCTATCTCGGTTTCCCAGCCACTCTGAGATCACAGATGTGTACCATCACACCTGTTTCACCTTCAGCTTTTTTTTTGGTTTTTTTGTTTGTTTGTTTGTTTGTTTTTTGAGACACGGTCTCACTATGTAGTTGAGACTGACCTGGAACTCACTATGTAGCCCAGGCTGGTCTTGAACTCACAGTGATCCTCCTGCCTCACCCTCCCAAGTGCTGGGATTACAGGTGTGCGCCACCACACCGGGCCACCTTCAGCTTTCTTTTGATTTGTTAAAAATTAATTTTATTAAAACTGAGAAGCAAGACCTGTCATGTAAAGATACAAGATCCCAATGAAGAATGTAACTGTACTGTATACCTAAAATTTACCAATAAACTCAATAAGGGAAAAAATTAATTTTATTGGTATGATTTTGATATACATCATGATCACCTTCATCACAGGGAATTTGTTCCTGTACAAAGTATATTTTTCTTTCTTTTCTTTTGTACCTGGGATGGAACTCAGGTCCTTGCACTTGCAAGACTGTCATGGCACCACTGAACTAAATCCCCAACCCTTCAAATTATACCTTGATTGTTCTTTTTCTCCCCATTCTGCTTCCCTCCCTTTAACCCTTCTTCCCCTCCTTATTTACAAAAGCTTTGGTTCCATTTTTTCCTTCTATTCTCTTTTTTTCTTTTCCTTTTCTTCCCTTCCCTTCTTCCCCCCTCCCTTGTTCTCCTTCACAATGGACGTTTTCTATCTACTTCCCAATATCTGTCATCCATTTTGGTTCTTATGTTTTTGTGTTGTCCTACAAGAGAAACAGTGTGACATTTAAATGTGTGTGTTTAAAAGTATGGTCTCAAGGTTCATCGTTTTACCTAAAAATGTTTCAAGTTTGTCCTTCTAGATGGCAGAGTAGTACTCCATTGTACATTAAAACCACTTTTTCTTTATCCAGTCATCCTTTGATAGGCATCTACATTGTTTCCAAGATTTAAGCTATTATGGATTGTGCTGCTATGAACATGGGTGTACATATATTGCTGTGGTATAATTCTTTTAACTCTTTCAGGAAGACAACAAGAAGAGAAATAGGTGGGCCACATGGAACCTCTAGTTTTAACTTTTTGAGGAATCTCCACACTGATACTCATATGATACCAGTTTATACTCCTACCAACAGTGGAAAAGGTTTCCTCTTTCCTTACAGCCTTACCAGCGTTTGTCATTGATTTTCTTGATGCTAGCCACTCTTTCAGGAGTGAGATAGAATCTCAGTGTGTGCATTTCTCAAATGAGTAGTGATGTTGAGCTTTTCTCATATATTTATTCACTGTTTGTTCTTCATGTGAGAATTATGTATTCACCTAGATGTCGATTTTTGGATTAGGTCTTTAAGCATGGGGATCTAATTTTTTTTTTTTTTTAGTTCTTTATATATTGTAAATGTTTGTCCCTTATATGAGGAATAGTTAGTAAAATTTTTTCCCCATTTTATGAGTTATCTCTTCACTATGTCGGTGGCTTCTTTTTCTGTGCAAAACCTTTTTAATTTGCTTTGATCCCAGTAGTTGATTCTTTATAATATTTCCCATGCAGTTGGTGTTTTGTTCATTATGTCTTTGCCTACTCCTATGTCTTTCAGAGTTTTTAACCTGTTTTAATCTTTAAGCAGATTAAGTATTTCTATTTTTTTGTTCTTGTTCTTGTTTTTGTTTTTGTACCGGGGATTGAACTTGGGACCTGTCTTTTTCGAGGCAGGCAACGGCACCATTGCAGCACCACTGAGCTTAATCCCTGGCCCAAGTATTTTTTCTTCTGTAATGTTTAGCTATTTTGATATATTTCAGTTTTAGTTTAGTTCATGGTTGGAGATATGAGTCTAATTTTAATCTTTGGCTTGTGGAAAGCCAATCCCCCCCCCCATTTATTAAAGAGGCTATGTTTTTTGTTTTTTCCCCAGTGAAGATGTTTGGCCCCTTTGTCAAAGGTAACATAATTGAATGTGTTTGAACTTAGTTCTGCATTTTCTGTTCTGTTCCATTGATCACTGGGGTCTGTTTTGGTTTTTTTGCCAGTACCGTGTTGTTTTTGTCACAGTAGCTTTATGGTATAATTTCAAGTCAGGAATTGCGATGCCCCCTACCTTGCTCTTGTTGCCTAGAGTTGTTTTTGCTATGCTAGCTCTATCCTGGTTCCATATGTATTTTAGGATTGTTTTCTCTAGTTCTCTGTGGTATGCTGTTGGTATTTTGATTGGGATTGCATCAAATTTGTATGAGTTTTAAAAGGATGACCATCTAGAAATGGGGGTTATATTTCTATTTCCTGATAGCGTCTTTAATTTTCTTTTTCACAGTACTGTATTTTCATTTTACAGTGGACCTTCAGGTTATAACCTGCCTAACATACAAACAACTTGGATTAATTTGGTTAATGGAAGATTCATCTTGTTATCTTTGAGCATGTACTCAGTTAAACATCCAGATCTCAGCTGTACTGACTCACAAGAAACTTGAGTTAAAACCAGCCCTCGGGAGCCAACCTCATTCATTAGTCTTGGGTCTACTGTATATGTCTTTCACTTCCTTTGTTGAATTGATTCCTGAGTATTTCATTTTACTTGATGCTATTGTGAAAGGTGTTGTTTCCCTAGTTATTCTCTAAGTGAGTTTGTTATTCATGTACATGAATGTGATTGGTTTTTTTGTGCATTGAGTTTGTATCCTGCTCTGCTGCCAAATTTGGTTATTAATTTTAGAAGTCTTTGTTGGAGTTTTAGGGGGTCATATATGTACAGTACCATGTCATCAGCATAGAATGATAATTTAACTTTGTACATTCCTATTCATATTCCTTTTATTTATTTTGCTTGTCTAATTGCTCTTGCTAGAATTTCCAGGATTGTATTCAACAGGAGTGGTGTTCCTTGTCACCAGTGGTGGCATCCTTGTCTTCTTCCTTTAGAGTGAAAGGTTTCAGATTTGATTTGATGTTGGCTATTGGGCCTTGTAGATGGCTTTTATCAGAGTGAGGTATCAACCTTCTAGTCCAGTTTTCTGTAGGGTTTTTATCATGAATGGATGTTGGACTTTTAAAAATTAAGTGGTACATTTTAGATATTCATCATGTGGAATTTGTACTGTATTTATCTTGATTCCTCTGTTCTCTCCTTTCACTCCCCTCCATTCAACCTCTCTTCCCCTCCTTATTTACAAAAGCTTTGTTTCCATTTTTTCCTTCTATTCTTTTTTTCCTTTTCCCTTTCTACCTTTCCCCCTCCCTCTCCCTAGATCCTCTTCCCAGTTAAACATTTTCTTTCTATTTCACAATATCTCCTCTACACTTTGGTCCTTATTTATAGTTTTGGTTTATCACAGTAGTCTGTTTTGTTAGTTAGTTTGTTTTGCCAGTAGTATTGCTGTTTTTTAATTAACACATTCATGCCTTGGATACACCTCATTGCCTATGAAACTGCCACTGTGCAAAGCTACCATTGTTGTTCTTACCACTGTAGCTTTGTAGTATAGTTTTAAATCAGGTATTGTGAAGCCCCCTGGCTTTGCCATTTTTGCTCAGAATTGCTTTTGCTCTTCTAGGATTCTTCTGGTTGCAAATGAATTTTAGAGTTGTTTTCTCTAATTATGTGAGATATGCTATTGGTATTTTGATCAAGATTCCATTAAATCTTATAATAATTTTGGGAGGATGGCCATTTTCACTATATTTATTCTTCCTACCCACTACATTTGTTGTTCTGATAACATACTCCAATCTCTTTTTTTCAGAGTACTGTATAGTTTTCAGTGTAAAGATCTCTTACTTCATTAGACTGATTCCTAAGTATTTCATTTTTTTCAATAGTATTGTGGTAGCTTTTATCAAAGATGTGGCTCCCTAATTTCCCTTTCAGTGAGTTTATTTTTGTATAGGAATGCTATTGATTGTGTGTGTGTGTGTGTGTGTGTGTGTGTGTGTGTGTGTGTGTGTTGACTTTGTATCCAGCTTTGCTACTGTATTCAGTTATTACATCTAGGGGTCTTTGTGAAATTTTGGGGTCTTCTATGTGGAGTATTCTGTCATGTACAAAAATGATAATTTAACTTCTTCCTTTCCTATCCTATTCCTTTTCTTTCTCTTGTGTAATTTCTCTGAGCTGTAGTGAATAAGAGTGTGATGTTGAATATCCTTGTCTTTTTTTCTTATTTTAAAGTGAAAGCTTTCAGTTTTTGACCATTTAGTATGTTGGCTATTGGTGCGTTATAAATAACTTATCAAATTGAGATAAAACCATATATTACAATTGTCTGTAGAAAGTTAGACTTTATCTGATGCTTTTTCTGCATCTGTTAAAATAATCATGAGATAATTATGTGGTTTTTGTCCTTGGTTCTGTTAATGTGATATATTATGTTTATTGATTTGCATATGTTGATGCATCCCTGCATCCCTGGGATGAGTCCTGTTTGGTTATAGTGTATAACCTCCATGAGGATTTGCTGCATTGTTTGCCAGTATCTTTTTTTTGCATGTTTTTTTTTTTGTTGTTTTTAGAGACAGGGTCTCACAATGTAGTTCAGGCTGGCCTTGAACTCACGAGGCAGCCCAGGCTGGCCTCAATCTCAAACTCCCTGTAGTCTTTCTGCCTCAGCCTTCTGAGAGCTAGAATTACAGACATGTGCCACCAACACCCCCTGGTATCTTTTTTGATGATTTTTCATCTGTATTAATTAGGGAGATTGGCCTGTAGTGTTCTCTCTCTCTCTCTCTCTCTCTTTTTATTTTGGTAGCTGAGCTTGTTCTCAGGACCTTGCTCTTGCAAGGCAGGTGGTAGAACCACTGAGCTAAATCCCAGCCCCCGTAGTTCTCTTTTTTGGTTGAATCCTTCTCTGGTTTTGGTATCAGGGTGATAATAGCTTCCAGGAATGAGTTTGGGAGTATTGCTTCCCTTTCACTTTCATTAAAGAATTAGGTGTACTGCTGTTAGTTCTCTAAAATTCTTGTAGAATTCATCAGTGAATCTGTTGGGACCTGGGATTTTATTTGTTTGCTCTATTTTTGAATGTGTGAATTCACTTTTATAAATTTCCCTCATACAACTGCTTTCATATTGTATGTCTATTGGCATTATTGTTTAATTTTAGAAACTAATTTCTTTAATTTCATCCCCATTGCTTTAATTTCATGACCCAATGCTTGCTCAGGAGGGTATTATTTAATTTCCATGTGTTTAGTTTTGGCCACTGATTATGTTTCTTTTGTTTTGTTTTGTTTTGTTTTTTGTTTTTTGTTACCGGGGATCAAAATTGGGACACTGAGCTTTCGAGGCAGGTGGTGGCACCTCTGAGCTAAATCCCAGGCCCAATTATATTTCTTTTGCCATTAACTCCAGTTTCACTTCAAAGTGATCTGATAATGTGCATGGTATAATTTTACTTCTTTTGCATTTAATTAAGCATGTTCTAGTATGTGTTCTATTTTGGAGACAGTCCCCATGTGCTGCTGGGAATAATATGTATTCTTTTGTGCTGGGGTGAACACTCTTTAAACATCTACTAAGTCCATTTGATCAAAGGTTTGGTTGCGCTCTGATATTTCTTTGTTGACTTTTTTTTGTCTAGGTAATCCCCCGTTACAGTTGTATTGGTGTTTATCTGATTTTTCATGTCTATTACTCTTTGTTTTTATAATATAATTGGTGTGGTTCACGTATAATTATGACTGTTAGCACTTCCTCTTGGATTGTTCCCTTAACACATACGTAGTGACCTTCCTTCTCTTCTGAACAGTCTTGGCTTGAAATCCACTCACACTGCAAATAGAATAGCTATTCCTGCTTTTTTCTGTGTTCCTGTCATATGGAGTACTGTTTCCCATCCTGTGACTTTCAGGCTCTGAGTTTCTTTTTGAGTTAAATGTGTTGGTTTTATGTAGCATTTTGTTGGATTTTGCTTCTTGATCCATTCTATAAGTCCTGTTTCTTTTGATTGGTGATTGGAGACGATTTACATAACTGATGTGTATTAGTATCCTTTCCACATTAATTTATTTTTGTTGGTTCTTTTTCTGTCTGTCTGTCTGTCTTTCATTTGTTTGTTTATTTTTTTTTTCTTATTTAATTGCTTTTGGGCCGGGCATTTAGCTCAGTGGTTCGGTGGCCTGCCCTGCAAGCGCAAGGACCTGAGTTCAATCCCCGGTACCAAAAAAAATTAATTGCTTTCCTTGCCTTGGTGGATTCATTCTATTGGAACTCATGGAATTGATGCCTGTCTTTTTCTACAATATACTTAAGAATGTTTGGAGTGCTGGTTTGATGGGTCATCAGTTTCTTTAGGTGTTCTTTGTCATGGATGTATCTTTTTTCTCCATCAAACCTAAAAGATAGTTTTGCTGCATACATCAATCTTAGTTGGAGGTTCTTTTCTTTTAGAGCTTAAAATATGTCAGACTTTCCTTCATTCAAGGATTTATTTTGAGATGTCTGCTGTGATTGTGACGGGTTTTCCATTATAGGTGCTTTATTTCTTAAACAGCTTTAATATGTTGTTTTTATGTAGAATTTCTCGAGTCTTGGCCATAATTTGCCTTGGTGTAGTTTTTCCTGATCATGACTACTAATTGGGGTTCTAACATTTACCTGTTAGACAAATTTCGTTTTCCATTTTGGGGGAGTTTTCTGCTATTCTTTGAATTTATTTTTTCTTTGTGTTATCTTTATGATTTTTTCATTGATCCTTTAGTCTTATGACACTCTTCTTTGCATCATCTATCAGCTGTTGGATTGATTGTGTGTGTGTGGTCCCTTGCTGCTTTTAAGAAGTCTTTTCTGTGGTGGTTGCTGAGTTAAACCAGTCTACTAGATTTGATATTCTGTCTTCATGTTGGTTGCTTCTACTGTGTATAATTTGAATAAAAATTTTTCTCTGATATATCTGTTTGGATCTGTGTATACATTATAGTTCTTTCCTATATTGCACATTTATTATTTCCATACTTTCCAAAGCTCCTATGTATTTTTTTGTCTGTATCCAATCATGTCCTTTATTATGGTCATCAACTCTTTAGTAAACTGCATTTATTTTTGATTTGTTTTTTTCTAGATCCTTATTCATCTGCTTTGCTACTTCTGCTACCATTTCAGAAAGATCAGCTGGGTAGCTTTTGAATTCTTCTACCTCAGTGTCCCCTGGTTTTGCCTTGGCAAGCTAAAGGTTTCAGATTGTATCTTGCTTCCATGTCTTCTCATTTTCAGTTTTTTAGTTGTTTTCTGTGATGATGCTTGTGAATTCCTTGTGGTAGGTAGCTTTGTTTCTAGTATGGAGATCTCTTTAGGAAATTATTATTTTTCAAAGACATCTTCTACATGTAGCTGATTTTTGGCTTGTGTCTCGGTCCTAAGATCCTGCCTCTTTGGTTTTTTTAGGGGTCAGTGTCTGTTTGACCTAACACCCAATCTTTTTTACTGGATGATGGTACTGTTTATAAATGCCAGAGTGCCAGTATTGCCACACAAGGAAAACCTGATCACAGCTATATCACCTTCACTAAAGTAGTAAAATCAGTAATAACAATAGCATCAAGCAGATTCCAGAAACTGACAAATGATGATAACTGTTAACTTTCTACCTTTAACCATAGATGAAAGCTTAATAGTCATAACAAAATCTAAAAACAATTTAAAAATTATATACAGTAAAAATCTTCTTAATAAATCAGTTTTATTCTCAGGAAAGAGAACTTAGAAGGGATATGAGGAAAAAATAGATAAAGAAGAGAATGAGATTGGAAGCAAGGCTGAAGAACAAAGGAAGATTATCCAAGGAAATTGAGAAGCAGGGTCAGATTGTTTCTGCTTTGAGATCTACTCTCCTGCTCTGAACTGTCTTATCCCAATCACTTTTCAGTCCTCAGATAGCTGCTGCTACATTCATTCCATCCATGGTTTTTTGTCATACGGTTATGTCACCCAATGGAAGGATCAGGTAATATTGCTTCTCATAGACTTTGCTTGGTAATGGTGAAGGCAAATATTGAATCTTTCTCTATGCCTGGCATTGTTGAAAATATTGTATAGATTTTGATGCAACTACAAGGTAGACTGTTGTTATCTCCATTTGACATTTTGGGAAAGTAAGCTGTTACAAAGTCAAGGAATGTGTGCAAGTAATACATAGGTAGGCTAGTGTTAATGTCAGTTGTACTCAAGAGTCTTGATAAAATCCTGGCACCAGCATGGATATTCTGAGCACATTGCAGAGAGCCCTCATTCACCCTCTTCTGTGACTTCTACAGGCTGTGGGCTGCATTGGAAGGACCTTGAGAGACCTTCAAACCACACAATGGAGGAAGTGACCTTTGAGGATGTGGCTATGACCTTCACCAGGGAGGAATGGGCTTTGCTGAATCCATCTCAAAAGATGCTCTACAGAGATGTGATGTGGGAAATATTTACGAACATGGCTGCTATACGAAGAACACGGGATAACCAGGAAATTTATGAAGCATACAAAAGTTGCTGGAGAAATGTAAGGAATGAAGAGGTAGAGAAATGCTATCAACATAAAGCTTGGAACCAACATGAAGTGATATTCCTTTGCACTCCAGATGCCACTGTGAACATGAAGGAAGCTGTTTTAAAACCAGTTGAAAGCTTTGCTTATAGAAAGTCCTTGATTGGTCATTCGTTGCCAAATGTGCCCATCATATCTCACAGTGGACACAAACCATGTGAGTATGAGGGATTTGAAGAGATACTGGCTAGATGTAGTGGACCTGGGAAACCTTGCAGTGATTCCCAATCCTTTCAGAAGCAAGCAAGTAGAAAGGAATGTGGGAAAGCCTACTCTGATCTTAGAGAAAGACCTCACCATGATGTGAAGACCTTGGTATGTAAGAAAACTGTGCAAGTCTCTAGCACACCCCAAGACATTGAAATCCATGAAAAAACACACACTGAGGGAAATCCACATGTAGGTAAACAATCTAGGAAAACATTCCGTAAGTGCAAATATTTGCAAAGACAGGAAAGAAGTGACTCTGGTAAAAACTATGAATGCAAGCAATGTAGGAAATTATTCACTACAACCAAATATTTGAAAATACATGAAAGAATTCACACTGGGGATAAACCCTATGTATGTAAGCAATGTGGGAAAGCATTCATTACAAGCAGTTGTTTAAAAGTACATGAAAGAATTCACTCTGGGGAAAAGCCTTACGTATGTAACCAATGTGGGGAAGCATTCACTACACGCAGGTTTTGTAAAAGACATGAAAAAAATCACACTGGCAAGAAACCCTATGTATGTAAACAATGTGGGAAGGCATTCGCTACACAAATGCGTTATAAAATACATGAAAGAAGTCACACTGGTGAGAAACTGTATGTATGTAATCAATGTGGGAAATCATTTGCTGCACTGAGTTATTGTAAAATACATGAAAGACGTCACAGTGGGGAGAAACCCTATGTATGTAAGCAGTGTGGGAAAGCATTCATTACAAACTGTTATTTAAAGGTACATGAAAGGATTCACACTGGGGAGAAACCCTATGTATGTAACCAATGTGGGAAAGCATTCACTACACACAGGTTTTGTAAAATACATGAAAGAAATCATACTGGTGAGAAACCCTATGTATGTAAGGAATGTGGGAAAGCATTCACTACACACATGAATTATAAAATACATGAAAGAAGTCACACTGGTGAGAAACTGTATGTATGTAAGCAATGTGGGAAATCATTTGCTGCACTCAGTTATTGTAAAATACATGAAAGAATTCACACTGGGGTAAAACCCTATGAATGTAAGCAATGTGGGAAAGCATTCGGTACTCAGAGCAATCGTCAAAAACATGAAAGACGTCACACGGGGGAGAGACCCTATAAATGTAAGCAATGTGAGAAAGCTTTTACTACAAATGGTTGTTTAAAAGTACATGAAAGAATTCACACTGGAGCGAAGCCCTATGTATGTATGCAATGTGGGAAAATATACAATACACGCAGTGGTTTTAAAGTACATGAAAGAATTCACACTGGGGAGAAACTCTATGTATGTAAGCATTGTGGGAAAGCATTCACTAGAATCTATTATGGGAAAATACATGAAAGAATTCACACTGGGGAGAAACCCTATGAATGTAAACAATGTGGGAAAGCATTCACTACAAATGGCTGTTTTAAAATACATGAAAGACGTCACACTAATGAGAAACCCTATAAATGTAAGCAATGTGGGAAAGCATTTACTACACACAACTACTGTAAAACACATGAAAGAATTCACACTGGAGAGAAGCCCTTTGTATGTAAGCAGTGTGGAAAAGCATTCACTACACACGGTCGTTTTAAAATACATGATAGAATTCACACTGGGGAGAAACCCTATAAGTGTAAGCATTGTGGGAAAGCATTCCGTGTTAACAGCAGTTACAGAACACATGAAAAAGGTCACATTGGGCACAGACCTTATGTATGCAAGCAGTGTGGGAAAGCATTCATTACACACAGTTCTTGTCAAAGACATGAAAGAAGTCACACTGGCGAGAAACCCTACGAATGTAAGCAATGTGGGAAAGCTTTCACTACACGCAGTCATTGTCAAAAACATGAAAGAAATCACACCAAGTAGAAATCCTCTGTACATAAGCCTTTTGGGGAAGGGTTTTCCAAGTCTTTATAGATATAAAGGAATTCACAGTGGAATGAAACCTTATAATATGTAAGCAATGTGGGAAAGCATCCAGTACACACAGATACTATCAAATACATGAAGAAGTCACAAGAGAAACACTATATATCTTAAGATTGTGTTTGAATATCTCTGAAAATGTATGTAGTGGCATTCTGTAGAAATTATATGAGAAAGTTAATGTCAATTTTTTCCATATAAATTTTGCAGAAAACATTCTCAGGTGGAGATATTCTAAGAAGTATAATGTAATATGTTTTTCTTATAAACTTTTGGACTATTCATCTGTAATGGTTCCTGTGAAAAATAAGAATTGAGTTGACATTTAAAAAAAGAGTTCCAGCAATCACTTGCAGATCAGCACTATCTTTATATGGTGTTAACATTTGTTACCTGAGAAATGAAGGCCTGCTAGAGTAATTCATTAGTCATTAGGACTATCCTGAATTTAAGCTCATTCCTTTTTTTTTTTTTTTTTTTTTTTTTTTTTTGGTGCCGAGGATTGAACTCGGGCTCTTGGGCTTGTTAGGCAGGCGGCAAAACCACTGAGCCAAATCCCTGGCCCAATTCATTTTACTTTTTAAAGAATTGGTCTTCAAATGACATTCACAGGGCCTTATTCTGATTCTAGTATAGTCTCACAGATCTTGATGCAGACTAGGTTTTAAGATTTTTGTTTTAGTGAGTATGATGCTTGTTTTAAACTTTTGTAGTATAGGTTAAAGCCTGTCCATTTAGGTTTTTGTTGTTTGTTTTTCTTCAGGAGGAAAGGTTTATTGTAGCTGAGGTTATTTTTAAGGCTAAGAGTTATATAACATACATAACTTGCTATTGTAAGTCATTGAAACAGCTGTAGAAATCCCTAGTTTTTAGTTCAGTAAAGACGGAAGTGCTTTCTTCTATATTTTACCATGTGTATATATAGAAGAATATGCACTGGAACTGTCATTTTCATGCTACTTCCCTAAATAGCCAGTTTTTCCCAGGAAGGAAAAAAACAATAAAATAAAGTTTCTTTTTACATTTTAATTATCATTTGCCTTGCTACATATGCTAGGCAAATGCACTAACATTAAACCCTTGTGCCCCCTTAAGTTTTAAAAATATTTATGTTAAAAGGAAAATTTTTTTAAAAATTGAAATGTAGAGACTACCAAACAATAGCATTCAGGCCAGGCCTGAAAATGTTACTTGCAAGCTAACTCATAACAAACTCATGCTTTTGACCTTATTAAGATTTTTGTGACTAAAGTGTGACTAGTGTTTTTTAAAGTATAAATCTACAGGTGCCGGAACATTATATAATTCACAAATTCCACAGATTTCTACCACCAAAAACAAATATTCCACTTCCATACTATAGTGCACCTCTCTCCCTCTTAGTGGCCCATACTCTTTTTTAAAAAGTGTACTTCTATAACTGCCTAATATATCTGTACCTCTTTTAAAAAAAATAAAAGCTGCACATGTTTATTAAAGGTTATTGTGCAATATTATGTTCCCAGGAAATGTATGCATACACTTTCTTGATTTGAAAATATCTCAAATACTGTATTTTCCAGAGCTCTAGAGCCCTAAGGTTTCTTTGAGGGTCCATTTTTGCATTGTTATTGCCTGAGGATTTCTGAATTTCTGAGTGAAAATGCTGCACTGCGGCTCAATTGCTGGGTGGTGGACTGTTGTGCCCAGATCACGATATCTCCAAAGACCATCAAGGAGTCTAGTCCAATGTAATTACACGAGGAGTTTATTGCAAGCTCGAGCCTGGGCTCCCAGACCTCACCAACATAGTGGATTCGTACCGAGAGCCCGGAACCCTATTTTAAACAGGCTTTTTATCGGCAAAGAAGCAGATCTAGGGGCTTTTTAGACAGGTCAGTGCCTGATTGATTAACATGTTGAAAATGCAGGCAGGGGACAAAGGTCTGCTGACTTGAGTTGGTGGTTAGCAATCACGTACTACTCTGCAGTCACACATTGATAATTAATAGATATCTATAGGATGGTTCAAAGGCCACCAAGACCTTCAGGATGAGCAAACAGTTTGACAATTAACTTGGGGTCTCAATGTCTAAAACCACTAACTTACAGGTTAATCAGGATCCGGACTTCAAACAGTACAAGACTGCCTTCCATTCCTAAGCCAGGGTTAGAACAAAGGTCGGAGCTATGGCTACAATGGGAGGGGGTTAGAGCACTGTTTCCTAGGCCCTTTGTCATTTAGCATGGGATTGTAATTTGGTCAAAAGGGCACTTTGGGGTTTTTCTAGTAACTGGGCAGTGACCTGATCACAGAATGGAGTAACTTTTTCAAAGTAGGAGTTAGTTTGGGCTCTGTAGGACTAAGCATGCTCACTGGCAGATGGATTCATAGAACAGCAAGTTGAAATTTCTTTCAGCAGGTTTTGAATATGGATTTACTGAAACCATTGATAATGTACTGTTAATGAAAGGTGTAATGAACAGAGGAAATAGATATTAGAGATTTTTGAAATGAATGTCCTTTGGAAATACAGGAGTAAGACTTTTCAGGTATCTAATTGAAATTGTGGTTTGGAGAACATATTAATCATCCGGGAATTGCCCTTGAAATGGAGGTTGCTGCAAAGTAGCTCCACTGGTGTCCTAGTTACTTTTCTCCTTGCTGAGACAACATACCCAGCACCCACAAGTTAAAGGAGGAAAGGTTTATTTTAGCTCAAGGTTTGTAAAGGTTTCAGTCCGTATTCAGCTGGTCCAAGTCACGGTGGCATGGCAGAAGGGCATCACAGAGGAGAGCAGTTAACTGCTGAGCAGGTTGGAGGCAGCAAGCTGCAGCAGGTGAAGCAGTGAATTTGCAAGAGCTGCGCAGCAGCAAGCCTGCCTCTTCCTTTTATCCCATCCATCCTTTGGGGTAGTGCAACCCACACCCAGGGTGAGTCTTCCCATTACCAACACCCAGAACTAATGTAGTACTCTCACACCATTAATCCCAGGTACTCACTTTTAATCCACATTCACACATCTGAGATCCAGCCGTCTCCTGACAGCCCCATCTAGGAGAGCATGAGGCTTTGGGGAGACATGTAGCTAGAAGCGATAATAATAGGTATTAACAGGCAGTAAGAATTAATTAGCTGTTTCAAATTAGTTAGAATTGGCATGGCAATTAGGCATTGAAAAGGTTTTTGGAGAATTCCTATACAATTATGTTTGATAAAAAAGTTGTCTGGAGAAATTTGTCTGATTCAATTCGTTTTTATAGCCTAATGCCAAAGAAAGCATATTGAGTTTTTTGTTTGTTTTGGTATCAAGATCGAACTCAGGCCCTTGCGTTTGTGAGGCAGGCACTGGAACTTCTGAGCTAAACTGCCAGCCCAAAGCATATTGAGTTTTATCACTCAATTTTCATGGTATTAAAAACGAATTATTTTAGAATCTACATTGCTGTTCTTTGGGGTGTTATATGTCCTGATGGTATAAGTAAAACATTACCACTAACTTGAAAAATATATCATCCATTCCTGTCATCATATGGTGAATTAAAACTAATTTGCTTACAAAATTTAATCTTAACAAACACTGGGCAGCTATCATTTTTCCACTTACAGCCTCACTACTAACTTGTACATTGTGAGTGTTGGCTCAAGCCTTGAATCTGTTCAACCATCCATGGGTGGCAGTAGAAGGTGCAGCCTGAGCACCCTGTTTTTTCAAGTCTTCGTAGAGATAATGATTATATACATATATGCACCAAACCCTGCCATGTCCAACTATATAATAGTACTGGACATAAGAAATCACATAAGCACCAACACAATTACAATGGGGCACCTCCGTAACCACCGTGGGTGATGAGGTTGGCGTGGGGAAGCTCTGTGCTCCAGGCTGCCTGCCTCATGTCGTGGGCACCTGGCCAGGCTCCCACGTAGATCCCCAGCCTGCCAGTGCTCAGCCTCCGTCAGAAGCTGAGCCTCATAGGAATTAATGAGCAGCTCTTCTTCCACCATTTCCTGAATAATTCCTCCATGATACCAGCCTGATTACTGGGAGACGTTGAGGAACACCACAAGCTGTTTGTGGAAGGCTGCAAAGTAGGGGAAGCAGCCTTTGATGCAGATCTCCCCAAAGATGCACTCAGATTCTATACCTTTTACCCTTGTTCTGACTGCCACAGGCCAGTAGTCCTGTGGCCCACTGAGTCTGAGGCAATCAGGTGGCGTGATAAGGAAGTCTCATGAAAAGGCAAATACTGTCAGGCCTAGTTGGCACTTAGGGAAAGTTCAAGCTTAGGTGGGAATACTGCAGTACACAGTGAAACATGGAAGCAGACAGAAAAAGAAGTCAAGGACACCTGAGACTGTTGGAGGTGTTTCTACAGAGATCCCGGGACACTTGGGACATCGCTTTGTGACTGTTAGTTATCCTTTCTTCAACATTTGTGCAAACCCTCTCAACATTGTTTCACCATAAAGGATGCTTTTGCAAGATAAAAGTCTAAGAAAAATTACAGTGGTAGAATCCACAGAAAGTAAGCAAGATGACCAAAGACGTGAAGGGAATGCAGTTGTTAGGAATCCTCTCGTTCGCATCTTGAGTTCTTAGAATTGGAAGGCTATTGAGAGAACCTGGCGATTTCAGAATTTGTGGTCGTCTTAGTGTGAGCTGACAGTTGTGTAAAATTAATTCCCATGTTTCCTAAGACTTCAGATGTATAGTAAATACTCAAGAAAACATATTTATTGTGAGATAAATTTTCAAGACCAGAAAGTGTGGGAATAGATTTGTTCTTGTTAATGTTTAAACTTTTTAATACAGACCATGTTCACTGAAAGAGACCACCTTAAGATGGTGTTAAGCAGCCTTTGATTATATTCAACTGGCTTATCACAAGTGGCTTATACTTATAATTCAGAGCTGATCTCAGGCTTAAGTGTGTAGTTTAATGGCTGCAGCTGGCCTGAGAGAGAGAACACGTGCCACTGCCCACGGCCGAGACTAACTCAGGTCAGTGACACCATGGCACCTGATAGCTGATAGCATCTGCAGCTGAAGACCCCATGATTCTTGCTCATCCTCTATAAAATGTTAATACTAATATAGGGAATGAACAAGTTCCCATTAACCTAAGATTCACTTCTTGTGAGACGGCTTTGTTCTGCTCTTGCTAGGCCTCATTCACGTCAGGACCCCTGATCATCACCTCACATACTTGACCATTCTCCCCCTTCGTATTTCTTGTTCAGTAAATACTGGCAAGTTCAGAGGTTCAAGGTCACTGCTCGCTAGAAGCTCCAGCCTCCCAGGCCTCATTTCCTTCACTATTTATCTTTGTCTTCATTCCCTGTGCTGTACCTAACAAGACAAAAAACAAAATAACAAAACATATACTGTGAGAAGTTAACCTCCTGTTCCTGCCTCCTGAATTGAATACTGTTCTTGACAGTTCTGTTAGTCGTTTCAATATTTTGTTTGCTCATTTGTATTTGCTTTTTTTAAAAAAAATCATGATTTTCAACAATTTCCTAATGCATATATAAATTAAAATCAATTTAGATATTCTGCTTTTTTCTCCTTTTTAAATGAAAGTAGCATATTACAAGGGAGCATAGTATCTACCTCTACCACTGTCCAAGGATATTTTTATTGGAAAGATGTATATGTAAGTATATAATTACATATTTTTTAAACAATGACAAGCTGTGTTATAATATAATGAACTTGTCATCTTTGGGTGTCTGTGCTTGCAAAATGTTTTAGTATTTCTGTGTATTTGTATGTGCTTGTTTTCTATAGATGTCTAAAAGTGGAAGCTCTTGATTAAAGGGTAAATGCGTATATACATATATATATATACACACACACACACACACACACACACACACACACACCCCTACGTACTTTTTTTTTCTCAGACTGGGGCTCACTATGTAGTTGAGACTGACCTGGAACTCACTATGTAGCTCAGGCTGGCCTCAAACTCACAGCGATCCTCCTGCCTCAGCTTCCTGAGTCCTGAGTGCTGAGATTACAGGCTTGCCAAGTTGTGCGCCACCACACCTGGCTTGCATTGATATTTTTAAATAGGTATTGCTAGAGTTTTCAAAGGTCTCTGCCAGTTTGCCCTCCATTCTGCCATTGTTTAATGGGTCTGTTTCTCCACAGCCTAGCCAGTCAGACTTTGGAGAATCAAACAGTGAAACATCATTTGGGTTTTGTTGTTTTAATAAATTTTACTTTTTTTTTTATCCTATTCTCTCCCTCAAGCCCCCTTCCCTTCCCTGTGTATAAAAGTTTTATTTCAATTTTTTCCTTTTGTGGACATATCATTTGTGTTGTTCTTTCTTTTCTTTATACTGAGGATTGAACTTGGGACTTTTGGGACTTTACATGTGCAAGGCAGGCGGCAAAACCACTGAACTAAATCTGCAGCCCTCATTTGTGTTGTTCTAATTTGTGTCTCTATGCAGGAAGACACATTTTCAATACATATGAAATGTGTGTTTTTGCTGCCTTATTAACTCCTTATCTGTATCATTTATATAATTCAGTTTTTTTCATTGGCTGCTTATTTTTCAAGTCAGTGTGAAAGAAGCTAGGTTAGGCCTTTGTGATATGGGATCAAAAGAATTCCTGAGTTCCTCAGTCTTGACTGCTTCCTGCCCCTCCGTACCCCTCATCTCAGCACCAAACATACAATGGGAATTGAACCCAGGGCCTTTGCACTGAGCTTTACACAGTATCTCCCCCTTTTTTTTTTTTTTTCAATGAGTCATGGTCTCATTTAGTTGCATAGGCTGGACCTGGACTTGTGCTCCTGCTTCAGCCTCCCAGAGTGCTGAGAGTTCCAGCATGTCTCACTCCAGCTGAGTTTGACTGTGAGCCTTTTGCTATGCACAGAAATGTTTGTTTTCATGTAGCTGTTCATAACCCAAGTTTTTTCTTTTGTGGCTTGTAGACTTTTAGTCACGGAAAGGGTTGCCACTATAGGATTATAAAGGAATGCTTTGATTTTAAATGTTAAGATTGTTGTTCATTTAAAATTCTTTCAATTCTAGGAGTGTTTCTCTACCCTCATTTGCTTCTTTTTAATTTTTGTTTTTTTCTGGCTATTTAGGACTTTTTTTCCTATTGTGAGACTTTAGACCATTTTGATTCACTAGTTTTTATAAAAGCTAGTGGTACAGTGTTTTTATTTGGATTGCATTAAATTTATGTGCTTTTAAGTGAAAATCAGCATCTTTCAGATGTCTTATCCAGTAATAAGGTGAGATTCCATTTGTTCCATTTTTTATGTCCACATATGTGTTTTAAAGTTTACTTTATATAGATACTGCATATTTTGAAGGATATCCCAAGGGACATAAAAGCACTTAAGATGTGTTATGTACATGTTTCAGCTCCCCATGATGAGTGTCATTATTATGTACTGCAAATGTACCAGTAAAAGTTTTTGAAAGGAAAACAATGTTATTTTGTAATGTAACTCTCCCATTACTCAGCTGTAGAAGGTTTGGGGGGTTTTTGTTTTCTTTTCTTTTTTGATGTAGAGTCTTACTGTATATAATCCAGGCTGTCCTTGAACTCATGATCCTCCTGCCTCAGCCTCTTGAGGCAATGGGATTATAAGAATGTGCCACCATACCTGGTTCAGAATGCTTGTAGTTCCTTTCCTTGGTTTTGTTTTTTGGTTGGTTTTTTGTTTTGTTTTGTTTTTTGTTTTTTGTGGTACTGGAGATTGATCCTTGATCCCAGGCCCTTGACACAGAGCTATGTCTGCAGCTTAAAAAAAAAAAAAAAAAGAAAAAAAAGGATTTGAAAAAGAATTTTGACTCTGCATCTCACCAGGTTGCCTAGGATAGACCTGAACTAGAGATCACTTCCTTCCTCAGCTTCCCAGAGTGCTGGCATAACAGGCTGCATCACCAGGCCCAGCTTCACTTTAGACTTTTTTATTTTCTGAAATTCTCCATTGACACTGGACTCACGAAAGGGTAGCCCTTCAATGTTTTTTTTCCCTAGCCTCTGGCCACAGCTGTTCTTTTTCCTTTTTTCAATTTTTGTTATTGATAATTGAACCCAAGTCTTTTTGCATGCTAAGTACATGAGCTTACAAAGCTGAATGATGTTCCTTTCTATATATGTAAAACATTTTATTCATCTGTTTATGGATATTTGAGTTACTTTGGCCTTTTGGCTATTTTGAATAAACATGGGCATAAGTAATTTCTTGAGTCCTTTCTGTTCTTCCTGGTATGTATCCAGAAGCATAATTCCTAGATCATATGGTGTATTAGTCTGTTTTATGTTAATGTAGCAAAACCTCTGATACTGGGTAAGTTTATAACCATGAAAGGTCTGGTTCTGCTGCCAAAGAGAAACAGGAAAAGAAAAAGAGATGGGAAAAGAAAAGGTTTTATTAACAAGTTGGCAGCTGTCCATAGTGTGTGTACACCTGTGATCCCAGCAGTCTAGGAGGCTGAGGTAGGAGAATCACAAATTTAAGCCCAACTTGGATCCTATCTAAAAAAGGGTGGGGATGTAGCCCAGTGTGAACTCTCTGGGTTCAATCCCTAGTACCACCACCAAAAGCAGGGCAAGGTGGAAAGGCTTACACCCGTGGCTGCCTTGCTGGTGCTGCAGAAAGTTTGTACCACCTTTCCTGAAAATATTATCTCAGATCTCAGCTGGAACTAGATGGGCAGCAGTGTAATTTCTTTGTCTTCAACATGGTCAGTTCTGGAACATAGGTTGTGTATGTCATATTTCAGTCTGGAGATCACTGAGCATCCTGGACCTGTAAAACTCAGAAAACACACTTATTCAGAGACTCATTGTTTGAAGGTCTGTGTGTTGTCTTAGCCAATCTATATTTTCCTGACAGATGACATAAATTGTGACCTTACTTATAAGCTGGAAATGGAGAGGTAACACGAAAAGGGTCATTGCATTTCAATTAAATGCAATAGACATTAAAAAACCCTATTCCCAGAAGTAACGGCAGAAAACTTCCCAAATGGAAATAGAATTTGCATACAGATAAAAGGCATATAGGACTCCACATAGCCATGATTAAAAAAAATCTTCCCCAATAGCCAAGATTCCAGAAATTAAACAGGACAGAATATTAAAAGCTGTTAGAGAAAATAAACAGATCACCTATAAAGAAAGCCCATCAGAATCACAGCAGTCTTCTCACCACAAACCCTCAAGTCAATGAGACCTTGGAGTGAAGTGTTTCAAGCCCTAAAGGAAAACAGTCTCCAACCCAGATTGATGTACACTGAAATACTGAAATAAGATACTTCCATGACAAAGGACACCTGAGAAATTTCATGATCACTAAACCAGGACTCTGACGTTCGCTGAAGGATATTCTAGGAAGAGGTAACAAGGACTACAACTCCAAGAACCCCAGCAGAATAATTCCACTAGGCAAGGCAAGAAATTAGAGTATGAAAGAAGGAAGCCAACAGGATAATAACATGGGAGGGATAAGTCAATACATATTAATAACATCAATATTAATGGTCTCAGTTCACCAAAAGAAACAGACTGGCAGAATGATCAAGAAGCAAGATCCAAAAATGTGCTGCACACAAGGGACACATTTAATTCTATTTTTTTTGTCAATCTGATTTTGTATTTAATTATTAGGGTCACATACAAATTTGTGCTGATGTTGGACCTTCCCCACTTTAATCCTTCTAGTGAGCTGACAAAAAAGCACCACTACCGATCACACACAAAACCGTGGTTTCAACTTTGTGTTTTTAATAGCTGTTTAAATGCTATGCTGAATAATAACTTAGTTCAACTTAAAAATTCAAAAATAATGGGCAAGGGGTTTGGGTAAGTGGTGCCGCCGCCCTCTTCGCAAGCACAAGGACCTGAGTTTGATCACCAGTACCAAAAAAAAAAAAAAAATCAGTAATAACTCTCAATATGAATTGTCTGAATTCCTCAATCAAATGGCACAGATTGGCAGAATCAATCATGAAAGAAAACAATGTGCAATATACAAGAAACTTGTTCAATCCTAAAAGAAATACACTGATTTAAAACCAAGGATGGAAAACAATATTCCATGCAATAGGAACCTAGAAATAACCAGGAGCAGCTATCCTAATTTCAGAAAAAGTGGATTTCAAGTCAAAACTGATCAGAAGAGACAAAAAAAGGGTCGCTACATATTGGTTAAGGTAACAGTTCACCAGGAAGAGAGAATAATTATAAACTTATATTCCCCAAACATGGGCATGCCCAACTTTGTATAACAAACAATACTGGAATAAGAAATCAGATAAACACCAACGCAGTTACAGTGAGAGTCCTCAGTACCCAGTGTCACAAATAGATAAATCAACTATACACACACCAGAAAGAAAAGAAAATCAACAGAGAAATAACATGGCTGAGCCAAATCTTTGAGCAAATGGACTTAATAGATTGTTCCACACAACAACAATAGAAGGTTTTTCTTAGCAGCACTGGGACTTTCTTCAAGATAGACCACATGCTAGCCCATAAAGCATAGTTAAGTAAATGCAAAAGAATTGACATTATCCCATGAATATATTAGCTCATAGTGCAATGGAACTAGAAATCAATGTACAAAGAAATCACAGAAGCTATACAAAAACACAGGAATTAAATAATACTCCTTTGACCCATAAATGTGTCACAGAAAAAAAAAATCAAGGGAGAAACTAGACAGTTCCTAGAATCAAACAATAATGCCAGTACAACATACAAAAACCTATGGGACACAATGAAAACCTGTAAGTGCCCACATCAGAAAAACAGGGCAAGTCCAAATAAATAAATGGAGTACTACCATTTGGCAGAAAGAAGGATAAACGAGTCATTTGTAGGAAAATGGATGCACCTTGAGACCATAAACATTAAGTGACAGAAATCAGATACATAAGCTTAAATATCATATGGTTTCTCTTGAAATACCACAAATATAAATGATGAGCAAACTAAAGTACAGATAATGAGGGGGGAAAGATGGCAAATCAGGGAGGGAAGGTAGGAAAAATGTAGCAGGTGTGAGAGGAAGCAGTGGAAAGTTTTGTAAAAAGAATCAACATATATTATGTACCTGTTCCAACTTCTCCCAGTGAGTGCATCCCTTATGTCCTACATGCATGTACTAATGAAAAATTAGCTTAGCCTGTGGATGTAGCTCAGTGGTAGAGCATTGGCCTACAAGCATGAGGACCTAGTTTCGAACCCTGGCACTAAAAATTAAATACAGAAAAATAAAATTATTTGTTTTCTTTTTCCTTGTCCATCTCTCCTGTTGGACCGGAGGCCATGTGTCCGCCCACAACCAAGGGCTCACAAAGGCATAGTCCCAGCCATCACCTGCACTCCCCAAGCTGAGGCTGTAGCCCTGAGCCCTGCCCCAGCATTCCTTCCCCTTTTCCTTTCTGTGTAGTGTGAGGACTGCCATAAAGCAGTGCCGCGGACTGGGAGGCCGAACACTGTGGCGGTCCAGCTGTCACAAAAGGGACATACCTGAGTTGGGTAGTGAGGATTGAGAAAGGACAGCACACTCAATAGTGTGGAGACTAGAGGTCTGATTTATTTCACAGAAACAGCTCCTTTTAAAGGCACACCAACAGGAAGCACCAAGCAACTATTTGTATGCAAAGACCGGATTTTCTCACTCTTACAGAGAAGATCAGATCTTTGGCTATCTCTCAAGTTCCTCCCATCACAGGGCCAAAGAACAAACAAATTTAACGAGGTTCTTGAGCCGGGCGTAGTGGTGCACGCACCCTGTAATCCCATAAAACCAGTCTGGAATACACAGTGAGCTCCAGGTCAATCTCATCTGCATATCTGAGACCCTGTCTTGGAAAAGCCAAATAAACAAACAGACAGAATCATAGATTGTATCAATGCCTCAATGGTAGAAGAAGAAGTTATTTTTCCATTGTCAAATGCCAGCGGGCCATGGCTGGCTCCCACAGAACACCAAGATGTATTGTTTCACAGCCAGAGACTGATGTCTGGAGTCCAAGTCTCACAGGGCAAGGCTTTCTCTGAAGGCTCTAGAGGAAAAGTTTTCCTCATCTTGTAAGACCTAAAGTCTCAGTTCCACTCCACGGAGTGTGAACAGCCCAAAAAGGCCTCCACGATGCTGGGCCCTAACACCCAGCGAGGCTCCGGGAGCTCGACGGAGAACGAGAAACCCAGGAAGGAACACACCAGGCTAGATGGTAAAAGACCTTTATTAGTCTGGCCAGACGGCACTCTCAGAACCAAGTGGCTGGCTCAGAGAGGCGCCTAGCTCAGGGGCTGAGGTCCTCTTATAGGGAGTAAAAGAGGGGGTTAACATTTTTGGGCTCACAGACAGGGGACAAAGGTCTGCTGACTTGAGCTGGTGGTCAGCAGTCACATGCTCAACAGTCACATATTGATGAGTGACAGGTACCACCCATAGGATGTCTCAAAGGTCACCAAGACACTCTGGATGAGCAAACAGTTTGTCAATTAACTTGGGGCTCTATGTCTGGAGTCTCTAATTTACAGGTAGATTCAGATCCGGACTTCAAACAATACAAGAGTGATACACATTCTTAGGCCAGGGATGGAACAAAGGTCGGGGCTGTGGCTACAATGGGAGGGTTCAGGACACTGTCTCCTAGGCCCTTTGCCATTTAGCAAGGGCTTGTAATTTAGGTCCCACAATCTCTTTCAGCTTCTGCAGCTCCCTGGAAACCCTTGGTGTGGCCTCACCCACACCCGCCACCCTTCCTTTTCTGCCTTGCTTGTCACGCGGCCTTTCCATTTTGTTAACTGTGTCTGCTCTCTTTGAAAGAACACCAGTCTTCGTGCATCAGCTGTCCGCCAATCCCAGTATGATGCCAACTGATCATAACTGACCCTATTTCCAAAAATGTTCTCTTCCCTCCCCGCCCCCCGGCCAGTGCGCAGATGGAACCTAGGGCAGTGTATATGCCAGGCAAGTGCTCTAGCGCTGAACCACATCTGTATCCCCCCAAAATGTCACATTCTAAAGTAATGGAAAGTAGGCCTTCAACAAATCTTTGTAGAGGAAGAAAAGGACAGAATTCAATAACACTTTTCTACAACCAGTTCTCCACAGATTCGAGCAAGTGAAATTTTACAGAGTACACTGTCAATGCACACTTACAGAAAAATTGAAAGAATGAATAAGTGAGTGAAATGATTGAGTAAATAAAGAAATAATGATTCAATGAAGCATCACTGAGGGAGAGGACATACAAGGAGGCCGCTGGCAAAGACGGTATAATGTGCTGCCACCCGACCCCACCAGGTGGCACTGCGGGCGGCGGGTGCGATTGGAAGGGTGTCCCCCCCGCCGCTCTTGTCCGTGGTGCTGGCCTGTGGCCCGCTCTCTTCCTGGCTCCCGCAGCCGATCCCTCCAGTGTGTGCCCGACTCCCGCCGAGGCTCCAGAGAACCTTTAAAGGGTCCGCCCGAGCCCCGCTGGTGTGGAAGTCCTCGCTGTGGCCGTTTCCCGCCCTCCTGTCTGTCCTCTCCAGCTCTGCACCGTGCTGGCGCTCATCTCCAACCGGTTCCGCTCGCTCTTCTGGGAGGAAGAGATGGAGCTGACCCTCCTGGGGCTGCAGTAAGAAAGACCACCTTCGTTAGTGTCATTCGCCGGCGACCCGGCGGGCGCCTCCCTCTAGGCCTCCCTCAGGTCCTGCTCTCTGCGCGCTGGCCGGTGGCGTGGGAAGGGGCTGCCCAGGGTCACCTCCCGGGGGCAGAGATTTTAGCTCCAAGGTCAGCAAATGAAGATTTAATTCCATGTAGCCGTGAAAGGGCTGTTCCTTTGGTGCGGTGGATGTTTGGAGAGGATCAAATTGAGCTTGTGCGGGGGGGTGGGGGGGTGTGCCCTCCTTTATGGTTTGTGGGGACAGCTGACGGGTTAACTCCGTCTGTTACTTTCCCTAAGGGTGGGGTTTTTGTCAGTCTGTCATTTTCCAGAACTCAAAAGTGAATAGCCCTAGGGCCGGGGATTTAGCTCAGCGGTTCGGTGGCCTGCCTTGTAAGCGCAAGGACCCGAGTTCAATCACCGGTACAAAAAAAAAAAAAAAAAAAAGTGAATAGCTCTCTCAAGTTGGCACTTGGGAGGAAGAGCCTCACTGTGAAAGCAGGAGACAGATGTGGGCACCTTCCTGAATGCTGTCGCAGCTTTCTCGTAGTTGAGTGAGCCGAAATAGTCCCGGTTCTCATGTACCTGGAGGAACGAATTGCCGCACCTGGCAGTAGGTATTAAATCGCCACGTTTATTGAAGATCGCACTTAGCTGCAGGCACCTCTGGCTCTGCTCTAGATGCCTTCCTCTGAGACTCACTTGAGTTAATGATCTGCTGCCTCAAGCATCTTGACCGCCTAGGCCTTTGTTATTTTGTACCTCTCTTAGTACACAGCAGGTGTGTTTATAGTTGAATCAAGGAAAGAAGAGAGTGGCTCCCTCAACTTCCCTGTGTCTAATTCTTTTTTTTTTTTTTTTTTTTTTTTTTTTTGGGGAGTCCTTGCAGTTGCAAGACAGGTGGTGGAACCACTGAGCTAAATCCCCAGCCTTCAACTTCACTGTTTCCAATTGTGTAATAAAAGCTGGATAATCATTAGGGTGGTGTGGTGTTTACAGTTGAATAGAGGGAAGAGAGGGATGCACTGACTCCTTTGTTTCCTTGTACTAGCTTGACCTGTCCAATTTATTTTCACTTGTCCTGGGGTCAGAGACCAAAGTGATTGCTTGTGACTCTTTAGTCCTTGGTGTAATAGAGCAACGAGGGTGAGTAAGACTTGGAGAAAAAGGGATTAGCAGAAATCCGAACCTTTATTAAAGAATGTTGCATAGAAGTTTAAAAAAAAAAAAGTGCCTACTTGTATCTCTTTTTTTTTTTCTTCTTAGAATGACTCATTTGTACAGGTGTATCTAAGAGTGCCACTAAAATTAATAAGGAAAAATGAACTTTAGGAAGTGTACTCATATTAGAACTTTTATGTGGTAAGGGAGCTTGGGTGAGCTGGTGCGTGCCTGTTATGGCAGCACTTGGGAAGTTGTGGGACTTTGAGAGTCCAGAGAGACCAACAAGTGAAACAGAGGATTTATTGTTCTAGCTTAGCAGAATCATATCTAAAGGCTGAGCCCCGAATAAAAAATGGCTCTAGTTTTATGCATGTGGGCAAAGGGATGGCTGTATCTATTTGCAAGCTAGCTCATAGAAGTGTTACAAAGGCAGTTAATAGAGCAGTGGCAGTGGCAACTTTGCAAGAGCCATAGAGAAGGGAGAGTCTAAGGAGGAACTGCTTAAGATTGGGGAAGCTTGTTTTCTTTTTTAAGTTTTGCCTCACTGAAGTAGAGGCAGAAGGATCGCTGAGAGTTTGACACCAGCATGGGCTATGTAGGGAGTTCAAGGCCTTATTATGAATTACATATTAAGGCTTTATTTAGCCTGAGTGGAATGAATTTTCTGATGTTTCTTTGAGATAAGAATGGCAGTCACCTTATAAGTCCTATCCCTTTTACAAGATTGAATTAATTTACATTGTAGCTAAATGTGTTACTACAAGCAGTTGTGCTTGTTGCAGAGAAGTTATGCATGGAATACCTAAGAAGTTTGAATATATCCTTGGGAAACTTCTTGCTGATTTTTATGCTTATGTCTTTAATAAATAGTATAGCTTAACTTAATAAGCACAGACTTGGATGTCAAGCTCCTCAGGACTTGAAATCTGCATCAGCCACTTAGTAGCCTTGCATCCTCTTTGAGCCCTTACTCTCTCCTCTGTTAAACGCAGAGTAGTGTTTCTTACAGAATTGCTCTAAGGAGGAAGTGGATGCAAATTGTTAAGTGCCTAGCACCAGGCCTGCCCAGAGGGATAGATTAGTAGTAACCATTGTTATTTATAGGGGCTCTACCCATTTAATGCAGAAACAGTGGAAAAACATTGAGAAGGGCCTCAGGATATTTCCAAATGTAGACTACAGTGGTGGGCTCATAGTTTGTATAAAGTATCATCTTCCCCCTCTTTTGCATTATTTACTGAATACATCAGGAAAACTTCTGCAAAGCTGTTCAATTTACAGTGCCCCTGTGGTACCACTATTAATATTTGACTGTTCATTTTAAATTTTAATGATATGGATAGGTTCTGGGTTTTTAGTTTGGGTTCTTTTTTGTAAATTTTTTAATTTTTTGGTTCAGTGAGCTACATCTTCAGACCTTTTTTTATTTTTCATTTTGAGAACTATCTCACAAAGTCATGAAGTTGCTTGTCTGGGCTGGACTTTTGAGATCATCCTGCCTTAGCCTCCAAGAATGGTGAGATTTCAGGCACTGACCACCCGGACCTTGGAGATAAGTTCTGTTATGAAAAATAAACCCATTGCCACAAAAAAATAAATGAAGAGATATTAAATGACTTGATCTAATCATCTAATGTTGTGTACACATATCACATTATACCCCATAAATATATGAAACTAAGAAGAAAACATATAAATATACCATATATGTTTATATATAAATATACCAACTAAGAAAGAAAAAACTGGAGCATACTTGTTGGTGCCCTTTAAAATCCTGAAAAGGACACCTTGATAAATTTCATCCCTTTACTTAAACTTCAGGCTGAAATTAATGTATGCGTCCTATAGAATATATTAAAGATGAAGAACGGGATAATGATCAAAGGATTAGAGATTTTTAAGATAGAAACAGTGTGTGCTAAGCCTTAATCTTTAAAAGAGCAAATGCACAATTTTTATATTTCGTGTGGATGTTTGATTTGTAGAGTCAGTAATACAAATGTATTAAACACTGTATTCTTTAGGAAAAGAAGATATTTGGGATGACTGCAGAAATCTGAATCTGGAGTCTTAAGAGTTTGTAGAAAAGTAGTCTAATTTTGCCATCATTTTGCAGCTGGAGTGAGGATATCCAGAGAGTTTAAGTGAAAATTCAGGGGTAACAAAACTAATACGTAGTGGAGAGAGAATTAGAACTTATAGTTAATGTACTGTCTACTTTTCCACCCATTTCTTTAGATACACATGAGGTTACAACTGTGGAACTGCAAATTGAGAGATTGTATTCCTTTAAAGATACCTCTTTTTTACCTGTATGTAGTCTGCACTTTCAGATGTGTTTAACTCCCCCCCCACCACCGGTACTAGGGATTGAACACTAGGAAGCTCTAACGCTGAGCTACATGTACAGCCCTTTTTTATTTTTTGGCAGTGTCTCACTAAATTTTGGGACTTATACCTGTGTACCACAGTGTCCTGGTATAGTATTTTATATTGTTTTAGAATGAGAAAAGGTCCCAAGAAATTGTCCAAGCTGGTTTGAACTTTCAGTTCTGCCTTGGCCTCCTTGTAAGACTTAAGTCTCACTTTTACTCCTGGAGCGTGAACAGCCAAGAGGCTTCCACGACGCTGGGCTCAGAAGCTCATCGAGGCTCCAGGAGCTTGTCGGACAGCGGGAGTCACCCAGGAAGGAACACACCAGGCAAGGTGGCAAATAGACCTTTATTAGTCTGGCCAGACGGCACTCCCAGAGCCAAGTAGCTCAGAGAGGCGGCCAGCTCAGAAACAGAGGCCATTTTATATAGGACTAAGGGGGGGTTTACACTTAAAACTTACAGGAACAGGACAAAGGCAAAGAATCCGCTGATCTGAACTGATGGTCATCAAGCATATACTTGACCGTCACGTACTAATGATCAGCAGATCGATTATCCATTATTCCATTTACAACTTAGATTATAATGTTCAGAACATTCAACTACAGGCAAGTAAGGAGTGGCATGATTTATGTTGGATCTCTGTGTTCACTATAGTTTCCCAGCTACTTCAAAGCAGTTACCTAACAATTCACAATTAATCATTAGTTATCCTATAAGGGATGGGGGGGTGACAGTCTCTAGGTCGTTTGCTGGTCAACATGGAGTTGCTCTGGTTCAGTCAGGCTCTTACATCCTGAGTAGCTGAGATTATAAATGTGTCTCTTACATGGGGATTGAACATTATTAATGCCTTTGTAGTTAATATATTTGCTCATTCCTTCATTATTAGACATCTGAGTGGTTTTCATGGTTTTGCTATTGTATGTCAGTTTGATCTGTAATGAGCTCCAGAGGATGAGTTCCAGAGTTGGCATTTAAACATACAGCACATTAATTAAATGGCCAAATAGCTTTCCAGAAAGTGTACACTGAGCAGACCTTTTGGATGGATTTCATGTATAGCGTTGGACTTTAGCTAAAGACATTGTCTTTTGTGTTTGTCAGATAAAATATGATTAGTTTTATTGATGAGGTAAACTAGCAATATTTTTAAAGTATCATATTAGATATTGTTCTATTTTTCTACTTAGGAAATTTTAAGAAGCTGTTGTTTATGTTACAGCAACTGCTGGGACTGATTCTATAGAAAACATTCTTCCTGAAGGGAGGGCAGGGGAATGGGGAAAAATAAGAACCAAGATCTGTCATGTAATAGTACAAGATGCCAATGATGAATGTAATGGTATTGTACACCTAAAATGCACCAATAAACTTAATGGAGGAAGAAAACATTCTTCCTTTTTTATTATTTGTAGGCAAGCTTTAGAAATAGCTCATCTATCATGATACTAATTTGTTGTAAATTTAATGATAGGTTATATATTCCTGAATCTGATAATGTTTCCACTTCTTTATTTAATCCCTTGGTACTTTTATAGCGGGTTGCACCCTCCACACACACAAATTGTTTTTTCTGAGCCATGGTTTAAGAAAGTCTGCTAACCGTACCCCTTCTTGAGGCCATAGCATATGAACTTTTGTATTTGTAACTTAAATACTGCTTATAATTCTAAAAATTGTTTCATGTCCTTTAAACTCATGTGTGACAAAAACTGAGATTAAAAGTATTAAACTATTTGTGTAGTATGCAAAATAAAATGATAGACATTTAATTTTTTCTAACAAATGGTAAAGCCCAAATTGAAATTTTTAGCCAGGTGTGGTGGCACATGCCTATAATTCCAGCACTTGGGAGGCTGAGGCAAGAGGATCACTGTGAGTTCGAGACCAACCTGGGCTACATAGAAAGTTCCAGTTCAGTCTCAAATACATAGTGAGACCCTGTCTCAAAAAAACAAAACAAAACAAAATTTTAATGAAGTAATTTGAGTAAAATTTTAATGAAGTAATTTCTTCAAAGTCAAAACCACAACAAGCCTTTCATTGTATTGTGCTATATTTTTAGGATTACACTATTTCTTAAATGAGCTATTAGATCTTGGATTTGAGTCCAGTTTTAGTTTGCCCAGTTTAACACACTAGTACAACATTCTTATTTCCTCCTCTAAAATAATTGTAGGTTTCAGACATTAAAGTTATGACATTTCTGTTGGAATTTGAGGCTTTTTCTAAAATGGGTTAGAAAGAATAATTTGTTTTGAAGAAATTGAGTGATGATTGGTAAAATGGTACTAAAAGCATTTTTAATACCATCTTACTTGGTAATGAGTACTTTAGCAACCACCAAAATAGTATTTTGAGCCAAAATTTGTTGTCATGTGAATATGTTAATAGCTGACTGTATTTGGAATATGCTTAAGTGACTATATGAGTTAGAATGAGAGGCTAAGAACTGAGAGCATCAGGCTACTTAGATTCAAATCCCAACTTTTTTTTTTTCTTTTTGAGACAGGGCCTCACTATGTAGTTCAGGGGGCCCTTGAGCTCACTATGTAGCCCAGCCCAGCCTCTGGCTCCCAACTGCTAGGGTAGCAGGCATGCACCACCATGCCTGGCTGAGACTTCTTGCATTTGTGTTAACTTTGGCAGGATATTTAACCCCCAGTGTCTTTTTCTACATGTGTGAAATGGGAGCAAAGCAGGGAAAAAGTAACTGTATTATATAGAGTTATTATGTGTTTAAAGGAATAAAAGGTATAATAGATAATATGAAATAAAAAGAAAGGGGGAAAAGAGGAAGGAAAAATGGGAGAGGTAGGGGAAAAGAAAAAAGGGAATGGAATTAATATGAGAAAATGGAAACAAAGTCTTTGTAGATAGGGAGGGAGGGAGGGGTTGAAGGGAGGGCAGGGGAATGAGGAAAAAATAAGTACCAAGTTTAATTATGTAAAGGTACAAATTTCCAACAATGAATGTCATTAGATTGTATACATTAAATGTACCAATGAGATTAATTTTAAAAATACCACAATGCACAAACATATGCCACTATTAGAATCTAGTCAGATAGGGGAGGGTGGAGGGTATGAAGGGAAGGCAGGGTATAGGGAAAAAATGAGAACCAATATCTGTCACATAAAGGTACAAGATCCCAATGATGAGTGTAACTGTACTATGTACTTTAAAAGTACCAAAAAACTGAATTTTTTAAAAAAATCTATTTAGGAACTTACACAGAGCACTTAAATTTGAGGGAAGAGACTACAGCCAAGGACCACCATTCTTTTTCTCCTTGTGTAGTCACTTTACCTATTTTCATGTTCTAACAAGTAAGCTGGAAACCATCTTAATTTTTTCCTCTGGCAATACCAGCATTTAATTTTGGAGGCTTTACACTTTCACTTAATTCTCTGATCAATGCCCAGGAGTTCTAATTCCAAGTACCACTCATTCTGAAAGAACAAGATTCAAGGTTGACAGAATGATTACTCATTCTTCATACACAAACATCAAAACTGATGAAGAACACAGTAGTGAGATGGCCTGTCCACAGTTGTGCTATTAGTCAAGGTGGGACAAGGAAAAGCACAAATCACATTTCCAAATCCATGATCAGAATTGTTTGTACAACTGAGCCGGGGATTTAGCTCAGTGATTTTGCCACTTGCCCTTGCAAGCACAAGGGCCCAAGTTCCATCCCGGGTATCAAAAAAAAAAAAAAAAAAAGAATTGTTTGCCCAACAAATACTGAATTGACTGACTATATCTGACCTAATTTCAGCTTCTAAAAGGAAGATGATTATATGATTAGCTCCATCAAAAATTAGGCAGGTTCACCATGCATGACCCAAAGCTTTGGGTTTGTCCTGCTCTTGTTTTTCCAAAAGCATCAGGTTGTTTATTTGCCCTCGCTCTGTTTTCCTAATATGTATATTCCATGCTGTGAATTTCCCTCTTAATACTGCTTTCATTGTGTCCCACAGATTCCAATATGTTGTATTGTCATTGTCATTTAATTGTAGGAACTGTCTGATTTCTTCTTTAATGTTGTCTGTGACCCTTTGGTTATTCAGGAGTGTATTATTCAATTTCCATGTGTTTGTGAAATTCTTGGCAGTTTTTCTCCAATTTCTGTTGATCTTCAATTTCATCACACCGTGGTCTGATACTACACAGGCAATCACTTCAGTTCCTTTGCACTTACTTAGACATGTTCTATGAGCAAGTATGTGTCCTGTTTTGGAGAACAATCCATGTGAAGCTGAAAAGAATGAGTATTCTGATTTTGTGTGGTGGAATACTCTGTAAACATCTGTTAAGTTCATTTGTTCAAGAGTTTGTTGAGTTCTAGTATTTTTTTTCTGTTTATTTTCTGTGTAGTTGATCTATTTGTTACATTGTGGTATTGAGGTCCCCCATTACTATTGAGTTAGTGCTTATTTCATTTTTCATGTCCATTAGTATTTGTTTTGTATAGTTGGGTGCACTAGTGTTTGATGCATATATATTTGATTGTCATCTCTTTGTCTTGGATTGTTCCCTTTCCAGGGATGTAGTGTCCTTCTTTGTCTCTCTTAATCAGCGTTGGTTTGAAATCCATTTGATCTGCAAAGAGGATAGCTACTCCTTATTTTTTTCAGGTTCCTATTGCATAGAGTATTATTTTCCACCCTTTAACTTTTAGTCTATGAGTTTCTTTTTGAATTAACTGTGTTTCTTGTATGCAGCATATTGTTGGATCTTGCTTCTTGACCCATTCAGCCAATCTATTTATTTTGATTGGTGAATTGAAACCATTATCAGTGGTGGTTATAACTGATATGTATTGACTTATCTTTGTCATGACTTTTTCTTTTTGTTGTATTCCCCACTTTGCATTTAATTTCTAGTCATGCCTGATGGATTTATTCTGCTGGGCTTCCTGGGGTTGTGATCATCATTGTCATCTCATAGGATATTGTTTAAAATGTTTTTGAGTGCTGGTTTGGTATTCATGAAGTTCCTAAGGTGCTTTTTGTCAGGAAAGTATCTTATTTCTCCATCAATTTTGAAAAATGTTTTTACAGGTTACATCAGTGTAGGTTGGAGGCTGTTTTCCTTTAGGGCTTGAAATATATCACTCCAGGCTCTTCTTGCCTTGAGGGTTTGTGTTGAAAAGTCTGCTGTGAGTCTTATAGGTTTTCCTTTGCATGCAATTTTTTTTCTTTTCTCTGACTGCTTATAGAATTTTGTTCTTCTGTTGAGTTTCTAGAATCTAACTTTTATAGGCCTATGTGTAGATTTTTTTTTTAATCACTGCTAATTGGAGTCCTCTATGCCTCACTTATCTGTATGTCAAATTGTTTTCCCATACTTGGGAAGTTTTCTGCCATTGCTTCTGTGAACAGTTTCTTTTATATCATCTGCACTCTCTCCTGTTTATTCATTGACTTTGCATCATCTAGCAGCTGTTGGATTGATTTCTCATGGTCCCTTACTATTTTTAATCATTTTTTCTTTTCCTGTGCCATGATTGCAATCCTATCCTCTATATCTGAAATTGGATCTTTGCATTGGCTCATTCTGCTGTGTAAACTTTCAATGGAGGTTTTAATCTCCTTGCAATCTGTTTGTATCTGTTTTACAGATTCCATTTGTTTCTTATGTTGGGATTCCATCATGTTCCTCATATCCTCTATTTTTTTTAATCTGTGTGTGCTCTAGATTTATTAATCATGTCTTGCACTATGGGCGTAATCTGTGCTCTTAGCTGAGAAATTATTTCTGATTATGCCAGTTTTATTCTTTTGATTGGTAAATTGAAATCATTTACATTGTTTACCTGATATGTTTTTCACTTATCTCTGTCATGTTATTTTTCCTCTAATGATTTTCTTTCCTTTCCCCCTGATTAATTGCAAAGATACATTGGTGGGGTTCATCAGTCTGGGTTGCAGGTTGTTTTCTTTCAGGGCATAAAATGCATCATTCTAAGCTCTCCTTTGAACTGGTGTTTGTGTGGAGAAGTCTACAATGATTTTGATGGGCTTTTCCTTATAGGTGATTTTTTTCCCTCTCTTACAGCTTTTAATATTCTATTCTTGTGTTAAATTTCTGGATTCTTGACTATTATGTGGACCTTGATGTAAATTTTTTTGATCATCACTAATTGGAGTTCTATATATGTCACCTGTATGTCAAATTCTTTTCCCATGCTTGGGAACTTTTTTTTAACATGACTTCTATAAACAGGTTTTTTATGTCCTTTGCAATAGCCCCTGCTTTTTCATTACCTCTGATCAATCTTGTCTTATTCTTTGCATTATCTAGCAGATGTTGGATTGTGTGTGTGTGTGTGTGTGTGTGTGTGTGTGGTCTCCTGCTATTTTTAGGAAGTCTTTCTTTTCATGATTGTTTACCACAAACTTTTCTTCTAGATCTGATGTTTTGTCCTCATATTGGTTCATTCTTTTGCATATACTTTCAATATAATTTTTAATCTCCTATCTGAATCTTTTTCATGGATTCCATTTCTTTTCAATGTTGGGCATTCAATATTGCCGGGTGTGGTGGCTCACACCTGTAATCCCAGCACTCGGGAGGCTGAGGCAGGAGGATCACTGTGAGTTTGAGACCAGCCTGGGCTACATAGTAAGTTCCAGGTCAGTCTCAACTACATAGTGAGACCCTGTCTCAAACCCCCCCCCAAAAAAAATAATAATAATCGATGTTGGGCATTCATGCTTTCCATCATTTTCCTAAGCTCCTCTATTTTTTGTGTTTGTATCTACTCTAAATTCCCTAACCATGACTTTTGGACATCATCCCTGTAGTTATGTGAGAGATTCTCATCTGATTTTTTTTTTTAACCTTCTCATTCATCTGCTATTTCTGCTACCATTTCAAAAAGTCCAGTTGGGGTGTTGTTGTTGTTGTTGTTTTCCTCCATCTCATGTCCCCTGGTTTTCCCTTAGTGAGTTAGAGGTGTGGGGTTGTATCTTGTTTCCATGTTTTCTCATTTTCTATTTTTTATTTATATTCTGTGTTGATGTTTGTAAATTGCTTGTGGTAGGTAGCTTTGTTACTAATACCAAGACCTCTCTAGGAAATTATTAGTCAGAAATTTTTCCTACATGTAGCTGGCTTTTGGCTTGTAAGTCTGTCCTAAGATCTTGCCTCATTGATCTTTTAGAAATTAAAGGCTGGTATCTTTTTAGCCTAGTACCCATTTCTTTGGTTCTGGATTATGGTATTGTTTATGATCTCCAGACAGTGTCTGTATTGGCATACATGGAAGAACAACTGATCACAACTATGTCACCTTCACTAAAGTAATAAAATTAGTAATAACAATAACATCAAGCACAATCCAGAAAATGACAAGCTGTGGTAACTATTAATTTGCCACCTTCTCCAGAGGTGCAAGCTTTATAGTTATATAACAAAATCTAAAACCAATCAGAAAATTATACAGTATACATCCTCTTTACTGATAGATTTTACCCGTAAGGGAAAAGGATTTAGAAGGCACAGGAGGAAAAAATTGAGAAGTGATACAGAATTTTAAAGGGATAAGAGAATAGAGAAATGAAAGCAGGAATAAAGACTGGAAGCAAGACTGAAGGGCAAATGAAGATTATCTGAGTAATAAGCCAAACTAAGAAACAGAGTCAGATCATTTATGCCTTGAGATCTACTTTCCTGCTCTAATCTGCCTTATCCCAATCACTTTTTAGTCCTCAGAGAGTTGCCACTGTATGCATTCCATCGAGGGTTTTTGTTACATTCAGTGGAAGGAATGCTTCTCATAAATCTTGTGTGGTAATGCTGGTAACAGATATTGAATTCATTACTTAGCTATTGCTGAAAATATTCATTTAATGCAACTATGAGGTAAAGTGTTGTTATCTGCATTTTACATTTTGGGAAAGTAAGGCATTATACAATTAGGAATATATGAGGATGCCCAGATAGGCAACTGCTAAAGTAGGAATTGTAATCTGTTGTAACTCTTTAGAGTCCCAGCAGTGTCCCGGCACCAACATGCATGTTCTGAGCACATTGTATAGAATCCCAACCCACCTTCTTCTGTGACTTCTACAGGCTGCAGACCTCACTGGAAGGATCCAGAGAGACCCTTAAGCTGTGCTATGGAGACAGTGACCTTTGAGGATGTGGCTGTGACCTTCACCGTGGAAGAGTGGGCTTTGCTAAATACATCTCAAAAGAACCTCTACAGAGATGTGATGTGGGAAACATTTATGAACATAGTTGCTACAGGAAAAATTTTGGATAATCAGGAAATTGATGAGGCATACAAATGTTGCTGGAAAAATATAAGAAATGAAGAAGTAGAGAAATGCTATCTATATAAATCTTGGAATCAATGTGAAGAAATATGCTATGGGACTCCAGATAATAATGTGAACATGAAAAAAGCTGATTTAAAACCCGCTGAAAGCTTTTCTTGTAGAAAGTCCTTTACTGTGCATTCATTGCAAAATGTGCCCATCATGGCTCACACCAGACACAAAACATGTGAATATGAGCAATTTGAAGAGAACCTGTCTAAATGTAATGAACCTGAGAAAACCTACAGTGATTCTCAGTCCTTTCAGAATCATGCAAGGAGAAAGGCTGCAGAGAAACCATATAAGTATGAGGAACATGGGAAAGCCTACTCTGATCATTGGGAAAGAACTCACCGTGATGTGAAGACCTCTGTATGTAAGAAAACTGTGAAAGTCTCTAGCACATCACATGACATTGAAATCCGTGAAGGAAGTGACAGTGGAGGGAACCCACATATTTATAAACAATCTGGGAAAACATTCAGTACATGCAAATATTGGCAGAGACATGAAAGAAGTCACACTGGGGAGAAGCCCTATGTATGTAAGCAATGTGGGAAAGCATTTACTACACAAAATTATTGTAAAATACATGAAAATGTTCACACCGGGGAAAAACCCTATGAATGTAAGCAATGTGGGAAAGCATTCAGTACACACAGGTATTGTAAAATACATGAAAGGAGTCACACTGGGGAGAAACCCTATGAATGTAAACAATGTGGAAAAGCATTCAGTACTCACACCAACTGTCAAAGACATGAAAAATGTCACACTGGAGAGAAACCCTATTTATGTAAGCAATGTGGGAAAACATTCACTACACACAGTCGTTTTAAAATACATGAAAGAATTCACACTGGGGAGAAACCCTATGAATGTAAGCAATGTGGGAAATCATTCAGTACACACAGGTATTGCAAAATACACGAAAGAAGCCACAATGGGGAGAAACCCTATGAATGTAAGCAATGTGGAAAAGCGTTCAATACTCACAACAATTGTCAAAGACATGAAAGATGTCACACTGGGGAGAAACCCTATGAATGTAAGCAATGTGGGAAAGCATTCACTACACACAGTCGTATTAAAATACATAAACGAATTCACACTGGGGAGAAACCCTATGTATGTAAACAATGTGGGAAAGCATTCAGTACACTCGAATACTGGAAAATACATGAAAGAATTCACACTGGGGAGAAACCCTACGTATGTAAACAATGTGGGAAAGCATTCAGGACACTTAGCAATTGTCAAATACATGAAAGAATTCACACTGGAGAGAAACCCTATGAATGTAAGCAATGTGGGAAAGCATTCACTACGCACAGTCACTGTCAAAGACATGAAAGAGGTCACACTGGAGAGAAACCCTATGAATGTAAGCAATGTGGGAAAGCATTCACTACAGTCAGTTATTGGAAAATACACAAAACTATTCATACTGGGGAGAAGGCTTATGTATGTAAGCAATGTGGGAAAGCATTCAGTACACACAGGTATTGTAAAATACATGAAAGAATTCATACTGGAGAGAAACCCTATGAATGTAAGCAATGTGGGAAAGCATTCACTACGCACAGTCATTGTAAAAGACATGAAAGGAGTCACAACATGTAGAAACCCTAAGGACATAAACCATTTGGGAAATGATTTTCTACTAAGTCCTTATTTTGCAGACATACAAGAAATCACATTGCTACAAAACCCTATGTATGTAAGCCAATGTTAGGAAGTATTTACTAATAGCTTTTCACTTTGTAGACCTAAAAGAACTTACACCTGGGAGAATCCATATGTGTTAAACAATGTGGAAAAGCATTCAGTACACATAACTAAAATCAAATATATAAAAGAAGACTGGGAGAAGCGCTATATAATTAAGACTGTTTTGAATATGCTGTGAAAATTTCTTTTATAGCAGAGACCCATAGAAATAATATGAAAAGTTTGGTGTCAATTTTTTCTTTGTAAATTTTCCAGTAAACACATTCCCAGATGGAGATATCCTAAAAAGTGTAAATATTGTGTGGTGTGTTTTTCTTGTAAATTTTTGGATTATTTATCTGTAACCATTACTATAAAAATAAAAATCAAGTTGATATAAAAAGAGTCCCAGCAATAACTCCCATATTTATACTGCTTTTATATGGTGTTTTTTTAACATCTGTTACTTGAGAAGTGAACAAGGCCTGCTAGAGGAATTCCAGAGTCACTGTAACTGTGTACTAAAATGGTTATGCATAAACTATTTGATTCTACTTTTTAAGGGATTGGCCTTATAAATGACAGTTTTCTTATTCTGATTCTATACTTTCACAGATCTTGATAAAGACTAGGTTTTAAAATTTTTATTTTAGTATGAAACATTTTGCTATTTGTATGTTAAACTTTGTTGTTTATGATGAAGCCTTTCCATAAAGGTTTTTGCCTTTTTTTTTTTTTGAGGAGTAGGAAAATTTTATTGTAGCTCATCTTTGTTTTTCTTAAGACTATAAGAGTTATGTAAAACATATAATTACTGATTTAAGCCATTGTGATAGTTATCAAAAATCCTTCTTTTAGTTCACTAAGAAAAAAATTTTACATTTTTTTAAACATATCGTTGTACAGTGAAATTAAGTGTGTTTTTCATACTACTTCTCTCAATACCCAGTTTTTCCTATGAGGGAAAGAAACCTTTAAGTAAAGTTGGTTTTAAAATTTTAATTATTATTTGCTTTCCTACATATGCTAGGGAAATGCACTAACATGAACTAAGCCTTTACACGCCTTTAAGTTTTAAAAGGTATTTATGTTAGAAAAGGAAAAAAAAATTAAATGTAGAGACTATCCCGCCTTCCTTGCAAGCTCATGATCCTGAGTTTGATCCCTGGTACAAAAAAAAGAAAAGATTAAAAAAAAAGAGAGAGACTATCAAATAGAATAGCACTGAGATGAGGCCTCAATGTGTGATTTCTAAACTAACTCCCAACAAGCTTATGCTTCTGCCTTTAAGATTGTTGTACAGTGCTGCATATACCCAAACTTTATGTAATTCACAAATGTCACAGATTTCTACCATGAAAAAGATCAATATCTCCACCTCTAGACTGTAGTGCACCTCTTTCACTCTTGAAGACCCATCTGTTTTTTTTTTTTTTTTTTTTTTTTTTTTTTTGGTACCGCTATCTCGGGTCCTTGCACTTGCAAGGCAGGCCACTGAACTGCTGAGCTAAATCCCTGGCCCTTGAGGGCCCATCTTATTTTTCTTTCATTATGTGCTTTTAAAATTCTGCCTAATCCTGTTATGCCTCTTTTGAAAAAAAAAAGCAGTTGTGTTTATTAAAGATTATTGTGGATTGTTAATGTTCCTGGGACGTGTATTCATACATTTCCTTGATTTGACAAGGTAGCACATACTGTATTTTCCAGAGCTCTAGAGCCCTCAGATTACTTTCCAGGTCCATTTTTGCATTGCTATTGCTAATGGGCTTCTGCATTTCTGAGTAGTGATGCTGCACTAGGACTTAAGTGTTGAGTGGTTGACTAAGGGTGCACTCTGGCAGATTAATTCACATATCAGCAAGGTGAATTTTAATATGAATTTACTGAAAGAATTATTAGTGGGCTGTTAATGAAAGGTGTAATGAGCATAGGAAGTAGTCATTAGAGACTTTCTGAAATGAATGTTCTTCAGCAATAGAGGAATAGCTGTTTTCAGGTATCTAATTGACGTTATGATTTGGAGAACATTTTAGTCCTCACGAGTTGTCTTGGTAAGGGAGGTTGTGGCAGAGGAGCTCCATTTATTAGTTTTTTTGTTGCTGAGACAAAATATCCAACACCCACAAGTTAAAGGAGGAAAGGTTTATTTTAGTGCACAGTTTGTAGAGGTTTCAGTCCATATTTGACTGGTTCCAAAGCAGGGTGGCACAGCAAAGGTGAATCACAGAAGAGAAACAGTTCACAGCAGGGTAGGCAGGAGGCAGCAAGCAGCAGCAGATTAAGCAGTGAAACATCAAAAGCTGTGCAACAGCAAGCCTGCCGGTCTGTTTTAACCCACCTAGCCAATTTGGAGAATTTTAGTCCTCACGAGTTGTCTTGGTAAGGGAGGTTGTGGCAGAGGAGCTCCATTTATTAGTTTTTTTGTTGCTGAGACAAAATATCCAACACCCACAAGTTAAAGGAGGAAAGGTTTATTTTAGTGCACAGTTTGTAGAGGTTTCAGTCCATATTTGACTGGTTCCAAAGCAGGGTGGCACAGCAAAGGTGAATCACAGAAGAGAAACAGTTCACAGCAGGGTAGGCAGGAGGCAGCAAGCAGCAGCAGATTAAGCAGTGAAACATCAAAAGCTGTGCAACAGCAAGCCTGCCGGTCTGTTTTAACCCACCTAGCCTTCTGGCTTACTCTGACTGAGCCTTCCCATTATCCACACCCAGAAGTATGCTAACCAATCTGACTGATTTAATAAGCACTCCCAGTCTCACATCACAACATCACACTCTTAATCCACATTCACACAATTCTGGATCCAGCCACCTCCAAAAAGGCCCATCTATGAGTGCATTAGGCTTTAGGGGGTACATCTAGATACAAGCCATAACGTTTCACCCCTGGTCCCCCAAATGCTCCTGCACATTTCTTTATGTAAAAGGCATTTAGTCCATCTCTCAAGTTGCCAAAGTCCTAACATTTTCAGCATTGATCAGAATTCCAAATCTAATGTCTCCTATGAGATTTAAGGCAAACTCTTAGCTATGAGCTTCTGTACAGATGAAAAGTTGAACACTTTTGGCATACGGTGGCACAAGATAAACATTCTCATTCCAAATGGGAAATAGAAGAAAATGGGACTAAAGTAAGTACAAAATCCAGCAGGGTAAACACTAAGTCCCGCAGTTCCATGACCATTATCTGAGGCAGTCTGTGGCAAGATGTGAACTCCAAAAGGCTTGAGTCACTCTGTTCATAGGACACTTCTGGTAGTTGCAGCTGTCATGGCTTTCTTCATGGGCCTGCTTTGTTCACTCCTTGCAGCTTTTTTCCAGTGATCCGTGTTCCTGGCTTCCTTAATTTTCTGTGGTCCCCGCTGCACCTTAGGTTTCACACTTGCAGATTCACACACTGAATTCTTAGGGACACACTCTCTGGCCTCCCAGGCCCTCTAAAATCTGGGTGGAAGCCTTCCTGATCCCACAGGTCTTGCATTCTGCGTGTATCTAAAACCAGCACCACACAGATGATGCCAAAGTTGGCTGCCAGCTGGAGCAGTAGCCAGACTTCCTTCTCTCTTGGCTGTTGGGACAGAGTGCCTATGAACCAAATTCGAAGGAACAACTTTCCTAGGCCACTGCCCTTCTGAAACATGGTGCTCTGAGACTCTTCTCAAAGCAAAGTCTTAAATCTTTGCAATATTGAGGCTGAAAAAGCTGGAGTCCTGCTGGTTCTTGTGATATCCTCAGATTGTTTTTTCTGTTGTCTTCTGAAATACTTGGCTTTTTCTTGCTAGTCTTTTCAGCCAGCCGTTTCCCCTCTGTTCATCTTTGTGAGCTGCAACTTTATTTGAGCATTCTTCTTGCCAAACTCAAAACTTTTTAAATCGTTCTGCTGGGTCCTTTATTTTTGATGGTCAATATAAATCTGGAGAAAAGCCCCCAACAGTAGCCATTCCACCATGTCAGCATTAGACTGCCTTTAAATTTTTTCTGACAGAGTATAGATTGCCACACTTAGTCTCAGAAAAAGTGTGTACGCGAGAAAAGCACTGATGAATTTTCTGCTAAAGCTTAACGCATATGTGGCCAATGTAGTCCTTTCCAAAAGAAATCTCCTGAGGTTGATCTTTACCTGTTTCAGTTTCTTTCAGCATTCTTGTCTTGTGAGCTCTGACCAAACTCTCCCATCAAGTACAATTTAAAGCATTCCAGGGCTGCTGCTTCTTTCTTTTTTTTTTTTTTTCTTTCTCCAGGGCTGCTTCTTCAGCTGGCTTTTCCAAACCTTTCCACACTCTTCCCACAAGCCAGCTTCATGATCACTGAGACTCATGGGGAGAGATTAAACAACTCATTGCTTAAGCCAAACAAGTACTGTAGAGCGCTGTCATGCCTTTCACTGCAGAAAACCTTTTCCTGGTGATGGTAGCATAAGTCATCTAAAATTCTAAGATGATGAATGTAAAAGGGTTTTTTTTCATTCTGCTTCTTTTAGCTCTACACAAAAAGTAAGTGACACCATACAGCAGGCACATGTATTTACACCTCCTGTTTTTGATATTGTCACCTGGAGAGGCTTTGAGCCTTCCTTCACTTTCAGTGACACCTCTTTTACTGATGGAGCCTGGCTACCTGCTCCTGGCCATTTAAGGGATTACAGTAGGGATTCTGGCCACTCTGAATTCTCTAATGGCTGACATTTACTATGTTATGAATGGTACTTTTTGGCCAAAGAATTTCTCCTATCTGGTCTGTAACATCATTAATAGCTCTTGTTTTGTCCCCTTTTATCCCCAAAGGTTCATGATCATATATGTTCATTGGACTCAAACATACTGAGGGGGCCCACCATCAGGTCTTTATTAATACAGTTGAACTCCCAGGTTCTTTCATGTCTGGCATGCACTTTCCCAAACCTAACATTCCCATACATTATCCATGGGTGCTTATAAAAGGTAGTCTCAATTTGGGGTAGACTTTATGTCAGTCCACCAATCTCTCTATTATTCTCCTTTCTTATAAGCTAACCCTAGAAAACTGGGAACCCCCCGATTTGATGGTTTGAGAGTACAATCATACCAGGAACTATGCTTTGCCTTTTAATTACAGTGGTGCTTTATTCACACACTGAGTTCTTTCCAGGATTCTGGTCACAAACCAAACTGGTTGAGAGCTAAATCAAATTCCCATTACAGTCAATATTGAACCTAACTATTGAATTTTATTCAGCTATCATCCAATTCAATTTATGACCAGAATCATGGAAAGAATTAAGTTCTGGAACTATGGTATCTCTGATGCCATCCTATCCCATACTGTGGATAAGGTGTATGTTATGGAATGTGTGTAATGTGCCATTTCATCTTGAGAGTATGGAATTGGCCATATTGCCTTCTCAGTGAAATTCTGGTTTATTTCCTGATTTAAGTTGTTATCACATGTGTGAATAATAGCACACACTAGCTTAAAAGCAAGGTTTTTTTCTTGCAACAAATGTAGAATTTCTTTCGATTTGTGAGTGACTCCTCTGATGGTGGAGGCTCACATGGGAAATGCCACGTGGCCCTGGCTGCTGTGGCTGCTGCCCATGCTGACAGTTTTAATGAAAGGTACAATAAAACCAAATCTGATGTGGGTCTTTAAAGGGACACCTACGTCTTTGTATACAGAAATGTCGCCCTTTCCCAACATTGCTCACGGCAACTTTACAGTGTTAACTGATAAAATTCTCCTGAAACTTCTTGGTGAAGAAACATTTGCAGTGACTGATGCTGTTTTGGGGGCTGACATTGGGGTGGAGAAATTCTTCAACATCGAGTGCCAAGCTTCCAGCCTAGGGCACATCCCGGCAGTGCTGGCTGATACTGTTCAAGCTCTAAAGATGGGTGGAGGAGGACTGTGTTTAACTGCTGGTGTGCCTCTGAGGAAAGAATACACAGAGCAGAATACCCCGCTGTTGGCTGATGGCTGCTGTAACCTGCAGAAGCAAATCCAGATCACTCAGCCCTTGAGGGTGCCCGTGGTGGTGGTACTGAATGTCTTCAAGACCGACACCTGCACCAAGACTGACTTGGTGAGTGAGCTGCCGAGGCATGACAGTGCCTTTGGTATGGTTTCCTGCAGTCACTGGTCAGCTGGTGGAAAAGGTTCTGTGGATGGGGCTGGGGCTGGGGCTGTGAGAGAAACTGCAAATAAAAGAAGCCATTTCCAGTTCTTGTACAATGAGTAGCTTCCAAATGTGGAAAAAATAAAAATCATTGCCCAGGCTGTCTTTGGAGTCAAGGATATTAAACTCTGTCCTGAGGCACAATCCAAAATAGATCGCTCTTCTCAACAAGGCTTTGAAATTTACCCACCTTCATGGCCAAGACCTACTGCAGTCTGTGTCACTAACCTGAAAGGAAAAGTATGTGAAAGGGCTTCATTTTACCTATCCGTGATGTCTTAGGTCAGCACAGGTGCTGAGTTTGTTTACCCTTTGGTTGGAACAATGAGCTACCCACTTGGTCCATCTTTTATGATACAGATTTGGACATGAAATAGCGCAAGTTAAAGGCTTGTTCTATTTTAACAAGACCTTCACAGCATCCTCAAATTACTCCTTGCCTTTTCACTGCAGTTGCAAAAGAAAGTGAATGTGAACTCTGCCTCTTATGCAATGCTGGTGAAATGGTGAAATAGACCAAACACTTCTTCTTTCAAGTTATCTTGTTTATTTTGTTTGTAGCAGAGTATAGTGTTCAGCAAAAGGGCTTCTGAGTTTGAAATGAATTATTTTCTGTTTCTGAAGAGTTTACATTATTTCCCAGTGGTTATACTTTAGAATGTTTATTTTATGAGAACTAGGCAATTACAAGCATATCAGCTAAAATAACATTTTCCACTATGGCATTTCCTATTTGTGTGTGTGTCTGTGTATGTGTGTGTGTGTGAGTGTGTGTTTGTTTCTGGAGATATAACCTAGGGCTTTGCACAAGTGAGGGAGCCACCTTACCACTGAGCTACACCCCATGTTTTTGCTTTGAACTGAAAATAAAGATGCATCAAGGGAAAAAAAGATTAAAAAAAAATTCTAAAACTTGAAAATCAGGAATCATCACATTCAGGAAACAAGACATCTCAAGCAGGATAAATAAAAAAGATAACCAAGGCTAGAAGCCACAGTGACCAGTGACAAAATATCTTGAAGCACCACTAGAGATAACACAGATCACTGACCAAAAGTCAGGAACAAGAGTCTAAGCAAATGCAGTGTTAAGAATGTCATCAAATTGTTGGTAGTAAATTAGAGTCATCCTAAAATTGTTTTCTCAGTCTCACTGTGTCTCTGTAGATTTGATCTTCTCTCATGCCAGGAGCCAGGGAGAAAGTGCATTTTGCTCCTTCCTTTTTCTGCATGGAGGTCGAGGTCTTCACTTTCTCTGTTGGATCCAGTTTTCCTTCATATTCTCCCTGGGTCCTGGGATCTACCTCCCTCCTTTTCTTCTTCCCCAAATTGTTATTTTCCAGTGTCTGCATTCTGAATCTTGTAGACATTGATTTGTTACTGCTCACCACACTGCTATCTTCCTAGAAGTCCTAATTTTTTTTTTGAGACAGGGTCTCACTCTGGTCCAGGCTACCACTGGACTCACTGTGCAGATAAAGCTGGCCTCAGACTGATGATAATCTTCCTGCCTCAGCCTTTACAGTACTGGGATTACAGGAATGCCTTTATTTTTATTTTTTAAAAATTTATTATTATTTTTGGCAATACTGGGAATTAAACCCAGGGCCTCAAGCATGCTATGTAGCTAATGCTGAAATATATATCCAGTCCATGCAGTTATTTTTATTTGTGGTGCTGAGAATTAAAGCTAGGAAATTTGCGCTGACCTATATCCCCAGCTATTTTTTTTTTTTGTACTGGGGATCAAACTCAGGACCTTGTGCTTACAAAGCAGGTGCAGTGCCAGTGAGCTACCTCCCTGCAGCATATTTTATTTTTTATGTTCAAGTAGGGTCTCACTAAATTCCCCCGACTGGGCTCAAACTTCAGTCCTCCTGCCTCAGCCTTCCAGAGTGCTGGGATTACAGGCACAAATTTCTTTTTTAAAAAATAAGCCTAATTTTATGTTCAGTGAACAAAGAAAGCTATAGAGTACTACTGAAAATATGCTCTCATTTGTGTAAGACAAAATTCAGGCCTGAAAACACACATATGTTTATTTGGTTAAAGAGTAAGCTGTTGTGAAATGTTGCATTGTAAATTTTTTTTTATTTATTTTAAGAAAATAAGTATCCTCTGCACAGTGAGTGTGGGCCACTTAAATGTAGAAAAAGTACAGTCTGCAGAGTCAAAGCAGGCCACTTTGGAAGAGAGAGCACAGTGTCCAACAAGGTGATGGTGGCTATTATTCCTTGTTCTTTGGGCTGAGGTCATATCTAGGTTTTCCTAATAAAAACTTGCATGCTTTTGCACCAAAAAATTAAACAGAGCACATTCTGATTGATCCCAGGTGCAGGGCTTGGTGCATGTGCCCTGGACTTTTGTTAACCGATGGATCATACCGATTTGCTTAGCTAGATGGCCATGACCTAATCTCCTGCCTCATTTCTTGGTAAGAGGCTGAGGCAGGAGGATCCCTGTGAGTTCAAGACCAGCCTGGGCTACATAGTGAGCTCCAGATCAGTCTCAAGTACATAGTGAGACCCTGTCTCAACACCCCCATAAATAAAATAAATAAAAAACAAAAAAAAGGAAAGTAATTTTCCATAATCCTTTATGGCTTGCTGAGGATGTTGAGGTCTCTGTCTTCATGGGCTTCTGTCTGAAAGGGACTGTAGATCATACCTACTGTACTCTCCAACAACCTGGAGATGTTGTCTTTCCCTGGCTGGGCTGAAAAAAAAGCACAAAAACCTGTCACATGTAAATTAAATAATGTCCTCCTGAACAACCAATGGGGCACAGAGGAAATTAAATTAATTTCTACAATTAAATGATAATGCCAGTGCAATTTACTGTAACTTAGGGTACACAATGAAAGCAGTCCTATGACAGAAATTTATAGTGGTGAATTCCCATATCAGAAAAACAGAGCCAGCTCAAATAAACAGCCTAATATTGAACCTCAAGCTTCTAGGAAAAGAAAGGCAAGTCAACCCCAAAGATCATCTGAGGGAGGAAATTATAAAGATCAGAGTAGAAATCAATGCAGTGAAATCTAAGAGAGCAATATAAAAAAAAATCAATGAATCGAAGAGTTGGTTCTTTGAAAGATTAAATAAAATTGGCAAACCCTTAGCCTTATCAAAAAAGTAAATAATATACTCAAATCCATGCAAGTAGGAATAAAAAGGGTGAAATCACAACAGATCATGCAGAAATCCAGAAGATCATCAATACCTACTTCAAGAACCTGTATTCTAGTAAGATGGAAAATAAAGAACAAATGGAGAGATTCCTAGATACATATGCATTACCAAAGTTAAGTCAAGAAGATATAAAAATTCTAAATCAATATCAGTTGATGAAATTGAAGATGTAATTAAAAATCTGCCAACAAAGAAAAGCCCAGGTCCTGATGGGCTCACTGCTGAATTCTACAAGGAATTTAGAGATGACCTTGTTGCAATTTCTCCTCAAACTCTTTAATAAAATTGAAAAGGAGGTAATACTCCCAGACTCGTTCTTGGAAGGAAGCATTACTCTAATACCAAAACTGGAGAAGGACCCAAACAAAAAACAAAACAACAGTCCAATCTCCCTAATGAACATAGATGCAGAAATTCTCAATGAGATACTGGCAAACAGAATGCAGCAGTAATCCAGACAATTATATGCACCATGACCAATTAGGACTCATCCCAGGGATGCTGGAATGGTTCAGCATACACAATTCAATAAATGTAATATACCATATTAACAGAGCCAAGGACAAAAACCATATGATTGTCTCAATAGACGCAGAAAGAATGTTTGACAAAGTCCAGCAGCCATTTATGATTTTTAAAAAAAACCTACAGAAAATTGGAATAGAAGGCCTTTTCTTTTGGTGGGGGTTGAGACAGGGTCTCACAATGTAGTTGAGACTGACCTGGAACTCACTATGTAGCCCAGGCTGGTCTTGAAGTCACAGTGATCCCCCTGCCTCAGCCTCCTGAGTGCTGGTATTACAGGAGTGCGCCACAACACCCTGCAGTTTTGGCGGGGGTGGTTGGTACTGGAGATCGAACTCGGGCCCTTGCAATTGGGAGGCAGGAGGCAGGACCATTGAGCCAAATCCCCAGCCTAAAATTAGTGCCATGGAATCTTTGCCAAAGTGTTTTTTTTTTTTTTTGTACTGGGAATTGAACTTGGGTTCTTGCACTTGTGAGGCAGGCTATGGAACCACTGAGCTAAATCCCCGGCCCATAGGTCTTTATCTCAATTTGATAAAAGCCATGTATGACAAACAGACAACATCATATTAAATGGACAAAACTGAAGGCTTTCACTATAAAATCAGGAAGGAGATATGGATGTCCACTATTACTACTCTCATTCAATAAAGTTCTAGAAACATTAGACACAGCAGTTAGAAAACAGAAACAAAAGGAGTTAAGATAGGATTAAAAAGTTAAATTATCATTATTTTCAGATATGATGCTCTATATAGAAACCCCCAAAACCCAAAAGACTCCTAGACTTCATCACCAAATTCAGTAGCATAGCTGGATATAGTGTCAACACTAAAAAATCAATAGCATTCCTATACACAAATAACAAAGTCACTGAGAGAAATTAGGGAAACCACACCTTTCAGAATAGCATCCAACAAAAGGAAATACCTAGGAATCAATCTAATGAAGGAAGCAAGAGATTTTTACACTGAAAACCACAGTATTATATAAAAAAACATTGAAGATGATATTAAAAATGGAAAGATATCCCATCTTGGGTAGGAAGAACCAATATAGTGAAAAACAACAAAAAACAAAAAACAAAAACAAGATCCAAGAATCAATGGACCTGATTAGAAGATATAGAAACAACTCTAAACATAGTCTTCTTGTCTCTGACAAAGGAGCAAAACACCTTCACTGCAGGACAAATAACCTCTTTAATAAATGGTGCTGGAAAAACTGGCTTTCCTCATGCCAAAGACTAAAACTAGTCCTGTATCTTTCACCATGCATTAAACTAAAATTGAAATGCGTCAAAAATCTAAATTTTAAACAGAAACACTAGAGAACCACGCCTGCTCCCGACCCAGCTGCCATCACTCAAGCGCCTGGAAGGTAGTCTGGGCCCTGATCCACCACGGGAAGGAGAACCACGCCTGCTCCCAACCCAGTAGCCATCACTCAAGCGCCGGGAAGGTAGCTGAGCGGGCGCCCCTGAACGCCCATAATCCCCCCCCCTCCGCACTCTCAAATCTCCTGACTGTGCCAGTCTTTGGACCTACTCTGCAAAGACAGAGGTGGTCATCAAGGGTATTTTTCTGAGTTCCCAACTTTGAACATCTTTAAAGAAAGGGCGTGGGAAACCTGTAATAGAACGTTGTGGAGTTCAACCATTCAAAAGGTTGGGGAACTCAGTCTGGGCCTTGCAGCCCAAGGTCAGTCAGCGTCATGGGGTTTAGCCATCAGCTAACTGAGATCAGGGGTCTTGCAACCTCGCTCTGTCTGAACCATTAAATGGTAAATACACTGTATTGAAATTTTGTTCACTGCAGACATGTTCTTGACTGCTTCTTGATTTCAATTTAATTCAAATGATTTAAGGGTGATAGACTAGTGACTACCACAGGAGGTCAGTGTCCAAGTTGTGCTTGATCTTAATGTGTCACTGATTGTATCAGTTGGGGTAAAGCATTGCCATTGATATGATGAGCTGTTTTCTCTAATGTTATGGAGATAAGAATGTCTGTGGGTCGTTAGAGACACAGAAGCTAGGGCGCAACTATATCAGGAAGATTTGGGTGATAATCCAGAGATTAAACCAAGGACAGTCCAACAACAAAAATTAAAATGAGAAAACACTTAAGCAAAACACAAGGACAGACTTCCAGTTTACCAATGGCAAACAGTAGGGCAAATGAGGATGAAAAGGCCAATAGTGAACCACCACGACACCCTGAACTCAAAGCACAGGAAGTAAGAAAACAGATCGATCAGGCTCTAGAAAAATTCAAAACAGAAATAATTTCCCAGATAAATATAGAGATAGTGAGCAAAATAGAAGTTGTGATTCGAGACTCTAGAGCAGAAACTGACAAAAAAATAGATGAGCTCAGGACCATGATAGAAGCCATGAAGGCCCAGCATAAGAAAGAAATGGAAAACGTAAACGCCCAACATAGGAAAGAAATGGAATCCATAAAACAGATTCAAACAGATATCCAGGAGATTAAACACTCTATTGAAAGTGTACACAACAGAATAAAAGAATGCGAAGATAGGCTCCCAGATATAGAAGGTAAGATTGCAGTCAGTGACCATGAAAAGAGAGGTCTCTTAAAAACAGTAAGAGATCATGAGAAATTGATCCAACAACTCCTAGATGATGCAAAGAAGAATAACATAAGACTGATAGGAATCCATGAAGTAGCAGGAGAAAATACAAATGACTTTAAAAATCTGTTTGCAGAATTAATGACAGAAAACTTCCCAAACAGAGGGGAAGAATTTGACATTCAGATAACTGAGGCATATAGGACCCCAACTAGCTACAATAAAATAATCTACACCTAGACATATAATAATCAAGATCCCAGAAACACAACAGAAGAACAAACTACTACAAGCAGTAAGAGAAAAGAAACAAATCACATACAAAGGAAAGCCCATCAGAATCACAGCAGCCTTTTCAATACAAACCCTTAGGGCAAGGAGAGCCTGGAGTGAGATATTTCAAGTACTAAAAGAGAACAACCTCCAACCTAGACTGATGTATCCTGCAAAACTCTCTTTCAAAATGGAGGGAGAAATAAGACACTTCCATGACAAAGAACACCTGAGAAACTACATGAATACCAAACCAGCACTACAAGCAATTCTAAACAAGATCCTAGAAAAAGACAATGAAGGCAACAACACCATGAGGCCCAACAGATCAAATCAAATAGGCAAGGCAAGAAATTAAAAGGAGAAGGTGAAAAAGTAAAAAGAGTCAACAAAAGACCAGTAACATGTCAATAATAAGTCAGTATATATAGGTTATAACCAGTAATGTCAATGGCCCCAACTCACCAATCAAGAGAAATAGACTGGCAAAATGGAATAAGAAGCAAAATCCAACAATATGTTGTATCCAAGAAACACACCTAGTGCAAAAAGAAGCCCATAGACTGAACGTGAAAAGATAGAAAACAATTCTCCATGCGACAGGAGCCCAGAAAAAAGCAGGAGTAGCAATCTTATTTGCAGACAAAGTAAATTTCAAACCAAAACTGAATCTAGTATTATTGATGTAGGACGGTACTGTATCATACCTCTATGAATGTAAAATATGTAGTACCTGCTTTTTGATACACAGTAGGGACCATGATTTATCAGAGCTACATTTAATGATATTACTCTAGAATGATCTCTTTCCAGAGGATAATTTAGAGGCTAATAGAAAAAATGGTGCCAGGTACCACAACAGCAACAGAACTTTGCTGTTTTCTGGATATTATTCTTTTCTTTGTTTTTTTTTTTAAATGGAATGTGCTGAATGTCTATAATTTTGTTCAGATGATTGCAGAACCTGGAAAAGCTGTTGCTGCTATCAATGCATAACATACTATTATTAGTCCTTTTATATAAATACATATACATATATATAAATTGAATTTTGGGAAACTTTAGCGGTGCTGCCAACTTTGGAAAAAGTCATCCCAATTTACTGTGTTGAGTTGGCATTGTACAGAAGTGGACAACCATATTGGTCTAGAAATGTTAATTTATTTTTATTTTTATTTTTTATTTTTTTCCATGTGTACAGGGGTAACACATCGTACTAAGTATATAAGGTCATATCTACGTGGGTTTGATTACAGAAACTAATAAAGTATTCTGTAAATAATGAAGAAAAGAATACAACTATAAGAGTGAGAAGCAATTTAAATATGTTCAGGGACCATTTTCATCTCCAGAATTAAGGATTATTTAAATCCTACATCATTGCCTTTTCTCTTTTACACTCCTTTTTAGTTTTATTTTAGGATTCCCTATTTATAGTGTTCATACAGAGATTTCTTTAACTGAAATACCAAATAGTTTCTTTGGTGTGAAAAACTATAATAGTACACAGGATCCTAATGAGATAATTAATAATGTGAAATAGGAAGTAAAGGGCTAGAGGTGTAGGGAAAGTGGGAAGGGTGGGGGAAAGGTAATAAGGGAGAGGAAAAAAATATGAGAAACTGAAAAAATGGAAATAAAGTGTTTGTAAATGGGGAGGGGAGGAAGGGGTGAAGGGAGGGCAGGGACAAAGGGAAAAATGAGAATCAAGACCTCTTATATAAAGGTACAGAATCCCAATGATGAATGTAATTGTATTGTATACCTAGATTGTACCAATAAACTCAATTTAAAAAAAATAAACAGAAACACTAAATCTTCCAGCAGAGAGAATGGGTAGAACTCTTGAAGACACTGGTATAGGTAAAGATTATATGAACAAAACCTCCATCACACAGAAAATATCACAAAGAATCAGCAACTGGGATTTCATATTATTAAGAAGCTTTTCCATAGCAAAACAAACCACCGAGTGAAGAGACAGCTCAGCATGGAAAAAAAAAACACCAAAATAACCTCCTGTTCTTTGGATAAAGAACTTATATCTATAGTATATCAAGAACACAGCAAAATTACACACCTCAGATTTAAAGACCCAATCCAAGACACTTCTCAGTTGAAGAAGTAGAAATGGCAAATAAATATAAGCAAAGTTGTTCCACATCACTGTTCATTTGAGAGATGCAAATTAAAGCAACACTGAGATTGTATTTCACTCTAGAAAGAATGGCTACTTTGAAGATAACAGCCAATAACAAATGCTGTAGGGTTATGGGGATAAAAGGAACCCTTCTCCACCGTTAGTATAAGTGTAGACTGGTGAAATCACTGTGGAAACTAGTGTGAAGATTCCTCAAAGAAACTAGGGCTAGAGGTTCCATTTGACCCAGGTATTCCTCTTCTTGGTATCTTTCTGAAAGAATTAAAAACATCATACCACAGTGATATATGCACACTGATGTTTATAGCAGCACACTTTGTAATAGCTAAATGCTGGAAACTGCCAAAATGCACATCAGGAGAAAAATGATAAAGATGTGGGTTTTTTAATATATACAGTGGAGTACTGCTCTGCCATAAAGGAGGATAAACTTGAGATATTTCTAAATGCATGCACATTGAGACCATACTCTAAGTGAAATAAATTACATACATGTGCAAATATCATATTGTTTTTCTGGTTGGAAGAATTGAAAGTGTAAATAAGGACCAAAATTATAATAGATATTGTGAAATGTGAAGAAAATGTGCAAATGAGAAGGGGGACAAGGAAAGGGAGAGGAGGAAATAAAGGAAGTGAAAGAAAAAAAATAGGGAAACTGCTCTTAGAAAAGAGGGGTTGAAGGGAGGGAGAGGAATGGGGGTAAAGGAAGGATAAATAATATATTATTTGATATATTATGTACAGGTATAAATTCCCTATGATGCATGTGATCATTATGTATCTCTAAAATGTACCAATAAAATTAATACCCCCCCAAAAGCCCTGGTTCCAAAGGATTCACTCCCAAATACTTTAGGAACTTTAGGAAAGATCTAACACCAATACTCCTCAAACTATTTCGTGAAACTGAGAGGGAAGGAGTACTCCCAAAGTCATTCCTGGAAGGCAGCATCACCGATTCCAAAAACAGAAATGATCCAACCTAAAGAAAGAACTGCAGGTCAATTCCTTTAATGAACATTGATAAGGAAATCCTCAACAAATACTGGCAAGAGGATGCAACAAGTAATAGAAAGGGTCATGCATCATGACCAAGTAGGGTTTATTTCAGGCATCCAACAATGGTTGAACATGCAGAAATCAATAAACACATAAACAGAAGCAAGGAAAAATCACATGATCATCCTACTTCACTCTGAAAAAGGCTTTGACAAAATCTAACATCCATTCCAAAAGTCCTGAAGGAAATAAGTATAAAAGGATTTCGTCTCAATCTGATAAAAGCCATTTATGACAAAACAATGGCTGACATCATATTAAGTGGGAGGCAGGCTAAAAGCTTTCCCTCCAAAATCAGGAACATGACTGGGCCAGTGATTTAGCTTAGTGGTTCAACTGCCTGCCTCACAAGCCCAAAGACCAGAGTTCAATACCCAGTACCAAAAAAAACCCCCAAATAAATAAAACTAAATCAGGAACATGACAGAGATGTCTGCTGTCACCACTAGTGTTCAATATGTTTCTCAAAAGCTACCCATAACAATCAGTCAAAAAAAGAAAAAGGATATGTATAGGAAAGAAAGAAGTCAAATTGCCATCATAATGCAGATGACATGGCCCTCTACATAGAAGACCCCAAAATTCCAACAAAAGACTCCTAAAATTAATAACCAACTTCAGTATCATAGCAGCATACAGAGTCAACATACAAATATCAATACTGTTTCTGTACACCAATAATAAACTCACTTAGAAAGCAATTAGGGAAACAATATCTTTCACAGTCACACCAAGAAAAATTAAATACCTAGGAATTAACAATGAAATCTATAGTACTCTGAAAAAGAACAAAGAGGACATAATAAAAAGGAAAAAAAATATCCCGTTCTTGGATAGGAAAAACCAATTATAGTCAAAATGGCCATACTTACAAAGCTCATGGATCCATTGCAATCTCAATAAAAAAATACCAACATTCCTCACAGAACTAGAGAAAATAATCCTAAAACTCATATGGAACCATAAGACAGCATAGTAAAATTAATCCTGAGCAACCAGAACAAGGCAGGAGGTGTCACAGTTCCAGACCTCAAGTTATATTACAAAGTTACAGTAATAAAAATGGCATGGTATTGGCAAAAAGACCCAAAGATCAGTGGAACAGAATAGGTTATGTAGAAACACTCCAGGCATGTTGAGCTATTAGATCTTTGAGAAAGGGGACAAAAACTTAGGCTGGAAGAAAAACAGCCTCTTCAATATATGGTCCTTGCAAAACTGGCTATCTTGTATAGAAGACTGAATCTACACGTATATCTCTTACGAGGTACTAAACTAAAATGAAAATGCCCTAAAGATCTAACTATTAAAATGGAAAAATCTGCTGAAAGATAAATTGGGTACAATTCTTGATGAAACAGGTGCAAGTAAGGACTTTCTGAACAAAACCTCAGTTGTATAAGAGATAATACCAAGGACAAACAGGTGTAATTCTATTGAATTAAAAGGCTTCTACACAGTAATGGATACAATGAACAGGGTGAAGAGACAGACTACAGAATGGAAAAAAATTGATTGCCAGTATTCCTTTGACAGTGAACAAAAAGCAGACCAAAAACTAAAAGACTTAGACCCTTCAAAATGAAAGACACCATAAAAAATTGGTAACCAACATGAACAGACATTTCTCAAAATAAATACAAGTAGCCATGAAGCTGCCCAACAGCGTGCTGTGGGGCTTCCATGTCACCAAGGTGTTCTGCAAGAACTTGGATAAGATTAATTGCTTTGACTTTAGTGCCAACGGCCAGACAGTCATCTCGAGCAGTGACGATGACTCCGTCGTGCTCTATGACTGCCAGGAGAGCAAACCAAAGAGAACCCTGTACAGTAAGAAATATGGTATGGCCCTCATCAGATACACTCATGCGGCAAATGCCACTCTTTCCAGCTCTAACAAAATAGATGATATGATTGTGGTCACCCACCACTGATGACTGGCTCTGATGCTGTTTGGCTAAGTCTGAATAGTGAGGGTGGCCAGCAGGAAAAGCTCAGAGGGGACTGAGATAATAGTGAGAATGAATCATTTGACTGGGCTGGAGAGCATCCTTTCACATGGCCTTCCCCTGGATGTGCTGTACATCTACTCAAAAGGGAGTTACTTTGCTGAGCTTCTTGGAAAGAACTTTGGTGCCACAGATTCCTTTTGGACGTGTGCTTTGCAGCTGTCAGTGCACAATCTCCTGCAGAGGAGTGAGCAGATTTGAAATTAGGTTATAGTGGAATGCTCAAGGCCCCTTCAATTTTGAATGTATTTGCTGCTGAGGAGCCAGTGAAGTTGTAAGTTCTGTACATCCTTTCTCCCACTTCTATAAATATATGTTAAGCCGGAAAAACAAAACAAAACAAAACACTGAGATTCCATTTTACTCCAGAAAGAATGGCTGTTATCAAGAAAACAGATAACAACGAATGCTGGGGAGGTTGTGGTAGACGAAAGAACCCTTTGTTTTTCTGGGAAACGTGCACTAGTATAACCACTGGAGAAAACAGTATGGAAATTCTTATAAATCTAGAAATAGACATTCCTATTACTTGGCTATTTCCTTTCTAGGTATCCTCCTGAAAGAGTTAAAGACAGGAAATTACAGTGATTCCAGCACACCCATGTTTATAGGAACACAATTCACAATAGCTAAATCTTGGAAGCAGCTTACATGTCCATACACAGATGAATGAGTGAAGAAAACATGGTGTTTATATACAGTGGAGTACTAGTCTGACAGAGAGAAGGATAAACTTGAGTCATTTGCAGGAAAATGAATGTACCTTGTGAAGGAAATCAGACACACAAATATCACACGATTTTTCTTCCATGAGAAACCCACAATACAAATAAAGAGCAAAATAAAAAATACATAATGAGGGAAAGTGAATCGATCTCTGCCTCTCTTGCCTCTCTTATCATGGTCTTTCCGTTTTGGTAACTATGTTCTCTCCCTCTCGTACTGGGCATCGAACTCAGGACCTTGTACTTTCGAGGCAGGCAGCGGAACCACTGAGATAAATCCCCAGGCCCCATTCTCCTTTGAAAGAACACCAGTCATAGTGCATGAAATGTCCACCCCATCCTGGTATGATCTCACCTGATAATATCTGTAATGACTATTTCTAAAAATGTTAACTTTTTACTTTTTTCCAGTGCTCGGACCGGGTGCATGTCAGGCAAATGCTCTACCACTGGACCACATCTGTATCCCAGAAAAGTCGCGTTCTGATGTAATGAGAAATAGGAGTTTAACAAATCTCTTTGGAGGGAGAAAAAGAACAGGATTCAATACCTAACATTTTTCTACAGCCTATTATGCACAGATTTGATCAAATGAAGTTTTACAGAGTACACTGTCAGTGAACACTCACAGAAAAAATTGAATGATTGAATAAATACGTAAACAAACAAATAATGACTTCACGACAAAAAAGAACCAACAATGAACGAGGGAGAGGCACAGGAAAGTCAAATTCAGAAGGCTGCTACAACGTACTGCGAGCTCCCCCCCTCCGACGCACACTAGGGGGCGCTGCAGGCGGCGGGCGCGATTGGAAGGGGCGGCACTGCCGCTCTTGCCCTGGGCGCTGGGCTTCGCACGACAGGGGTGAGGCGGGGTAGAGCGAGTCATGTGGTCCGCTGGGCTTCCTGGCTCCAGCCAGTGTAACCAGGCCGTCCCTGTCAAAGTCGTGCTGGGGCTCCAGTCGTTAAGGGATCCCCTCGTGTGGAAGCGTCGCTGTCCCCGTTTGCCCTCCCTCCCTTCTGTCCTCTCCAGGCCAGCACCAGGCTGGCGCTCATCTGCCTGCAGGACTGGTTCCGCTTGCTCTCCTGGAAGAGATGGAGCTGACCCTCCTGGGGCTGCAGTACTCTGGTAAGACCACCTTCGTCATCTCGGTGCTCACCCGCCAGCTCTGCGACTCGGTTTCGCAGCCTGAGAGCCGGCTGGGCGCCTCCCTCCAGGCTGGACTTAGGCCCTCTGCTCTCCGCGTGAGAGATAGTTGCCTTGGGAGGGGGCTCCCTAGCCGGCCCGTCACCTCTCAGGTGCCAGGAGTTGGCGGCGGAGGTTATAGCTCTAAGGTCAGTAATGGAAGGTTTAATTCAGTTTATTAAAGGGTCTGTGCTGCTAGTGCGGCAGACTTGCAAGGGGTCAAGTTGAGCTTGTCACATTTTCAGTATGTTTGTGTAGAGGGTCGTGGTTTCTCTTCCTTGTGGAATGTGAGGGCAGCTAAAGGATTAACTCCTTATGCCACTTTCCCCAAGAGTGTGATTTTGATGAGTCTGTTGTTTTTGAGGAAGCAAAAAAAAATGAACCTCCCTCAAGTTGTCCCTTAGGACTAAGACCCCGTGGTGAAAGCAGGAGACCCGGCTTTGGCACCTTCCTGAATGCTGTGGTCCACTCTGTTGTACGTGAATGAGCAAAAATAGCCCAGGTCCTTGTAAGAGAAGGAATGAATTGCCACACCACACCTCGTATTATGTAGTGAGTAGCTCGTTTATTGAAAATTACAGGAGGGTAGTTGCAGGAACAGGCAAAATGGAAAAAGAGAAAAAGGGACTCCATAACTCAGGCCTCCAGTCCTCACAGAATCCGACACCTATAACTCTAGGTGCTTCCCCCTGTGTCTCTCACTTGTGTCAGTAATATGCTGCCTCAAGCATGTTTTTTTTTTGTTTTTTGGTTTTTTTTCCTCATGCCTCAAGCATCTTGACGTCCTAGGCTTTGCTATTTTATTCTACACCTCTTTTAGGGCCACCAAGTGAAGCATGGACAATCATTAAGTTCATGTTTATAGCTGAATCAAGAATGAGTGGCTCACTCAATTTCCCTATTTCTAACTATGTAATGGAAGCTGGATAATCATCAGGGTGGTGTGGTGTTTACAGTTGAATAGAGGTGAGAGAGTGATTCACTCAGCTCCTGTGTTTCCAACTGTACTAGCTTGACCTGTCCAGTTTACTTATTTTGACTTGTCCTGGGGTCAGAGACCAAAGGGATTGCTTGTGACTCTTTAGTCCTTGGTGCAATAGAGCAAAAAGGATGAATAAGACTTGGAGAAAAAGGGATTAGCAGAAATCTGAACCTTTATTAAAGAATGTTGCATAGAAGTATGAAGAAATGTGCCTACTTGTGTGGCTCCTTTTGTGATATCTTTTTTTGTTTAGAACAACTGTCTTTTGTACAGATGTATATGATGTTATAAACAGCACATGTCAAGCCATTTTTGGAGACAGGCTTTTTGTTGTGAGGAAAAGTTTATTGCAGTGAACAGAGAGTAAAATGAGGGACTAAAATCAGGGATAGATTTGAGCAGCTAACTGGGAAAAGCCGAGTTTATTACATCTGTGTGTGGATGGCTTACACTGAGAGAGAGAAATAGCAGCAGCTAGCTTGGAGAGATTTCATCCATGAGTGAATGAGCTAACATCAGGAGAGAGATATTAGCAGCCAACTGGGAAAGGAATTAGGCTTATATCGGAATTGAAGGGGCTAAGGTTTCCTACCCACCTTGCTTTTTAAAGGTGTTTTATGAGACAAAGCCATGTCTGCCAATAAGATTATAAATACAGTCACAGGGGTAATATTGATTAAGTGGGGAAGCTAATTATGTAGCAAGTGTACATGGATATCCTGGAAGGAATGGGCTAGCTAGGGATGGTTTGATCCCCAATTAAGGTAATTGATGTCTACTTAGAATATCAATCCTTTTATTTATCCCTAGGATAAGTAAGTGGGTGAAGTAGTTTGTTTTCTGTGCTGAGATCCCAGCCCTGTCTAACTGCCTTTTAACTAACTTGGCTTTCCGCAATAAAAGGTTTACAGATTTTTAGATAGAAACAATGCACCTAAAGTAACAAAATTGGCCTTAAGCTTTTAAAAGACCAGATGCAGATTTCTTTGTATTTTGTATGAAATGTTTGATTTGAGGATTCACAAATGCAGATGTATTAAGCAATGTGGGTCACTTAGACTGTTCATTTATTCAGATTCATGAAGTAATTTTCCAGATATGAAAAATAAATTTTCTTTTTGTAAAAAATCAACTTTTTGTAAATAAACCATGTAGCTGGTTAATTAAATGCAGATTCATCAAATTTAAATGTCACTACATTTATCTTTTTTTGTTTGTTTTTTGGTACCTGGGCTCAAACTCAGGTCCTTGTGCTTGCGAGGCAGGCAGCAGAACCACTGAGCTAAATGCCCAGCCCTGTCACTACATTTATGTTAACACATTCTCACTGACGTGAACCAGTACTGCATGGGTGACTGTCTTATCAGGCATTTTGTACCACAGGTGGTACAAAACATTGAATCACTTTTACTGGTCTACTTACTAATAAAATTAATAATAAAGCAGGGGCTGGGGATTTAGCTTAGTGGTTCCGGTGTCTGCCTCGCAAGCACAAGGACCCTAGTTCAATCCGTGGTACAAAAAAAAAAAA
>NW_022900940.1:13724929-13735891 GCF_012274545.1 Fukomys damarensis
ATTTATTTATTTATTTATTTATTTATTTATTTATTTTGGGGTTTTTATTGAGACAGGGTCTCACTATGTAGTTGAGACTGACCTGGAACTCACTATGTAGCCCAGGTTGGTCTTGAACTCACAGCGATCCTCCTGCCTCAGCCGCCTGTGGGATTACAGGCGTGTGCCACCACGCCCTGCTTATTTGAGATATTTAAAGTGTGACATTTCTACTTGGGAATTGATGCCTTTTCTAAAATGGGTTAGAAAGATAGTCACTATTTTGAAGAACTTGAGTGATAATTGGTAAAATGGTACTAAAAGCATTTTAATACCATTTTACTTGATAATAAGTACTTCAGCAACCACCAAAATAGTATTTTGAGCCAAAGTTTGTTGGCATGAAAATATTTTATGGTTGACTGTATTTGGAATATGTTTAAATGACTGAATGAATTAAAATGACATAGAGGTTAAGAACTGGGAGCACAAGAGTACTTAGTTTCAAATCCGTACTTTTTTTATTTGTTTTTTACAAAGTCTTGAAGGGTGGTGTGGCGCAGGCCTGTAATCTCCGCACTTGGGAGGCTGAGGCAGGAGGATCTCTGTGAGTTCGAGACCAGCCTGGGCTACATAGTGAGTTGCAGGTCAGTCTCAACTACATAGTGAGACTCTGTCTCAGAAAATAAAACAAAACAACAACAACAAAAAACCCAAAACAAACAAAGAAAAAAAACAAAGTCTTACTATGTAGTTCAGGCTACCCTTGAGCTCACTATGTAGCCCAGCCCAGCTTCTGGCTCCCAACTGCTGGGTAACAGGCATGCACCACCATGCCCGGCTGGGACTTCTTGTACTTGTGTTAACTTTGGCAGGGTATTTAACCCCCCGTGTCTCTTTCCACATGTGCAAAATGGGAATAAAGAAGTGTCTATTTTATAGAGTTATTATGAGTTTATACATTTAACAGTGTTGAAAAAAGGCACATAGGCAGGGGGTTTACACTCTTTTGATAGCTATGAATTTTCAACTCAGAGATGCACTTGGTGGGTCTGGGTGAGCGTTTCTTTCCTAAAGAAGTGGGCTCTGAAAAATGCACTGTCTTAGTTACTTTTCTCATTGCTGAGACAAAATACCTAACACCCAAAGTTCAAGTGGGAAAGGCTAATTTAGCTCACAGTTTGTGGAGGTGTCAGTCCATAATTGGCTGGCTCCAAGGCAGGGTGCTTTGGCAGAGGGGCATCACAAAGAACAGTTCATGGCACCCACAAGACAGCAAATGCAGCAAGGGACCTTAACAGTTTCTTTCCACCCCTTTTAACTTAGCCAGACTCCTGAAGGCATGGGGCAATCACACCTTTAAACCTAGTGCCCTTGGTTCCAGCATTGCACCTGAATCAGCTCCAGTCTCTCACACAGTAGATCCAGCCACCTCTGAAAAAGACTCACCTATGGTGGGCCAGGGATTTAGTTCCGTGGCACTGCTCCTGCCTCACAGGTGCAAGGTCCTGAGTGTGACCCCTGGTACTGGGAGCGGGGGATGGGAGGGACAGATGGATGATGAGGACAAGACCCCACCTATGACCACATGAGGTTTGGGAACATCTAAACACAAGCCGTAACGTGCATGTAGGTTTGACCACAAAGAACTTAAAGTTTGGTTCAGTCACTGATGACTACACCATTTTTAAAATAATTTTCTTTAAGTTCGTTGTGTCTGGAGAATGTATTGATGACAGTTCTTAGACTTCATAATTTCTATGTAGTTTTTGTCAGACAAAGGAAGATTTAGAAAAAAAGGAGACTCTTGTTTTCCTCCACAATGTTATCATATTTCTTTGTACAGTGAGGAAATTAAACAATAAAACATTTAAAATTTGTTTATATATTCACTTCAAAAAATACAACTACATATATAAATGAAAATCTTCATTATTAATAATAAGCTTTATATTCTTTGAGTTTTTTGCCTTTGTATGTATAAATATGTTTTCTTAGTAACAGTGAGGATCTTGGTGTACATTTGAGGTGATCTTCTGTAGCCCACTTGATTTATTAACATAGATGATTGTTAGACATATAGATTCAGTCATGCTCACCATGGAACTCTTGGTTCCCTCCTCCCTTTATCCGATGGACCAATATCTTCCCTTTTTGTTTTTCTTCCCTTCTCATTCCCTCTCCTTTTCCTCTCTGCCTTCATTTCTCCCTGTCTCTCTCTTCCTTTCATGTACTTAGGGATTCACACATGCTAAGCAAGTGCTCTGATCCTAGCTCCTACCCATGTCTTAAAAATAATAAATCAAGTAGGTGTGGTGGGACATACCTGTAATCCCAGGACTCTTAGAGCTTGAGGCAGAAGACTGAAAGTTCTCACCCAGCCTGGGCAATTTAGCAATTTAGCAAGACCCTTTATTAGAATTCAAATGTTTGTGGCTGTAGCTCAGTGTGAAGGCCCTAAGTTCAATCTCTAGCACCATAAAAAAAAAAAATCACATTACCTTATTAACCTTTATATGAATATTTTTATTATGTCTATTATCGTGTTCACTTTCTCATTGCTGGGATACAGTACCTAACATCCACCAATTTAAAGAAGTTCATTTTGGCTTACATTTTCATTCCCTGGTCAGCTGGACCCAAGGCAGAGACTACATGGTAGTGAATCAGGTGACGGAAAACTCCTTATGGTGTGACAGCCAGGCAGCAGAGAGAGAAGGGCAGAGCCCACAGAGAGATGTGTCCTTCCATTTCTGACTCCCAGTAATCCACCTTTCAAAAGGCCCCACCTCCTCACATACATTCAGCTGCTAAACACAGTGGATGAATCCACTTATGAGTATAGTTTCCCTACGATCCAGTCACCTTCCAAAGACAAGCCAAGAGGGTTTTTGGGTAACATTCTTCATCCAAGCCATAACTGTTATTGTTTTCTACTTTGAATGTAAATGTTAATGCCTAGGGCCTTCCTTCCTTCCTGTCTGTCTGTCTGTGTTTCTTTCTTTCTTAACAAGGGCCTCACTATATATACATAATATACTGTATATAGCTCAAGGTTGGCCTTGAACTCACTGTATAGCCCAGGCTGGTCCTGAACTCATGGGCATCCCCTTACGTCAGCCTCCTACCAACACACCCAGTTTTAGTGGTTAAACTTTGGATTTTGTTGTTTTCTACAGAGTTTCAGAAGTGAAATTAATTGGCAAAATGATTTGATCATTTTTTTTCAGCTTTAATTGAGTTTATTGGTAAATTTAGGGATACAGTACAGTTACATTCATTGTTGGGATCTTGTACCTCTACATGACAAGTCTTGATTCTCATTTTTTCCCCTTGCCTCTGCCCTCCCTTCACCCCTTCCTCCCCTCCCCATCTACAAACACTTTATTTTCATCTTTTCATTCTCTCACATTTTTTTCTTTTCCCTTTTTACTCTTCCCCTACCCATTCCACCTTCCCTACACCTTTAGCTCCTTTCTTCCCATTTCTAAATGTCAATAATCTTATTAGAATCTTATGCATTGTTGCAGATTATTCACACCAGGGAAACTATATGGTATTTACACATGTGTGACTTATTTCACTTAGGAGTATATCTTCAATATGTATCCATTTTCCTATGAATGAATCTATTTTCTTGTTCTTTATGGCTGAGTAATATTCCATTTTATAGAAAAACCACATCTTCTTTATCCAGTTTCCAACGGATGGGCAAATGGGCTGTTTCCAAGATTTAGCTATTACAAACTGTGCCACTATAAACATGGGTGCACATACTTCTCTGTGATATGATTCTTGTAGTTCTCTTGGAAAGATACCCAGCAGAGGGATGGCTGGGTCAAATGGAACCTCCAGTCCCAGCTCTTTGAGGTATCTCCATATTGATTTCCATAGTGGTTGCACCAGTCTGCACTCCCACCAACAAGGGAGAAGGGTTCTTTTCTCCCCACAACCCCGCCAACATTTGTTATTGTGTGATTTCTTGATAGCAGCCATTCTTTGTGGGGTGAGGTAGAATCTCAGTGTTGTTTTCATCTGCATCTCTCGAATGACCAGTGATGTGGAACATTTTTTCATATATTTTCTTGCTGCTTTCACTTCTTTGTATGAGAAATGTCTGTTCATTTCGGATGCCCATTTTTGGATCGGGTCTTTATATTTGGGGGGACTGATTGTTTTGAGTTCTTTATATATCCTTGATAATAGTCCTTTGTCTGAGGTACAGCTGGTAAAAATTTTTTCCCACATTGTAGATTGTCTCTTAGTTCTGCTAATGGTTTCTTTTGAAGTACAGAAGCTTTTTAGTAAGATGAGATCCCAGTTGTTGATTCTTTCTGCTAGTTCCCGTGCTACTGAGGATTTGTTCATAAAGTCTTTTCCTATACCAATGTCTTCCAGAGTTCTGCCTAACTTACTTTCCAGCAAGTTTAATGTTTCTGTTTTAATATTTAGATCTTTAATCCATTTGGATTTTAATTTAGTGCATGGCGAAAGATAAGGGTCTAATTTTAATCTGTGACAGGTTGATATCCAGTTTTTCCAACACCATTTATTAAAGAGGCTATCTTTCCTCCACTGAGGATGGTGAGCTCCTTTGTCGAAGATGAGGTAGCTGAGTACATCTGCATTTGTTTTTGTGTCTTCCAGTCTGTTCCATTGATCCTCAGGCCTATTTCTTTGCCAGTACCATGCTGATTTTATCACAGTGGCTTTGTAGTATAGTTTCAAATTGGGAATTGTTACACCTGGTGCCATGTGACTGTTGCCTATAATGGCTTTTGCTATTCTAGGTCTCTTGTGGTTCCAAATGAATTTTTGGATTCTTTTTTCTAGTTCTGTGAAATATAGTGTTGGAATTTCAATTGGCATTGCATTGAATGTATATAGCAGTTTCGGTAGTATGGCCATTTTCACTATGTTGATTCTTCCTACCCAGGAGCAGGGGATATCTTTCCATTTTTTTATATCCTCTTCGATTTCTTTTTTCAGAGTGCTGTAGTTTTCAGTGTAGAGATCTTTTGTTTCTTTTGTTAGATTGATTCCTAGATACTTCATTTTTTTGGATGCTATTGTAAAAGGAATTTTTTCCCTTATTTCTCTTTCTGTCTGTCTGTTATTTGTGTATAGAAAGGCTATTGATTTTTGGGTATTCACCTTGTATCCAGATACTTTACTGAATCTGTCAATTAAGTCTAGAAGTTTTTTGGTGGAGTTTTTTGGATCTTCAATGTAGAGTATCATATCATCAGCAAATAATGATAGTTTAACTTCTTCCTTTCCTATCTTTATTGCTTTAATTTCTTTCTCTTGTCTAATTGCTGTGGCTAATGTTTCCAGAACTATATTGAAGAGAAGTGGCGATAGTGGGCATCCTTGTCTTGTTCCTGATTTTAACATGAAGGTTTTCAGTTTTTGGCCATTCAATATGATGTTGGCTGATGGTTTTTCATAAATAGCCTTTATTAAATTGAGGTATAGACCATCTATTCCAATTTTTTGCAGGGTTTTTATCATGAATGGGTGTTGAATTTTATCAAATGCTTTTTCTGCATCTATTGAGAGGATCATATGGTTTTTGTCCTTGACTTTGTTAATATAATGTATTACATTCACTGACTTTCGTATGTTGAACCACCCTTGCATCTCTGGAATAAATCCGACTTGGTCATGATGGATGATCTTCTTAATAATCCTCTGTATTCTGTTTGCTAGTATCTTATTAAGGATTTTTGCATCTATATTCATTAAGGAGATTGGTCTGTAGTTCTCCTTTTTAGTTGTATCTTTCCCTGGTTTGGGAATCAAAGTGATACTTGCTTCCAGGAATGAATTTGGAAGTATAGCTTCCCTTTCAATTTCATTGAAAAGTTTGAAGAGTAATGGTAGTAGTTCTTCTCTAAATGTCTTGTAAAATTCAGCAGTGAATCCATCAGGGCCTGGGCTTTTCTTTGTTGGTAAGTTTTTAATTACATTTTCAATTTCACTGATTGTGATTGGGGTGTTTAAAATGTTTTTATCTTCTTCATTCAACTTTGGTAATTCATAAGTATCTAGAAATCTGTCCATTTCTTCTGTGTTTTCCATTTTATTAAGAGTACAGGTTCTCAAAGTAGGTGTTCATGATCCTCTGGATTTCTTTTGGATCTGTTGTGACTTCGCCTTTTTCATTCCTGATTGCATGGATCTGAGCCTTTTCCTTCCTTTTTTTTTGATAAGATTAGCTAAGGGTTTGTCAATTTTATTTATTCTTTCAAAAAACCAGCTCTTTGTTTCATTTATTTTTTGCATCGTTTTCTTAGTTTCAATTGCATTGATTTCTGCTCGGATCTTTATAATTTCCTCTCTTGTTCGAGCTTTGGGTTTTTCTTGCTCTTGTTTTTCTAGGAGGATTTGATCATTTTTAAGCTTTGAGTCTTCTGTCTGTAGTAGGCATCCATCCAAGTTATAATTGATCATATAACTTCTGTCTTTCTTTTTACTTATTTCTTTTCTTTTTTTTTCTTTGTTTTTTATGATAGGGTATCACTCAAAATTGCATCAATTTTCCTTCCTCAGCCTCCTTAGTTACTTTTTTCATTGCTGAGACAAAATACCCAACACTCACAAGTTAAAGGAGGAAATATTTATTTCTCGTCACAATTTGTAGAGTTCCAGTCCATCTTCAACTGATTCAAAGTTGGGTGGCATGGCAGAGGGGCATCACAGAGGAGAAATGGTTCATGGCAGGGCAGACAGGAGGCAGCAAGCAGAAGCAGTGAAATAGCAAAAGCAGTGCAGCAGCAAGCCTGCCACTCCTTTTTATTCCATCCAGCCTTTTGGGTGATGCCACTCATATCTACTTCCTGCATATAATAGTACAAGATAAGCATTTCTATTCCAAACAGGGGAATTAAAAGGGATGAGACCAAAGCAAGTCCAAAATCCAGCAGGGTAAGCAATACATCCTGTAGTTCCACATCTCACATCCAAGGCAGTTTGTGGCAAGATGTGAACTCCAAAGGGCTTGTATGGCCCTGCCTCTATGGTACTGCTGGTAGTTGCAGCTTCTATGGCTTCTCTATTGGACTTTGTTCAGTGCTTGCAGCTTTTCTCAGATGATCCAGGTTCCTGGCTTCTCCAGCTTGACCCTATTATGGATCTTGTAGTTGAGGGCAAAAAGGAAGAGACATTGATAAAAAACAATTAAGATGTGTTATGTACATGTACAACTCCCCATGATGAGTGTAATCATAATGTACTGCAAACATTAATAAAACTTTAAAAAAGGATACAAGGATAATACTGAGACAATGGACAAAAATAGAACAGATAAAAATCTGTCAGGTACCATTATATGTAATGAAGTTGGTAAATTGAATATAGTCAAATAATAAAAATATCCCTAATTTTGGAAAACATATATTTAGGAATAACGAGCCAATGCCTATATACCTTACCCTCAGTGTTTCACAAAGGATACACAAAATGAGAAGCAAATGAGGTAAAATGCCGATAATAGTTTGATTCTGTTGAAGGGTATATAAGTTTTCTTTGTATTTGTTGTTGTATTTCTAGTATTAAGAGTTGAACCCAGGACTTCACACATGCTCAATAATATACCACTGAGCCACATCTCCAGTCCTTTTTAATTTTAAGACAGGGTCTTGCTAAGTTGCCCAGGCTCACCTCAAACTTGCAATCCTCTGGCCTCAGCCTCCCAAGTAGCTGCAGTCTACTTGAGCTTTAATATATATTTATAGGCTAGAAAATTAATTTTATATAGGTCATTCTTTCAAATCTAAGCTCTTCTTAATTTGTGAATAATCTATATCACTTTGACGTATTTCTTTCTACTTTATAGTGGCTACCACTGGAAACAAATTCATTATATTCAGATATGGTATCCCCCTTACAGATCTCTTTTTAAAGGGCTAAAAATATGTTCATAATCATGCACTACAGTAACATTTCAAGGACCATATTAACATTCATTTCTCATAATTTCAGAACTTTTTGGACAACTTTAATATCCCAACAGATAATAATTAGTGCTTAGTTTTATCATAGATCTGAATTTACTTTGAACTGCAGACTAATTCCTTCCTGTAAGTTGAGCTTCTTTTCCCTCCAGTTTTTGAGACAGGTTCTCACTATGTAGCTCAGGCTAGCTTTGAACTTTGAATGATCTTCCTACCTCAGCCTCCCAAATGCTGGGATAACAGTCATACACCACCATACCTGGCTTATTCCTTTCTATAAAACATTACTAAAGAGCACACGTTGGCTAGGCATGATGGCACAAGCCTGTAATCTCAGCACTCAGGCTAAGGTAGGAGGAATGCCTTGTTCATGGGCATACAGAGTTTCTTCTGAATCCTTTCAGTTTTTCCTGGTATGTATCCAGAAGCATAATTCCTAGATCATATGGTGTATTAGTCTATTTTATGTTAATGTAACAAATTGCCAAGACTAGGTTAATTTATAACCATGAAAAAACTGGTTCTGCTGTCAGAAAGAGACAGCATGATGGGAAAAGAAAAGGTTTTATTAACAAGTTGGGAGCCGTCCATAGTGGGTGTACACCTGTGATCCCAGCAGTCTCGGAGGCAGAGGTAGGAGAATTACAAATTTGAGCGCAGCTTTGACAAACTTAGACCCTATTTAAAAAAGGATGAGATGTAGCCCAATGTGAACCTTCTAGGTTCAATCCCTAGTACCACCACCAAAAGCAGGGCAACGTGGAAAGGCTTACACCTGTGGCTGCCTTGCTGGTGCTGCAGAAAGTTTATAGCACCTTTCCTGAAAATGTTATCTCAGATCTCAGTTGGAACTAGATGGGCAGCAGAGTAGTTTTTTACTCTTCAAACATGGTCAGTTCTGGAATATAGTTTGTGAATGTCATATTTCAGTCTGGAGATCACTGAGCATCCTGGACCTGTAAAACTCAGAAAACATGATTGCTTATTCTTTGAAGGTCTCTGTGTTGTCTTAGCCAATCTATATTTCTTATGAGCTAGAAATGGAGAGGTCACACAAAATGGGTCAGGCATTTTAATTCTACTTTAATCAGTAAGATATAGAGCAAGGTGCTGGGAGCAAAGTTATGATAGTAGTTTTTCAGAAAATTTTCTGAGGTCATACTCCCAAGTATTTAAACTACTCTCCCAAACCCTCTCTTTCCCAGTACTGCCTCATTGGTGTCCAAACTTCTAAAATATGAACCTTTGAGTTCACATTGCACTGAAATTTTATCCAATCCATAGTATGTGGTGATCTTGTTCTTAGTATGTTTCTAAGGAACCAGCATTGTATTTTTCATGGCAGTTATATAATTTTATCTTCCTAGTACTGTACAGAGGCTCCAATATCACTGCATCTTTGTCAGTATTGCATGAGTTTTTAAAATAGTGTACTTTATTTTTTACTACCCATCCTAATGAGTGTGAGATGTTATCTCTTTGGTTTTATATTACCCTAGTGATTAGTGATATTCAACATGTTTTCATTGACCACTTGTATATCTTCTATTATAAGTCATTTTCATGTAATTAGCTTTGATTTCATGACTAGATTTTTACATGAAAATCAGGCAAATGAAAATTCTGAGAATTGTAATGTTTAGTAGAAGTGAAAATAGTGATTATACCAGTAGTTATGATAATCATTTTTTTTTTCCTGAATACAACCTAAACTCTACTGGGGAGAAAAAAGAGAACTTTTGGGGTTCTATAAGGGAAATTCATAAAGTGAGAATTCAGTGTACTTAGGAGTTAGAACTATAGAAAGCATATATGCCAAGCATAAGGTCACAGCAATCAGCCACTGTTATGACCTTGAAGTAAAAGGGGTTTTTGTTTAAACAGTTCCTTCAAAATAGTCCTGCTTTATAAAAATAAGTAGTTCTTTGCTGAGATACTTGTTATTCCCTTAAAAACAAGAGTTCAACTGAGAAATTAATTTTTGGTAAAGTGGCTAGAATACAAGTAAGTCAAATTGGCATTTACTGTGGCTTGTTAAAATGTAGTTCATAATAGCATGCAGTGAATATGACAAGAAATTTGTAAGATGTATTAGAATTATGACCCTTCACTGAAAACTATAAAAGACTGGAATGCGTGATGGTTAATTGATGGTGTCAACTTGAGTAAGAAATGCCTAAAATGGATCAGCATAGTTTTGAGTGTGGCTGAGGGGTTTTACTGGAGACAGAAGATCCACCATTGGGTACCTTGCTGCCTGAATGGTGTGCAGGAGAAACAGAAGAAAGGCTCATTTCTGTTTCTTTGGAGGAGCACCAGTCTTTGCCTTCACCTTGGACATTATCTCCCGGCTCGCCGCTCAGATTCTTCATCTTTCCAGCATGGACCCTTCAGGCTCCAACACAGACTCCAGCCTTCCATCGCAGACCCTTGGCCTTCTCATGTGGACTTGCACAGGACACGACAGTGAGCTCCAGTTCTCTTAGACTCAGTTCTTCGGGTCTCCATTGTAAAGATACATTGCATTCTTCCATGCCTGGCTCTGTGGCGACCATTGTAAGCCAATCTTGTAAGTTCTTATATATAGTTGTATAGCTTATATGTAGTTCTCTAGTAAGCACTGACTGATACAGAATGACTCAGTGACTCATATGCTTCGATGGAGAGACTTGATAGTGGTTATTATTAAAAGTTGATTAAGGATATTTCTTCCCAATTAATACATGTAGTATAATTCTTGTTGACAATAAAATTATTAATTTTTGAAATTCATTTGCAATGTGGGAGATGAATCAAGACAATTTGAAAACATTTCACAACTTGGGTCTGTTACATAGAATAAAAATTAGTGTTGGCTAAAATAACAAACGTTGTATTTATCCAGAAATAAGCAGACTAATAGAAAAGAATTGAAGACCCAGGGCTAGGGATTTAGCTCAGTGGTGCTGCTGCCTGCCTCACAAGCACATGGTCCCAAGTTCAATGCCTGGTACCAAAAAAAAAAAAAAAAAAAAAAAAAAAAAAA
>NW_022900940.1:13735915-13743054 GCF_012274545.1 Fukomys damarensis
TAAAACCACTAAAAAAAAAAAAAAAAAAAAAAAAAAAAAAGAATTGCAGACCCAGATTAGAGCTTTCTTTATATGATATTTGGCCTATAAGTCCTACTTACAATAATTCCCTAATGTGAACAAATTCCATTCTTGGAAAACATTCATCTGATTTGTTCTCAAATCCAATAGAGTTTTATATAGTATCTCTGTCAAAGTTCTCACTACACCTGTGAAATTTTGCAACTCAAATATTCATCAATCAGAGACTTGCTGTAGTTTGGGAAGAAGTGGGCTTTTAATTCAGTGATGGACTGATTATTAATTTTCAGTTTGGAAGTGAACTTCAATTTTATAAGTAAATTCTAGGTAGTGAATACTTTAGGTGTGAAAATTCATACAGATACTATTATAAGATATTGAGTTTTTGACATAGGACATTAGGATTGGAAGCCAAAAAGAGAATAAAATTGGTTACATAAAATGAAGTTTTTTAAGACAAAATATTTCAGCAGCTTTATTAAGAAAAACTTGTTAGGGCCAGGGATTTAGCTAAGTGGTTCTGCCACCTGCGTCGCAATCACAAGGTCCCAAAGTTCAATCCCTAGTACCAAAAAAAGAAAGAAAAACAATTCAACAGTCAACTCTAACACTTATTTTCAAAAGTTTAAATGCTTGAAATAGAAAATGGAAGCTTCTGGTTTTCTGCCCTGTTGAAAATGTGTGTATAGGTGGGAATATTTATAAATTTTGATAATTATTTCTAATAAAATATGTTTGCTTTCTTTTTTGTGGTACTGGGGATTTTACTCAGGGATTTTATGCTGAGCTGCATCACCGCCATTTACGTACTTACTTTCTTATTTGTACACAAAAATCTCACTAAGTTGTCCAGGCTGAGCTCAAGCTTATGATCCTCCAGCTTCGGCCTGACAGATTATTGGGATTACCGGAATATACTGTCATGCCAGGCTTCTCTATTTTAGCTTAACAAAATATGTGAAAAATAACCTCGTTCAAAAAATGTTCTTTTTTTAATGGAAAAATAAGTGTTTATGTTAACAAGTACTGTAATGTGTTTCTTTAAGAATTATGGCTGTCTGGAACATTTTCTTTAATCACAGTGTTGCTGTCACTAAACAATATTTACTAAAGTGGACACGGAAACAGTGCTGTTACTAGAAAAGTGTGCAAGTCAATTTAGTAAAGATTTGATACCCACAGTGGGCTTCAGCCTCAAGAAAGTAACCAAGGGTAATGTCATAATGTCGATATGTCAGCTTCTTACCCTTCTCGGTTTCAATTATTATCATATGATCCTACACTATGTGCCCACACTGTTGCTGAATGAAAGCTGGGACAGAAATCAGTTACAGAAGCAAGCAACTTTATTGAGAGACAGATACATAAGATGTAGACAAGATGTCAGGCAAGTACAAACACCTGTGACCATAGTATATGGTTAGAAAGTCAACTAGGTTCAGCCTGAGAAGTGAAATGACTTCGAAACAGTGATGACTTCAAAACAGTGTGGAGAGAGGTAAAAGGGAAGGGTAAACAAGTTGAGCAACAATATTGAGATATGGCTCTTGGCTCTCTGATATCCAGAACAATCTAAACCTAGGAAGATACTGGTCAAAATGTCTACTGAGTTACCTGTCCACTGAGGACAATTCCAGGGGACAACAAGATAGAGGAAATCAGAAGCCATATGAGGCTATAGGGAAAATAATCTCTCAGGTTTAAAAAAAAGAAAGAAAAGAAATGATGATCAAAATGAAGCACATGCTTCATAAATCTAGAGTAGACACACATTTTAAAAAGAGAGGAGTCCTACACCTGCCTTGCAAACACAAAGTCCTGAGTTTGATCCTTGGTACTGCCCCCCCCAATAGAGGCGTTTAGGACAATTATGAAAACCATGAATGCCCAACATGGCAAAGGAACAGAATCTATGAAACAGATTCACACAGATATCCAGGAGATTAAATATTCCATTGATAGTATATCCAATCAATTGAATGAAAACAAGAACAGGATTCCAGATGTAGAAGACAGGAGTGTGGTTAGTACCACAAAAAAAAAGAAAGAAAAGAAAGAAAGATATTTTAAAAATAGCAAGGGAGCCTGGTGTGGTGGTGCATGCCTGTAATCCCAGCGCTTGGGAGGCTGAGGCAGGAGGATCGCTGTGAGTTTGAGACCAGCCTGGGCTACATAGTGAGTTCCAGGTCAGTTTCAACTACACAGACCCTGTCTCAAAAAAACCAAAATAAATAAATAAAAGAAAAATAGCAAGGGACCATGAAAAATCAGTCCAATAGCTGCAAGATGATGCAAAGAAGATCGACAGATTAATCTGAATCAGTGAGCAAGCCAGAGACAGTACAAACATCATTTAAAAACCTTTCCACAGAAAGAATGACAGAAAACTTATTGACATACATATCAGTGAGGCATTTACAATTCCACATAGCCATGACCAAAATAAATCTACACCAAGACATATAATAATCAAGATTCTAGAAATTCTAGAAATTTACTACAAGAAGAGAATACTTAAAATTACTAGAGAAAAGAAACAAATCGCCTATAAAGGAAAACCCATCACAATCACAGCACACTTCTCAACACAAACCCCTTAAGTGAAGGAGTAAAGTGTTTCAAGTCCTAAAAGAAAACAACCTCCAGCCCAGATTGATGTGCCCTACAAAACTGTCTTTCAAAATTGACGGATAAATAAGATACTTTCATGACAAAGAACACCTGAGGAAGAATGGGCTGGCTGATCTGTGCAAGGCATAAACAGAAAAAAAAGCATCTTTTAAATCTAAGCAAGAAAAAAGTCCAGCTTAACTGGTACGGGAGGGTTAGTCACCATACAATTTCTCTCGTACCTGTTTCAATTTAGAGTAATTATAAATAGAACTGTATTTTAAATTTGTTTCCACATGTTCATTATTAGTGTATAAAAATGTGGTTGATTTTTATGTGTTGATCTTGTACCCTGGGGTTTTGCTGAAATAGTTCTAGGAGTTTTTTAAGAAAATATAGATTCTTCAGGATGACACCGTCATCACATGAGGGACGGTTTTGTTTCTTCCTTTCTGATCAGTTTGCCTTTTATTTGCTTGTGTTCTAGATACCTGGCCGTGTATGCTGAGATACAGGAGCCACATGTGTACCTGCAGAGCAGCCAGCTGGAGCTCAGCAGCCTCTACCAGGATGTGCCCACGAAGTCCACCGTCACGCTCGCCAACAGCACACTCCTCCCCACCCGGTTCCACTGGGGCAAGGTGAGGAGCCCGCACTGCTGGGCAGCGGACGGCGGCCCTCAGCAACACAGGCCCATGTGGCCCCTTCAGGGTGGGCAGGAGCGGTGTTCAGCCTCTGTCCCACAGCCAGTCCCTCCCTCCACGGTGCCCAGAAAAGCTCGGCTCCACAGAGGAGCAGCACAACTGGCCTGGCTTTTCGTGGCCCTGTGTTTAGAGAATCCCAGTTCCCTGCCCATGAAGGAGTTTCTCATGAGCACAGCTAGGGCCTCCACGCAGCACAGCCTGTGGCTCAGTCATGGCACTGCCCCTGTGGAACTTACTCTCAGTGCTGTGGGAGACGAGGCCACATCTGTGTGCACCAGCAGCGGCTGCCCACTGCTCCCATCACTCTGGGTCTCTCGGTCTCAGGGCAGCTTATTGAGTCCAGCCAATGCCCTGACAGGTGGTGAAGTCCACCCAGGGACGGGAGGAGAGAAGGGACCTGTGGTTTATGCTAGAAGTGAGCTCCCAGTCCTGTGTCCTGCCGTTGCTGCTAGTCTGCCAGCCTCCAACGAGCACTCTGTCTGGGTCCTGGTCCATTCCGGGAGCCCTGCAGGACACAACAGCTCCACCCCTGTGTCTACCAGCTCCTGGGGAACCAAGCAGCTTTCTGCACAGTGACAGTCTCCCCTAGAGGTGGCCTGCTGGGTCCTAGTGAAGAGCACCAGCTCATCTTGGAGTTCACCGCTCATACTCAGGTGAGTCAGGCCATGTGGAGCCCCAGAGACTGGGAAGGCATCCTGCCAGTGGGTTGCACCTGTGTCTCTGGAGAAGGCTTACCTCAGACTGCACCAGGTCCTTGTGAGTGAGGAAGGGATATCTTTCTTTTGGGACTAGAGTCCCCTACTACTAGGGACAAAATGGCAGAGACTAGAGCAGGCCTGGATGTGCCTTGAGATGTGGCCACTGGGTTTTCCAAGAGATCCAGGACAGAGCTGCTGCTGAGGCAGGCACTGTGCTGGGTGTGACCGAGGGAGGCTAACTGATGGCCAGTGTCCTCCCAGGAGAGTCATAGTTGTTCAGTGGGGTGTCCCGGAGGAAAGCCATCAGGGCGGAACACACTCAGTACTTGGGTGGTTCTTCTGAGAGGAGAGACTTCTTCCTTGCTGATACTTTTAGATACAGGTTCCATTTCCTCCATGGCAAACATGGAGCCAGTGAATCTTCTTACACAGTTGAGCCCGAGTTCTCGGATGTCAGGCAGATGGGCCCAGGCCTGATGTGGAATGGACCCCACTCAGAAAGGGTTTGGTGTGTATAGTAGCAGCTCATCAGAGACAACGTGCTCCTCTCCAGGGTTGCTTTCTGAGGCCTTCTTTCATGCAGGCATGTCTGGGGCAGACTCAGACAGCCATAGAGCCTGGGAAGGAACGAGGCCTGTTGGGAGTAGGGTATCAGTCGAGAGGCCGGCTCACTGGAGGCCCTTTCTCAGAGACCACACTGGAGAGAAGGCAAGGCCTTCATGTTGAGCCACTTGGCTGTCTGGGCCCATCTCCTGAGGCCAAGCCTGCGTCTCATCCTTGGATGGGCTTTCTCATAGGACGAGCTGACCGATCTGGCCCTCCCTTGTCACGTGTCAGGCATGAAGAAGCCACTGCCCCTGGGCATCTCTGGGAAGCCTCGGGGACTGCAAGTGACCATTGCCATCTCTGAGAAGGGTTCTGATGGCAGGTGAGCCAAGGGCAGGGACAGCCACACAAAGGACCAGTGTTAGCCTTTGTGACCTGTTAAGTCCCAGCAATTCCTGCAGCTGGGGGAAGGCCACAGAGTTGTGCCAGGTAGGGCTTTTCAGAGGTGGCTGGATTTATTGTGTGTGATGCTGGGATTAAGTGTGTAGTACTGGAATTAAAGGTGTGTGATTATTACATTAGCCCCTGATTGGTTTGGCACAGTTCTCGATGTGGATAATGGAAAGACCCACCCTGGATGTGGGAGGCACTACCCAAAGGGAAGGCAACCTGGAGGCGATAAAAGGAAGAGGCAGGCTGTTGCTGCTTCCTTGCTACTTTGCTGCCTTCCTGCCATCTGCCAGCCTTGAACTGTTACTCCTCTGTCCCCTTTGCCAGCCTGCCTTGAAACCAGCCAACTCTGAACTGAAATCTCTACAAACTGTGAGCCAAAATAAACCTTTCCACCTTTATCTTTGGGTGTTGGGTATTTTGTCTCAGCAACAAGAAAAGTACCTGTGACAAGGAGGGAGGCTGACCTACAGGAGAGCTGAGCACAGAGCTGTATAGCAGGGAGGGTTCCTTCTGGCCTGTCACAGTGTGGCTTTTGATGGTAGTGCCAGCCTTCTGCCACCTGCTATTCTATGATTCCCCCTGCTCAGCTTACAGCCTTGGGTCCTGGGGGCCAGTAAGATTCCCCGTGTCTCAATGTCCCCAGCTCAGAGCCCCACCACAGTGGACAGTGTCACTCTACCCCCTGCCAAGGCAAAGGCTTTGTCCCCTAGGTGGTGCCCTTGTGGGCCATCGTGGCCATGCCTGAGCTGCAGCTCTCTACCAGCTGCGTGGACTTTGGGACCTGCTTTGTGAACCAGCAGCAGGCCCAGGAGGTTGACTTGCTGAACCTGAGTGGCTGCCAGAGCTACTGGACTGTGCTGATGGGTATGTCGTGCCCTCCTACCTGCCCGCTCACTGCATCATGGAGACTGTGCCAAGCCGCCCAGGAAGGGGCTTGTGTGTCCACTCCCAGCAGGTGGGCACCTAAGGGCTGGCACTACCTGTCATTCCTGCACAGACGGCCAGTTACCAATGCCAAGTGGTACGTGGGTTGCCCTGCTCTGTGGTCCTGGCAAGACCAGAGGTGACACCTGAGAGGCAGGGCAGGCCTGGGGGCACACGGAGTCTTCCCAGACAGTACAAGGAGCCTGTGTCCTTTTCTCTTGATGCAGCACAGCAGGAGACGGACAAGAAGGCAAAGGCCTTTGGGGTCTCCCCAAGCAGTGGGCTGCTGAGAGCCCGACCCACCAATGCTCCTCCAACCTCCATCACCCTGAAAATGTTCTTCACTCCCAGGTGCGACCTCTCCCAGACTCCCCGAGACTGACCAAAGCTTGGGGGCCCCTGCCCAGGGCCCTCCTGACCTTAGCCCTACCTGCTGCCACAGGAGCACCGAGCTGTACGAGTCCACACTGGTGGTAGAAGGCATGCTTGGTGAGAAGGCCTGCACCCTGAGGCTGTGGGGCCAAGGCTCTTATGATGAGAGATAAGCGGCACCTCACTAGCCCTGAGGCTCTGCTCACCCCTCAGCCCCAGCCCCAGGTGAGGGACTAAAAATGGCCCAGGACTGAGGAGCATTCTGCTGGGTCACCCCACAGACTGGGGGCTTCTGAACAGCTCCTGGGAGGGAGGAGCCCTCTTCCAGGCCAGAGATCTCAGCCAAAGCTTGAGTCATATGTCCCAGAGTTAACACAAAGGAGAGTCCTCACCACCACGAAGACTGTGGCAGTTAAGAATCACTACTCAGAGCACAGAGAAGACCAACAAGAGATCTGGACCTTGGAAAAAAAACCCACCAAGCCTAGAGCACAGACATTTATTCCACTGCACCGCTCATCCACAAAACCACCTCCTCTGAGAGTTACAGGCTGACTTTGCCCTAGCTAGGCCCACAGCATCCCCACTCACTCCTTTATGGTGTTATCAGAGTTCACATTTTCCAAATTGGATGCGGTGCCTTGATTTGCTGAATGTGCAGTGTGCATTTCCTTCTTTAGTGTCCCTCTCTGGCAACCAGAGGAGGATTGGATAGCTCTTCAAACCAGGGCCTCAGTTCCCAGGGTACTCAGAGATGACAGTGGCTCCTATTCCAGTCTTGATGCTCATGGACACCCCTCCATATGCCCTG
>NW_022900940.1:13743066-13778449 GCF_012274545.1 Fukomys damarensis
AAAAAAAAAAAAAAAAAAAGATGACAGTGGCTCCTGTTCCAGTCCTGATGCTCTGTGGAAGTGAAACTTTGGTAGCTTGGTAGAGGCATGCTGGCCAACCACCACTCCCCTGACGAAGCTACTCTGATGGACCAAGACCCTCCTGGACTCAGAGGATACAAAACCAGCAGACAAGATCTGTGGGAAAATGGTCTCTCGAGAGTCCCCTTAGGCACATACTCAAGGTGGCAGATTCCTCCTGCAGCTGGGGTTGCTCTCCAGGCTGGACCTTAGGGAAGATGTAGATCACACTCCTAAAGTTAAGAGTACCTATGTGTGTGTGTTCACTTTCCTAACCCTGAACTGCCCAGATGCCATGCATCCCCCACGACACTCAATACACCACAACACGGTCTCAACTCTTCCTGACTCTTGAGCTGGCTGAGCAGCATGATGACCTTTTGTGCCCACGTGCAACCCAGAGCCACTGTACCATGCCAGAGGGTTCAGCATCTCAGAGGAAATACCCAGCTTCTCCATACAGTAGGTGGTCAAGAAGAAGCCAGAGCAATAGCTGGAATCTCTGTCAAGCCTCTTGCATGACTTGCCTGGTTGCTCCCTCTGTGCTGCCAAGGCCCAAGCAAGGGGAGAGACAGAGGGTCAGCTAGCTTGCAAAGGCCTCATGATCTCAATGATGCCCATGTCATTGTCAACTCTGCAGGCAATTATGGACCGGAGCTGACAGTGGCCTCTGGGCAGGGTCTCCCTGGGCCCCAACCCATGCCAAAGCCTACAGATACCCATTTATCTGTCTCCTGCGGAAGGGTAACTGTGTTCCAGCTGTGGCGTAATGAAGGCCTTGGGATTGGGGTGCTGGCCCATCCCACCTTTACCTTATAATACCCACCGGCCTCCCCCCAACCCCCAGTGCTTTCTGAAGCCCCATATACAAGGCAGGAGGGGGATCCAGGTCTGAAAACTGATGGAGTCATCTTACCTGCCTTTTACAAAGATACAGGGATAGCATAGGCAGGTCCAATGCCTATGATGTCAGGTGGGACCCCAACTGTATAGGACCTCAGGACCCAGAGGATGGGGAGGCCCAACTCTTCTGCCTTGAACCTCTGGGCCAGCAGGCTGGCTGCTGCCCATATCTCACCTGGCTAGAGTTTCCTAGGGCTGAATATTTTTGATGAGGCAGCATCAGGGTGGGGCACCCCAGCCCTCCCACAAACATCTTGGTGAGGGACTAGGTCAGCTCCAAGCTTCCAAAGCAGAATGGCCAGGCTGACTGCATCCCAGGCCCAGCCCAAGCTCGCCAGCTGTGGTGGGGCTTCTGCCCTTGAAGGAAGGCTTCAGCTTGTCAAGCCCTTTCCTGGGACACAGGGATGCTGTTCTTAGTGCCCTTGTTATGAGGATGGTAGTCGTCTGAGGTACAATCTCACTGTGGAAACTCCCTGCTCAGAGCCGTTGCTGTCCTGTCAGCCCCATGGATGGGCAGGCTCGGGCTTCCTTGGGATAACCCTCCTCCCTATTCCCACTCCTGTTTATTTGGGCAGACACAACCTGAGGCCTCAAAATCTGGGGACATACATCACCCCGTGGAAACTCTAAGGTACTACTGGGGTCCCTCATAACTCCAACCATTTCCCGGGAGGCAAAGGCATTCCTGTGTCCTCCTAGGGCTGCTTTACCATCAGCTCCAGATTGACACATTGGGGTCAAAGGCATGCTCAAAACATATGGGGAACTTTGGAACTGATACCTACCCCTTAGATTTTTTCACCCTGAAGGAACTAAGGATGCTTGGTTGTTTTAGGAGTAGTGAGGCTGGAGCCTCAGGAATATTCGTACAGGGTTCTGTTAGCTTCTCTGTTTGATACCATCACCTAAATTTCTCCTTTCCTCCAGTTTCCCTAAATTTAACAAAACAGATAACTAACCCCTTGGATACATTTTCCTACTTAAACAGTTTTGAAGTACAAGTTTTGTGAGGCTAAAACTTGTGATCAGATTCAGAATTTAACCACATACAGACTTCATAATGGGAAGGAATCTAAAGCTGACAACAAATGCTCGCATGCTCATCTGCTCACAAGAAGCTAAGAATCCCACCTTGGAGAGGGTAACTGTGTGAGAGATCACCCATTCCTTTACCACTGGGTGTCTGGAAGGCTCGGGTTGGGGCAACTTAGTCCACCTCTGCCTGAAGGCCTGAGCACCTTGATTTTTTCTGATGTGAGCAACAGCTCAGGACTTGGGTTTCTTCCCTAGATCCAGACCTTTTCCAGAAACTGTGATGGCAGGTCTGTCCTCAAATTGAAGGCCTCCAACTCGGATGGTGGCTATCATGTTCAGTCACCACCCTGCAGCTAGTTAAGGAAGATTACTGAGCAGAAGAAATTCAGGTTTGTCTAGTTAGAAGACTCTGAGATCCTTCTGTGAACAGTCAGAAGACCTGAAGAGCCACTAACCACAATGGTTCGACCCCTTCCCATCTCCTGCTGGAGGCATGAGTCTTGGAAATCACTGACCAACTAGGTTGGCCTCACAACCTCGTTCTCTAGCCGTCTTGATCTTGCACTCACTCTGAGCAGCACTCACTTCTGTTGGGAGGCCCATGCAAAGGTATCATACCTCTCCCAGGAAATGCCATACCACTTAGTTCTCCGCAGTTATCCTAAGACACAAACAGCAAAGCAGGTGGCCATGGATCAGGCACGCTGTACACTAGGCTGAGCTGTAGAGCTGTGTTTGGAATTTTGTGCCTCTAGAGCCAGTGGAAGGGAGCCCAATCCAAGCACAGAGACAGTAGTGAACACTGAGGAGGAGGCAGTCCCTGCATCCAGAGTGTGGACACAGGAAGTTGTCAGTGCCGGCCAGATCCTCAGACACTCATACCCCAAAGACACCCTCTCTAAAAGGGGGAGGGCAGGATGCATGCAAGCAGTGTCAAGGAGAGTTCCTCACTGGGTGGCCTGCTTCAGCCAGCCGAGGTGGAACAGTAGAGTTTGGCGGGTCACTAATGGCGGCTCCTAGCAGCTTTAATATGGCTCCCCAGTCTGCCCTGAAGATAGAACTTGGGGAGCAAGGCTAGGTGTTACCATATACCAGCCTCGATTTTCTATATCCTTTGGAGCCAGAAGACATGCCCAGGGGACACCTTCTCATTCCCGACCACTACTGCGGGAAGCCTCTGGGAACAGACTTTGGGGAATTGAAAAGTGTCTCCTGCGGAAGAGCACACCATCCGTACAAAGGTCCCGCCCTCCCTTTCGCAGCCAATCAGCAGGAGATATATGCGAGGACACGCCCCTGCAGAATCTTTCTGTTCAGTCTCGCCCAGGGATTGGTCTTTCTGAATCCCCGCCCGGGGATGCTGACCAGAAACCTTTACACTTTCCCCAGCCTTTTGCAATTAAGCTGGAGACAGGACTCTTTTTTTTTTTTTTTTTTTTTTTTTTTTTTTTTTTTGTGGTACCGGGGATTGAACTCGGGCCCTTGCGCTTGTGAGGCAGGCGCCAGAACGCCTGAGCTAAATCCCCAGCCCGAGACTGGGCTCTTAAGTGGTGTTGATTTCTTTTTTTTGAACCCGCAACGGTGAAGCCTGGGCCATCAGTATCCTTGCCCACCGAGGGGTCTGGACTCCTAATTCCTGTTTTCTCTTCCGTTTGGTAGTGCCCGCCGTCCTAGCACCCACGCCCGAGGATCTAGATACATTTCCGCGATGCTGAGTCTAGCTCCGATCTAGTCACCCCCTCCCAGGAAGTTTTTTGCTAAGAAAGAGGCTATTTGGGATCTTTGTCTGCTCAGAATGGATTTGACAAAGGTGCCGCAGTGAATCAAGCTCTTACATCTTACTAGATTGTGATCTGTATTATGTCTGTGTTGTGTACGAGTCTTAGTTCTTAGATCCTCTTCTTCAAGAAGATTTGGGAAGTTTCCCAGGATCAGCTAGGTGGGAAAGTTCCACAATCCAGGGGCCCCTATTGTTTCCCTGGAAAATAATGAGGCGTCTTGATGTCTTTTTTTCTCTTTTCTCTGATCATTGGAACCAAACTCTGGGAAGGATCCAACCTGCCAGCATTCATACCTTCGACAAAATACAAGTGGGGGAGGAAGAAGTTGCTGGGACTTGTACAGCTGATTTCCTCCCTCCCAAGGCAGTCTGCATATTCCCTTCAAGCCATCTATCAGTGAGAAAATGTCATATTCCTAGCTCTGTGTGCCCCAGGTAGACTCCAGGACCTAAATCCAATAGAAGTGGGTCCCTTCTTTGCTTTGGCTTTGGCCAAGTTGGAACAATATGCTTCTTCTTTCGTATTGTCCATTTAAAGCAATTTGGAGGCCAGGCGTGTTGGCGCACACCTCTAATCCCAGCACTCTCAAAGCTGAGGCAGGAGGATTGCTGTGAGTTCGAGACCAGCCTGGACTACATAGTGAGTTCCAGGTCAGTCTCACCTACATAGTGAGACCCTGTCTCAAAAAAATTAATAAATTTTAAAAATAAAGCAATTTGGAGAGGGCATCTTCTACATCTCTTTTTTGTGCTTTGTGAGAACTTCAGAGGTATCAGAGAAATGCCTATGTTTGTCATTTGCCCTTCTATATCCTAGGTTTATAATACAGCATATTCTATTTTGGGAGTGGTGGGGGCGCTTGAAACCAATAAGCTAGGATATGCCTTTCTCAGGTAAGGGAAGCTGGCCTGTTGAGGGATTGAGGTGGGCTTGGAAAGAGTTTCCAGGTAGAGGTGCCACTCCTTTTTGGTGCAGGCCACAGCAGGGTAACAGGAAGAACCAGGAGCACTGCCCTTAGCTCCCGATATTGAGAGCCTCCTTCTTGTCAGGGCTGTGCCATGCCCTGGGCCCTGGCTTTTCCAGTGACTGACTGTAGGCTGCTTTTCTAACCTCTGACAAATCTGGAGGACCCTGCTCCAGCCACATATCCTTGAGGACTCAGCTATGTCCTTGATGTCTTCCTTGGGCATATCTGTGTCAATCCAGTGCTACTGGTATCTTTTTAAGGAAATTGTTGCTTTTTCACTGTTTACTCTAACAAATTTGGAAGATATAAACAAAAAACCTAACCAGAACCTTTCCAACCTCAGAAACAACTTGACTGACAGTTAAGGGTGCTCAGACATCAGCTACTTTTCCTCACTGCTGCAGCTGGTATCTTACCCCAGCTGCTGGGCCACCTGACTTCTATAGGCTCCCTATGCTGTCTAGTTGGCCCTCAGGGATGTCTGGAGACTCAAAACCATGAAGAAAGTGTTACAGTTTGGGTCTAGATTCCCCCCCAAAGCCTCCTTCAGTCATAGATGGCTTCAGAGTTGGCAAATCTAGAGTGTGTGGTGCTGGGATTAAGGAAATGTGGTTTCTAAACCAGTACACAATTAGTTTGGCATTACCCTAATCCTGGTAATCAGAATAAGATAAAAGGTGCAGAAAGATGCTGTTAAGGCTCTCTTGTTCTTTCTGTTTTCCACTGTCATAAACTGGGACCCTCTGCAACTCTGCGTTGGAGCCAGCTGATTATGATCTAAAACATCTATAAACTGTGAACCAAACAAACCTTTCCCCTGGAACTTCGGAGGTCAGGTTTTTGTTTTTCATTTTGTTGTTGTTGTTGTTGTTGTTTTGGTACAGGAAATCGAACTCAGGGCCTTGCGCTTGCAAGGCAGACAGTGGCACCACCGAGCTCAATCCCCAGCCCCTGGGTGTCAGGTATTTCCTCTCAACAATGAGAGAAAAATAACTAAGACAGAAGGGTTTTCCTCGTCAGCATCCCCTGTGGGAGCATAGGCACAGTATGACCCTGGGAGTACACCAAGGATCTGTCCTGTGCTACCCTTGGTTAGGAGAGTAGTGCTCGCTGTGCATCCATAGGGAAGATTCGCTGTTGGCATTATCAAAGGCAAAGGAAGAATTTTTTTTTTGTAAAGTAAAACATTAAGTGGTACATTTTAGATATACATAGTGATACCATTCATCATGGGGGAATTTGTACCAGTGCATGATATATCTTGCTTCTTTTTTTTTCCCCATTCCTTTTAAAGGAGGAAATTTTAAAAGAACCATGTGTAGAATTTGAAGTCAAAGAGGTGTGCTGCTGAAGAGATTAGTGCAATTAAAAAGAAACTAAATACTTTGAACTGGGACAAGAAAGAGGTTTTAAGGCACCTCAGAACTCAACAAGATAGCCCCTGCCCCCATGCAGGCTCAAGGGTGAAAAATCATACATGTTTCATTTGAGAAGAGATTCTGTGGGCCCCAAAAGGAACACGTAGGGCAATTGGTTCCCAAGGATTGTTTCACCACACTCAGCCATGCAGTCTCTCGGAAGATACTGTTGGCCATCACGCGAGGGGATCAAACCATTGCTTGAGCTGGGAGCAGACCTTCACATTGCCTACATAGTAGACATTTTTCAAGCATGCTAAATGTAAAATATCTAGAATTATGAAGGCTTACCCCAGAATTCAGAGAAAGTTCTGGGAGGCCAGGAATTGCATCACAAGATCAGGGTCCCTTTTGGGAGCTCCTGAAAGACTGGTGCATGAAGCTGTGAGAGTGGATCAGAAGCTGTAGTGGAGACCCTAAGAAGTTTAAGATACGGAATATCTGCCGAGGAAAGCTGCAGGCAGTGAGCAGAGACTCTCAAAACAGAGGTCATATGGGGTGCAACCAACAAGGCCATAGGTGTGGCACTGTTCCAGGCTCTGAAGCTTACATTTCACCACCATGTGACCTAGATGCTCAGGTTGGTTTAATGTGGGTTTATCTGGCTTTTGATCTTGCTGTGTTCTGATTCCTTTCTATACCTTCTTCCTCCATGGGAATGTTTACCTGGTGCCATTGTGCATGTAACTTGCTTCTTGATTTTTATAGGGACACACAAAGAGTTTGCCTTGAGTCTCAAAGGACATTTTGGATACTGATTTATGAGTGATTGAATCTATTGTCTTTGGAGAAAGGATTAGTGCATTTTTGGTTGTAAGCAGGTCAGTCATATCATGTTAGGTAACCTTGTGTGTGTTTATTTAGAAATTAAGGATGGTTTAAGGAGATATGGTTGTTAAACTGAAAGTTAATGTTGGTTGATAGAATTAAAAGACTCTTGGAGAGCTGGTTTGATTATGAGGGCGTGAACCTCATCAACAGGTTGATCTATTGATGAGTTCATAGCTGAATTAACTATTAGGAGGCCGGGCCTACTGGGAAGGAGCAAGTCATATGGGTGTGACCTTGGGGCCTCCCTGGCCCCTTCCCCTTAGAGTCTTTCCAATTTTTTCTCTTTCCCTGCCACTGTGGGTTGAACAGCTTTCCTCCATTTTGCCCTTTTGCCATGATGTCTTTGCCTTGAGCCAGCCAAACATGGAGTGAAACCTTGGAAACTGTGAGCCAAAATAAACTTCTCCTCTTTTAAGTTTTGAGTGTCAGTCATTTTGTCTCAGCAGTGGGAATACTTACCTGGACGCTATGTGATCTAGCAATTCCTCCAAGTTTTTAGATACCAAAGAATTGAAAACAAGGATTGAAAAGATATATGTAAATCCATGTTTGTAGCAACCTTATTTTTAAGTCAAAATATGGAGGAAACTCAGTAAATATTCACTTATGAATCAATAAACAAAAGGTGATTTATGAGTTGAAATTAAAAATACAATGACTAATTAAATTTTAAAAATTCTTATAGTAAAAGTCACATTTCCATTAACACACATCAAAATACAATCCTCCTTGCTTTGAACATCCTTATCTCATTTTTTCCACTTTTTGAAGCAGTTCTGGAAGTTTTCTTTTGTGGGTGTTGTTAGTTGTCCACCATGGCTCACTTGATGTCCTGAATAAAATCAAAATGTTTATCTTAGTGGTCATTTTGACCATGGAGAAGAGCCAGAAGTCACATGGTGCTAGATGGCAGAGTGGTGAACAGCATAGTAAGCCCCTTTCTGAGATTTGGTGTCCAAATGATGGAATGTAGCAACATGAGAAAAAGAAGAAGGAGGGAAGAGGGTCTCCGAGTCCAGCATGAACATGAAGAAAGAATTGAAGCCCACAGGGAGAGTGAAGGGACATCAAGGCAAAAGGAGGTGGTAAGTGATGCTTTCTCCCTGAACCCTTCCTGAAGGAATGGCTTGAACCTGCAGACCCACAGTGAATTCTGGCAACTCCAGAACCCTGCATGGAAAAACACACCAGTTGAATAAAGCAGTGAACACATTCGACTTCAAGACCTGGTAAGTTATTCATGTTTAGATGTCCCCAAGGAGAGGGCAATTGCCTGAAACCCACCTTGGAGAGGGGTCAGTTGAGCTTGGAACTGAGAGGAGCTGCAGGATGTCTCCATCTAGGGCTCCAAGTGTCCGAGTAAGAAAGAACTGAGTTCAAGCCAGCAGGGAGCTGAGTTCAAACTGGTAGGAGACAGAGAGTGTTTCAAGCTGAAGAAATTGGGTTTCAGCCTCATAGCCAGAAACCATCCTGAAATTCAGTGGCAATAAAGATGCAGGCTTGCTGGGAATATCTACCACCTTGCCATAAATCTATGGCTGACTTGCTGGAATTAATCATCACAGATCTGGGCTCTGCTTCCCCACTCTGTCTACCAGTGACAGAAGAGACATCCCCTGATGTGGACATTTTTTTCTTTTGTTCATTTTTCCTTTCTTTGTTTTGTATTTTCTTGATTATTTATTCTGGGTTTTAAATGAGCATGGACATTGTTTCTAGTTTTTTGTTCTGCTGTGTTCTTGTTTTTATTTCTTTGTTCTCGCTTTCCCTCCTATCTTCTTCACCAGTTCCCCAGAGTTCATATAATATTTCTTTGTCCTCCAGCCTTGCTTCTTATCTCTTCCTCTTCTATTTCTCTATTCCCCCTCAACACCTTTAAAATTTTATTCCTTAGGGTAAAATTTTAATGAAAAAATATAGAGAAGACAAAAAAGTAGAAAGACATCCAGTGTTGATTGAATAGAAGAATTGATAATATTAAAATGTCCATACTACTCATAGCAATCTACACATCGAAGATAAATCCTTACCAAATTACCACTGACATTCTTCAGAGAACTAGAAAGAAACAATTCTAAAATTTATATAGAACCACAAAAAGTAGGGGGGAAATGAGAGAGGAAATCATATCTGTAGCACTTGGATGAGGAAAAAGTTTTCAAATTTAAAGAGAAGAGAAAGGGGCTCCTAAGAGATGGTCTTTGGGGAGGGGAGAGAGAAGGAAAGCATAGTTTTCATTTTTACTTTTTTGTTCTCCACTCTTAAAAAGTTTCTCTAAAGCTGACTGGCACAATTGGAACCACTGCTAACCCTCTGGCTCAAGCTCTATCCCAATAAATCCTCAAGATTATGCCAATCAGTCAGAGTCAACTGCAAAGGTCATGTGGATGCTGAAGGAGCTGCAGGAGCTAAGGAAGAATGAAACTGGAGTCAGCCTGGCTGCCAGCTTCTTTTTCTGGCCCTGAGTTTTTTGGGGCAGCCTTCAGAGGCTGCAACTTTGGAGAAGATGGCAAAATGGTGAGCAGCAGAAAAACAGCCTTTCCAAAATTTGGAATCCAGATGCGGGAATATAGTAACATAAGGAAGAGAAGGAAGAGGGAAGTGAGTGCCTGGGACACAGCAAGGATCTGAAGTGAGAATTAGAACAAGCAACCCAGAAAAAAGCAGGGGTAGCTATTCAATTTGCAGACAAAGTGAATTTCAAACCAACACTGATCAAGAGAGACAATGAAGGTCACTACATACTTATTTAGGAGACAATCCAAACGGAAGATAAAACAATTATAAATATATATATGCACCAAAAACCACAGCATCAGTTATATAAAGCAAATATTAATGGACTTAAAAATCAAATAAACACTAATACAGTTTTAATGGGGGACCTCAATATTCCACTGTCACAAACAGATCAATTACACAAAAAATTCAACAAAGAATTATCAGAATTAAACTAACCTTTGAATAAATGCATTTAGTAGATGTCTACAGTTTTCCACCCCACAACATCAGAATACACATTCTTCTCAGTTGCACACAGGATGTTCTCCATAATAGATCATGTACTAGCTCATAGGACATGCTTAAGTAAATGCAAAGAAACTAAAATTATCCCATGCATATTACCAGATGATAGTGCAATGAAATTGGAAATCATAGGAAAAGAAACCACTTCATAAACACATGGAAACTAAATAACACCCTCCTGAACAATCAATGAGTTACAGATAAAATTAATGAAGAAATTAGCTTCTACAATTAAATGATAATGTCAATAGAATATAACAGAACTTATGGGACACAATGAGAGCAGTTCCTCAAGAGAAAATTGCAGTAGTAAATTCCTATATCAGAAAAGCAGAGTGAGCTCAAATAAAAGACCTAATGTTAAATCTCAAGTTTTTAGGGAAAAATAAAGCATGTCAAGCCCAAGCTCATATAAGGTAGGAAATTATAAAGATCAGAGCATAATAGAAGGATGGTTCAACATACATAAATCAATAAATGTAATACACTATATTAACAGAGTCAAGGGCAAAAACTATATGATCATCCCAATAGATGCAGAAAAAGCATTCAACAAAATTCAGCACATATTCATGATAAAAAAAACCCCTACAGAAAATTGGAATAGATGTTCTTTGTCTCATCCTGATAAAAGCTATCTATGAAAAACCAATAGCCTATGTCATACTAAATGGTCAAATACTGAAAATATTCATGTTAAAATCAGGAACAAGGCAAGGATGTCCACTATCACCATTCCTATTCAATATAGTTCTAGAAACATTAGCTACAGCAATTAGAAAAGAGGAAGAAATAAAAGAAATACAAATAGGAAAGGAAGAAGTTAAACTGTCACTATTTGCTGATGATATGATAATCTACATAGAAGACCAAAAAAACTCTGCCAAAAGACTTCTAGACTTAAATGACAGATTAAGTACAGTAGCTGGATACAAAGCCAACACACAAAAATCAGTAGCTTTCCTGTACATGAAAAACACACTTGCTAAGGAAGAATGGGGCAAACAGTTCTTTTCACAATACATCCAAAAAATTAAATACCTAGGAATCAACCTAACAAAGAAATCAAAGACCTCTACTTTGAAAACCACAGCACTCTAAAAAAAAAAAAGATTGAAGAGGATATCAGAAAATGGAAAGACATACTTGCTCCTGGGTAAGAAGAATCAACATAGTGAAAATGGCCATGCTTCCAAAACTGCTATATAGATTAAATCCTAATAGAAATCCCAGCAGTATACTTCTCAGACCTTGAGAAAATAATCAAAAAATTTATTTGGAACCAGAAGAGACCTAGAATAGCAAAAACCATTGTAGACAACAGAGACATGGCAGCAGGTATCACAATTCCCAACTTTAATCTATACTACAAAGCCACTGTATTAAAAACAGCATGGTACTGGCGAAGAAACTGACCCAAATATCAATAGAATAGATTGGAAGATACAAACAACTCCAGATGTACTTAGCTACCTCATCTTTGACAAAGGTGACAACCATCCTCCCTGGAGGAAAGATAGCTTCTTTAATAAATGGTACTGGAAAAACTGTCTTTCAACTTGCCAAAGATTAAAACTAGATCCCTATGTTTCACCTTGCACTAAACAAAAATCCAAGTGGATTAAAGATTTAAATATCAAAACAGAAATTAAACTTATTGGAAAGTTAAGTAGGTAGAGCTCTCAAAGACATTGGCATAGGAGAAGACTTTATGAATAAATCCTCACCAGCATGAGAACTTGCACAAAGAATCAACAACTGGGATCTCATTATATTAAAGAGTTTTTGCAGTGCAAGAGATATCACCAACAGAACTAAGAGACAACCAACAATGTGGGAAAAAAATTTTACCAGCTACTCCTCAGACAAAGGACTACTATCTAGAATATATAAAGAACTCAAAAAAATCAGACCCCCCCAAATACAAAGACCCGATTCAAAAATGGGCATCTGAAATGAACAGACATTTCTCAGACAAACAAGTAAGAGCAGCAAATAAATATATGAAAAAGTTTTCAGCATTGCTGGTCATTAGGGAGATGCAGATGAAAATAACACTGAGATTCTACCTTATCCCAGAAAGAATGGCTGCTATCAAGAAATCACACAATAACAAATGCTGGCAGGGCTGTGGAGAGAAAGAAACCCTTCTCCATTGTTGGTGGGAGTGTAGACTGGTGCAACCACTGTGGAAATCAATATGGAGATACCTCAAAGAACTAAGATTAAAGGTCCCACTTGACCCAGCTATCCCTCTGCTGGGAATCTTTTCCAAAATAATTAAAAGAATCATACCACAGTGATATATGTGCACCCATGTTTATAGTGGCACAGTCTGTAATAGCTAAAACTTGGAAACAACCCAAATGCCCATCATCTGGAGACTGGATAAAGAAGATGTGGTTTTTCTATTAAATGGAGTACTATTCAGCCATAAAAAAGAGAAACTAGAGACATAGCTGAATGGATGCACATTGAGGCTATCTTCTTAAGTGAAATAAATAGGACACATTTGAGTAAATACCACATAGTTTCTCTGGTGTGAAAAACTAAAAGTGTAAATAAGGTTCAAATGGTATAATTGATAGTGTGAAATAGGAAGAAAATGGCTAAAGGGGAAGTGGGAAGCAGAAGGAAATAAGGGAAAAGAAAGAATGTGAAAAGAGGAAAAAATGGAAACAATGTCTTTGTAAATGGGAAGGGTGAAGGGGTTGAAGGGACAGCAGGGGTATGGGAAAAACATAAGAACCAAGACATATCATGTAAAGGTACAAGATCCCAATGATAAATGTAACTGTCTTGTTTGTTTTTAATGTACCAATAAACTTAATGGGGGAAATAAGATCAGAGCAGAAATTAATGTGACTGAGACTAAGAAAACAATACAAAGAATCAATGAATTGAAGAGTTGGTTCTTTGAAAGATTTATATAATATTCACAAACCCATAGCTAAACTTATCAAAAAAAGGAAAGAAATGATGTGTCTATGAAATTAGAAATGAATAGTGTGAAAGCACAACAGATTGTACAGAACTCCAGATGATTGTTAATACCTACTTGGAGAACTTATATAATAAGATAAAAAACACAGAAAAATGGGTAGATTCCTAGATACATATGAATCACCAATGCTAAATGAAGATATAAAAATTCTAAATGAAGCAATATCAATGATATGAACATGTAATTAAAAACTTAACAAAAAAAGTACAGTTCGTGAGGGATTCACTGCTGAATTCTACAAAAAATTTAGAGAAGATGAACCAGCGTTTTCAATACCTCGAACTCTTCAATTAAATTGAAAGGAAAGCAATATTCCCGAACTCATTCCTGGAAGCAAGCATTACTCTAGTATCAAAACTAGAGAAGGATCCAGCTAAAGAAGAGGATTACAGGTCAATCTCCCTAATGAATATAGACACAAAAATCCACAATAAAATACTGGCAAACAGAAAATAGCAAATCATCAACAACATTTTACATCATGACAAAGCAAGTTCATTCCAAGGATACTCAGGTGGTTTAACATATACGAATTGATAAATGCCATAAAGCACAACAGAACCCATGACAAAAGCCTTATGATCATCTCAATAGAGGAAGAAAAAGCATTGGACAAAATCCAACACCAATTCATGATTAAAAACCCTACAGAAAATTGAAATAGATGGCCTTTATCTCAATCTGATAAAAGCCATCTATGACAAACAAACAGCCAGCATCATTCTAAATGGTCAAAACTGAAAGTTTTCATTCTGAAATCAGGAAGAAAAAAAAAAGGATATCAACTATTGCCACTCTTATTCAACATAGTTCTGAAAACATAGCCAGAGTAATTAGACAAGAAATAGAAATAAAAGGTCTAAGGACAGGAAGAAAAGTTAAATTATCATTATTTGCAGATGACCCGATACTGTACATAGAGGACTTTAAAAACTCCTCTGAAAATGTCTACATTTGACAACCAAAGTCATAGCATAGAGGGATACACAATCAATGCTGAAAAATCAATAGCATTTCTGTACACAAATAATAAATTCACTGAGAGAGAAATTAGGGCAATCATACCCTTCACAATAGCATACAAAAAAAAATGAAATACCTAGGAATCAATCCAACAAAAGAAGTAAAAGAACATTACATTGGAAGTTATAGTACTCCGAAAAAGAAGATTGAAGAGATTATCAGAAAATGGAGAGATATCCCTTCTTCTTGGATAGAAAGAACCAATATAGTGAAAATGCCATATTCCCAAAAGTGTTATAATGATTTAATGCAATCCTGATCAAAACACCAATAGCATATCTCACAGAATTAGAGGAAAACAATACTAAAATTCATTGGAAACCAGAAGAGACATAGAATAGCAAAATTCCGGGCAACAAAGGCAAGGCACAGGGCATCACAATACCTCACCTGAAATTATATTGCAGAGCCACTGTGACAAACAGCATATTACTCACAAAACAAAACAAAAAGACCAAACAAACAGAAAAACAGACCTGATGATCAATGGAATAGGTTAGAAGAAGAAAAAGAAACTATTCAAAACACAAACCGTGATGTTATCTTTAATGAAGGGGACAAACACCTTCCATGGAAGAAAAATAGCCTCCTTAATACATAGTGCTGGAAAAACTGGCTTTCAACATGTCAAAGATTAAAATTATACCCATATCTCTCACCATGTGCTAAACTAAACTTGAAATGGGTCAAAGATGTAAATATTAAAACAGAAACACTGGGCTGGGCTGTAGCTCAGTGACACCGTGTCTGCCTGGCAAGCCCAAGATCCTAATTTCAATTTCTGGTACTGAAAACACACACACACACACACACCCCAAAAAATGAACAAGCAAACAAAAACAGAAAGACTAAATCTGATGGAAGATAGAATAGGTAGAATTCCTGAAGACACTGGTGTAGGCAAAGACTTCATGAACAAAAGCCTCATCACATAGGAAGTATTACAAAGAATCAACTACTGGGATTTCATCTTACTAAAGCTTTTGCATAGCAAAAGAAACCACCTAAGAGTAAAGAGCAAACCTACAGTGTGAGAAAAATGTTTGCCAGATGTTCCTCAAAGGACTAATTATAGAAAGAACTAAAAAAAAATCAGACACCTAACATTTAAAGACCCAATTCAATAATGGGGATCTGAAATGAATAGATACTTCTTGAATGAAAGTAGAGATGGCAAATAAAAGTATGAAAAAATGTTGAACATCACTGGTCATTTAAGAGGTGCACGTTAAGACAATGGGAGAAATGTGGGGATTAGATGATGCCACTGAATTATCCCAAATTTCTCTAAATGTGATAATAGGCAAATTGCTTATATAGGAAAACTTCCGTAACTGTCAGCACCAATTCTGAAGTGTATTGGTAAGAAATGACTGGTTCTCAGATTTGCTTTCAGATATTTAAGCAAATTAGGGGAGAAAATTTTTGAAAAGATATGTGCAGCAAATATGACTATAATATTATTTGTTTTAAATTGGAGGATCATTTCTCTTAATTTTTGTGTTTTAATTTTTTCATAATGTATTAGTCACTCTCCTGTCCCTGGGAAAAGATACTTGATGCCTTTAACTTAAAAAAGGAGAGGTTTGTTTTGGTTCATGGTTTCAGAGTGTTTATTCTATGGTCAACTGGCTTTAAGCAAGAATAGGCAGGATGGAAGAAAGCTGCTCAACCCACAGCAGCCAGGAGCCAGAGAGGAAGAGCCAGAGTAAAAGACCCTCGGAAGGTTTGCCCACAGCGACCCACCTTCTCCAACTGGGCCCCACCTAGCATGGCACACACAGGTATGAACTGATCAGTGATTTAATCCACTGATAGACATAATGACCCTGTGATCCAGTCACCTTCCAGAAGTCACACTGTGGACACGTGAGACTTTTAGGGATACAATTTATATGTGAACCATAACACATAATAAAAATAAATGCTTTAACTTGAAAGTAAAAACTTTGTTGCTCCTCCCTTTGGACAAATGGTTCTTCTAAAATCTTCTTTATTTTTTTGTTTTGTACTTTTGCAGCGTTGGACATGAAACCCAGGGCATCTTGCACGCTAGGCAAGTGTTCCACTACTGAGCTACATATACCTCCAGCCCTAAGGTAGGTCTTTTAAAATCATCAGCTACAAAGGAATGAAACAGAAAAATAATCTTTTCTTCCATGGGTGGGGAAGGCGCGTTTGGTAATATATTTTCAGACACCTGAAAGTTTCACCTTTGACAATTGATTGATGTTTTTTGTTTTGTTTTGTTTTTTTGGTACCGGGGTTCAAACTTGGGTCCTTGTGCTTGCAAGGCAGGCAGCAGAACCACCGAGCTAAATCCCCGGCCCATGATTGATTTTTTTTAAATCACTGATTTGGAGGTTTGAAAAAAGTGTCCCACACATATTTCTTCCACTCAAAATATTTTCCTTTAACTTTAACTTATAGAGAACCTCAGAAGTATAGGGCTTGAAGTCAAGGACCAGACCCACTGACTGTGGACAAGGGGAGAAATGCCACCATGCATGTGCAGTCCTGCTGGGATCCTCACGCATGGCTAGTAGGGAGCTTGGCTCCTCAGCCAGTTGGAGAGGCAGGAATGAACGTCCTCCCTCACCAAAGCAGAAGCAGCTTCTCTGGGCTTCAGCTGCACAGAGAAATCTGTGAGGGGATGGAAAGTGGTGAGCAGTGGACAGCTGGAGGCTGCCTATTCAAACCAGGCTGGAGCGGTTCCGAAATCCAGAAGGTGGACTTAGGAGTCACAGAACAGATCACAGATAAGGCTACTGAGTGGGTTTGCAGGTGGGAGAAGAGGGAGCTCACATAACTTTAAAGGAACATTATTCTTGCAAGCTGCTGTTTGCTGAGTGATATAGGACAAATGTTCTACAAGTCCTGGGGACTTGTGGTTCTGGGACAAAATGGAGTAAACATACTTTTTCACAATTCCTTCTATTATATACAGCAAGGGCTAGGGATTTAGCTTACTGATTCCACTGCCTGCTTTGCAAGTGCAAGGTCCTAAGTTCGATCCCTGGTACCAAAAATAAAACAAAACAAAAACTGTACTTATTATACGCATCAAAACATGCTGGACATTATTTATAATGTAAGCAAAATCTGAAAGGGGGAAAGAAGTCTATGGAATGTTTAGGGACTCTGGGAACTGTGAGATGACATATTGCTCAGGATTCCCTGGTTGTCTTTTTTCTTCACAGATTCCAGAGTGTACTGAAGAAGATAAGCCAATGAGTATGTAGGAAAAAATGGCTCTATGTCTCAAGGTATTGACCTTCCAGAATTATATCATCAGGCTCTCCTTCCCCTCTCATTTGCTTTTGGGTTTGGACCATGAGTGGAACCAGCAGGAGATAAGAATGCAGGAAGAGAATGAAGTCTGGGTATTTCTCCCTTAGCTCTTCCCTTATGGGTTGCCGATCACTGACTAGTCCTCTCTGCTAAACCAATGATACACAGAGGCACTCTTGGGATATGTCTATTTTAGTTTCACTTGTTTGTTTTTTACTCCATTCACTATATTGCTCATTTCTAGGATTTATAGATGTCATCTTCAAAGTTATGGTTGTCATAGTAGTATTACTTCATCTAGGGATATCTTGAACATAGTCATTTTCAGAGACTTTTACACCATTAATTCATTGATGGGAACCCCGTTATTTACTGCTGCTGTTATTTCCTTTTATTTCTTCATATGTGTAGTAATTTTTGCTTACAAGTTCATTTTTCATTGAGGTTCATCTTCCCAAGAAAGTTCTGTAAATCTTAGTCTGGCTTTGTTGTGTCAAACTTGCTATAAATTTGTTTAGTATTTGCTACTGCCAAGACATTAGCAGGGTTCCTGGTTTTTTAACATTTGTTTCCAGACTTAGAGCTTGCTTTTATGGGGCTGTGCAGTCTTTTGGGGTGCCTCGCTCAGTTTCATCATCACCAGTACTGTCCTTCACCACAAGCTTATGCCCTGTGGTACATTGTGAGTTGCCTTCTATGTAAGGGGATAATCTAGGCAACAGGCTGGGTACCAGCTTAGTTAAAGCCAAAGAAGTGGTAGAAGTGTAAGAGCAACTCAAAGATACAAATAAGATAAGCATCCCAACAGTGAGCAACCAGGGACCAAGGAAACAAGAGCCCCCGAATCCACAGGCATCTGTGGGGACCATCACAAGCCACAGGGATATTTATCTCTGCACACAGTGAGCCCCTCAGTGACATGCTCCATATTACCTACTGTGCAGTAAAAATATCAAGCTCATGGGAGAGAGAATTTATTAGCAGTACACAATTTTATATGTTTTGGTACTCAGTGTTCAGGATTACACTAAGACACCTGTATGGTAACAGTGTGGGAGATCACAGGGCCTTGCTGTTCTGGCTGTATAAAAACTGACAGAGTTTTCTGTCCTCCTCTTCCTCCTACTCTCAGAAGCTCCTAGCATTTAGACAGAACCCACTGTCTTCAAGCTCATGGTCTTTTAACAAAGTAGGAGAATGGAGAGGATGATTCAGGGTCTGACCTCAGGAACTCCTCATATTTGAAGAAAGGAGCCTGACACTAAGGTTTCCCAGTCTGGCTATTCATGGAGTCTTGGCCCTGTCTGGAGAAGCCCATATTGAGTGGGAAAAGCAGGCTCACCAGGCTCACTCCCTGGGGTGTGGAGACCTATTCTCAGGGTGATGGAGGTCAGAGGCCAACTAGGCAGGAGCCGTGAGGAAAGCATCCCTCAGGATAGGACTGAGAAAAGTAACCTCCCAAGTCATGCTTATTTGAAAGGATCAAAAAGTCTGTGTATAGTTGAACAAAGAAGAGAAGTTATATTTCTTTACATCTAATTTTGCCCTGACTGCTGCATGAACTGGGGCTATGAAACCTGTCCTCAGCCTTTGCTTGAACTAAGAGACCACTGTGCTGTCAGGTGCCTGGGGTAGAGAATGTGGTTGGTGCCAAGGCATAGTCTTGCCCTTGCTCTACCTCTGGCCCTCAGAGATGTTGCCCACACCATCCCCACCTGTCTTAGTTACTTTACTCTTTGCTGAAACAAAACAACCAACACCCAAAGTTCAAGGAGGAAATGTTTATTTGGCTCACAGTTTGTAGAGGTTTCAGTCCATAGTCAGCTGGCTCCAAGGCAAAGTATCATTGAAAAAGAGCATAGGTGGGCTCGGAATGTAGCTGTGCAGTGTGCAGTGCCTGCCTGGCAAGTGCAAGGTCCTGAGTTTGAATCCTGAGGCAGGGGGAGCAAGAGAGAGCAGAAAAGGAAAGGGAGCATAGTCTAGAGCACATTAGCCCTCTTTCTGTCCCTTATGTTTTATGCAGGGTACCCACCCTAGGGTAGGTATAGCGCTCGCACCCTTAATCTTAGCCAGAACTACGTCAAGCCAATCAATGGACTCATTTAGTAATCCCACATCCTTGGCCCAGCACCATACACTCTAGATCCAGACACCTCTGGAAAAACCCCTCCTGACTGCATTAGACTTTGTGGGGACATCTAGACAAAAGCCATAACACCATCTCACCCAGAGAGTTCCTCACTCTCCCTAAGAGTTTAGCCAAAGATATTAAGGAGCCTGGGGAACCTCTCTGAACCCCTTCTTCCAGGACAGGGCCTCTGGGTTCTCCTGACACTTCCAAACATGATCAAGCCATCTCAAGACCAACACGATCCCTTTATTAGAATGAACCATGGATTAGTATCACGAGAGGGACCATTTTTGGATCTTGAGGGCTTGCTTCAGAGCAGGACTGACCCTGCCCGCCTCCTGGACTGGGCCTGGAATTCATAAATGTATCCAGCTGCTCAACTCCAACCCAAGCGGGTCTGGGCCCCGGGCCCTCAGGGAGCCTGACTGTTAGCTTCCTCAGGTGCAGATGGCTCCACAGCCCAGGTGGAGGAAATGTCTGCATCCAACCTCAGAATGTTGGCATTGAGAACTGTGTTCTTTGCTGCTTCCTCAGACACATCATCAGATGCTGAATCCTCCGCCATCATCATCTCCATGATATCACTGTTCCTTTTCCCGAAAGTGTCTTCAAAGCTCTGGGTCGTCTCTTTCTGGAGGCTGAATGAAGCCATCAATGGGGCTGCATTCCCAAGAGATGAGCTCTTTTGCATCTATAGGATCCCAGCCGAGCTTCACCATGGGCCTAAGAGGGACCCTCACCTCCAAGAGCCGGCGGGTACCATCTCCCAACCCCAGTCAGACCCATCTATTTTCTGTGACTTTGGAACATGGTTTAACATTTTTAATTAATGAAACATGTGCATAATCAATGGTCTCTTCCTCCTGGAAAAAAATTTTTTTTTCACCATTAGGACTTTTTCAGTTCCCTCCACAGCTGGACCTTGAGCCAGTGATTATTTGTGGGTACAATACTCTCAAAATCCCTATGTGAGGGCTAGGGATTTAGCTCAGGGGTTCTACCGCCTGCCTGGCAAGCGCAAGGACCCAATAAATTTAAAATTTTTTTAAAAATTAAAAGCCTATGGCACAAGAAGTCTGGAGTACATGGGTTTAATCTCTTTGTGCCTCAGTTTTCTCATCCTTAAAATGGGAATAGTGAGAAGCCTTACTTTTCATTTGCTTGGTTTGAGGACAAAGAGAGAAGGCATGTATACAGATTTGACACATGATAAATTTAAAAATGGTTCTCTATTATTATTGTTATCATTCCATTTTGTAAATGGAGAAACTGGGCTTCAGAGGTGTTAGGTCTTTCTAGCACATGCACTAGAAAGTGGTGGCACAGAAATAGAAATCTAGAAATCCAGACTCTGACTCCAGAGCCTGTGTTCTTCATTACCACGTTTTCAAATTGTACCGCCTTGTACTTCCACTCTCCACGATGAGACAAATTCCTGTTCATCCTTCAAAGTCCTTCTCAAATGTCACTTCCTCTAGGACACTTTTCCCAGCTTCCAAACCAAGGTTCTTCCATGGTTTGGCTCCTACGGTCACTGTACATCACATTGTCAGAGGCCACAGTGACACTAGGGTCATTAAGTACAGAAGAAAAGCTCCCCACCTGGGGGGATGTTGTCAGTAGGAGAAGAGAGCTAAGCCCGGTGGTGGCTTTACCTTGTCCTTTTGCTCCCATGAAATAATGGCACAACTTCCTGACCAAAATTCCCTTACCCACCTAGTTGAACCCCTTGATGGGTCAGCTTGCGTTTTGAGTCCCTTAATGACTTTATTTATGTTCAGAGCCCCCTAATGGCTCAGCTGGTATTTCAAGTTCCTTGATGATTCTACTTAACCAGAATGGAGACATTTAGGATAATTGTCTCTCTTCCGTGTACTCTGATAGTGAGAAAAAAAAAAACCTAAACATCAATGGCTTTGCTTTTCTATACTCACAATCTTTTAAATTAAAATTTGAACATTGAGTTTTTGTTCTTCTTGGGTCATCAGTGCATAGGGTTTTAAATTAGCTACATGTAAAGGAGGATGAAAGCAATAGCCACAGGCAGCATTTAAGACAGGGAGGAAGTAGAGATTGAACAGCCCCTCCTGGCCAGTGCGCTGCAAAAGCAGTGGATGTTTCTTTAAAAGGAACATTTTTTTTCCTCTTCCATGCAGGTAAGAGCCACAGTGACAGTTAAAGTAATTAAAAAAGAAAAGCATTTCCTCCTCTTATTCTTTGACATCAGGAGCTTATAAGGCCAGTTAGTAAGAGAGAAAGATGGTGGCAGTTCACATAAGCCCACATCTAGCCCCCACGCTTCTGTGCATGCTCTAAGCCTGTTATTGATGCCACTCACACCCAGGATGTTGCACTCTTCGTCCTAGCATCACACCAAGACATAAACCAAGAAAAAGAGTCATTTCCAAAACTGGGGTAAGTGGAGACCAGGTTAATTTCCAATAAGAGTAGCAAAGTGCAACAAACAAATTCATGTGTTCCAGGGTTTGTAATTAACAAGTCAGGTCTACTTCCTCAGCCAGCTTTGCCAGGCCCTAATCTCTGTGTCAGTTTGTTTGTTTGTGTATGACAGGGTCTCACTGTGTAATTCAGCTGACCTCAAACTAGAGATCCTTCTGCCTCAGCCTTCTGAGTACTGTGATTACAGGCTTGTACTACTATGCACAAACCCTGTTTTGATTTTTTTTAAATTTTGCCATTTATTAAAAATTACATGGATTGTGTATTTTTGAAATTAATTTTATTGGTACATTTAAGGTGTGCAACATAATGACATTCATCATTGGAAATTTTAGAATCCTTACCAGACACCTTTAGGCCTATGTCAATCAAAGCACTAAAACAACGACAGCAACACTCCCCGGAGCCAGGCTTGGTGACACACGCTTGTAGTCCCAGCACTCAGGAGGCTGAAGCAGGAGGATGGCTGGGAGTTGGAGGCCAGCCTGGGCTACATAGTGACTTCAGAGCCAGTTTGAACTACAAAGGGAGACCCTGCCCCCCGCAAAAAACAACACTTCCCAAAATCCTTGGATACCATTCTCTTCTACAAAATAGTCATGCGAAGTTTTCTTACAGTGAAAACTCTTGTCTTAGTATTTTGTGCCATTTAATGTTTCTTTGTTCTCCATAAATATTCAGTATCATTGACTGTCAAAGCCCCAAAGGAGTTCGCTCAAGGATAAGTAGGCGAAGCACTATGTGTTTCTAAGTCTGTGAAACTATTCTGTGTGGTACTGTAATTGTGGGCACACAACACTTTTCATTTACCCAGATGCTGAGATTGTACTACACCAAGTGAGCCCTAATATAGACAATGGACTTTAGTGCATAACAACAGTAATACTCATTCATCAATTGTAATAAATGAAATTTGAGAAAGATACAGGAGGAAAAAATAAAATGGGTAATCTCTATACGACCTGCACAATTTTTAAATAAACCTAAATATCTTGTAAAAGATAAAGGTGCTTAGAAAAAAGATTAATTTTACAATGCAGTCAGGCTGAAATGACCTCATCAGATTTTAGGAACAAGAATTCTTATCTAAACTCTTTTGCTGATAAGGAAACTGAAACCCAGAAAAGGAATGTGATTTGCCACAAACCTATTTAATTATCATTTCAAAATGAGAACTTTTATTTATCTCTTTTATTATTTATTTTGAGACAGTAGAGTCTCACACTGTCTTCTGGCCTCACTTCCCTCCTAGTATTATAAATGTAGACTCCCACATTGGCAGATAAGATTTTTTTTTCCCATATTGGGGTTTGAACTCAGGAGTGCTCTGCCACACATCTACAACCACTGCCCTTTTTGATTTTTTAATTTTAAGATAGGGTCTTGCTAATTTGTCAGATTTTTTCCTAGCAGGGCTTGAACTTGTGAACCTCTTGCCTCAGGCCCTTGAGTAGGCAGGATCATAGGCATGCACTACCCGTGCCCAGGTAGACAAGAAGTTTTACATTCAGGGTAAAGTGTCTCATCCCTACAGCATGTTCTGCTGTTCTCAGCAGTGTTGTCCTTCCACACGCCTCGTTGCTGTATATGTTTTCTACCTTTGGATTTCTCATCTGATTTGTTTTTCTTACATTAAGGTTGGCTAGTTCAGTTTTTAGAATAATGAAGAAAATACCTTCTAAAAAGAAGAATATTCTAACTGGTTCTTGATCTTTTTCCTGAGACCTACACCCTCCTCTTATAAAATGGACCTGACATTCTTATCCATTGCAGGTTTTCAGGGTTCATCTGAGCAACATCTATGGCTCATAAAAAATCCTGGCTCCTCGACTGACTTGGTAACTATAGAAACGTCCTGTGACTAAGGCTCATGTGCTATCACTTAAGATACCACGAAGCTGGTAATCAGGCCAGTGGGAACCGATGCCATGTGTTACATCCATTTTATCCCTTGGCTCAAATATAATCTTTTTTTTTTTTTTTTTTTGAGACAGGGTCTCACTGTGCAGTTGAGACTGCCCTGGAACTCACTATGTAGCCCAGGCTGGTCTTGTGGGACTGCATAACTTTGTAATCTTAAATTCCTAGTCTCATCTGTGATTAATGTAAATTAACAGGTGAACGCTTAGTAGTTCTGGGCGAAGAGATAAGATTGTTTCACTCCTTGTCTGCCCAGAAGGAATGTTTTGTAAACCTTGGGACATTCTATAAGCAGGTGTTAGCCATCAACACGTGACTGCTGAGTGCCCCCTGCCTACTTGCTTTGAGTATAGACCCCCCCCACCCTACCTGTCCTCTTATAAAAACAGCCTATGCCCCTGAGCTGATGCCTCTCTGAGCTACTTGGCTCCAGGAGTGCTGCCTGGCCAGACTAATAAAGGCCTGTTTTCCAACTAGTCTGATGTGTTCCTTCCTGCGGCTGTTTAGCTCTTCAGAGCGGGTGGTAAAGTCTTTTGACCTTACTGTTTAGCTCCTTGGAGTGGTAGTAAGGCCCTAGGTCTTAGAGTCTCAAACACAGCGATCCTCCTGCCTCAGTTTCCCGAGTGCTGAGATTATAGGCATGCACCACCATGCCCAACTACCCAAATAAAATCTTAAACAAATGCAAAGCTAAGCAAACAGATGCTTGAGAGTTGAGATTTAAGGGTCCCCATACTGACTGATTCATTTATTCAAAATGGCTTTATTGTTTAAGTAGAAGTATCTTTTAGAGATGATAATTTAAAGTTACATTCCTAACTGTAACACATTCCTCCTCTATATTCCTGTTTTCTGATAAATATAAGCTTTTTTACTGTTTTTTGTTTGTTTGTTTTATTTTGTTTTATCTTTGATACCAGGGATTAAACCCAAGGTCTCACGTATGCTGGACAAATGATGCACCACTGAGTGCCCCAGCCCCTGCCTCCTGAAAGGCAGAGCTAGCACTGTCTGCAGTGATTTGTCTGCTCTGCTGCCGTAGAACTTTACCTTTCTTACACCACAGCCACACAGAGAATACATGGGTCAGTCTTATCTACTGCCCTGTCCTTCACATTCCCATGGCTCTGGGATTCCCACCCTTTACCCACGACTTTTGAAAGGACCCATGCACCTGAGCACATGATCCTGAATTCTCATTCCTTTAATTTAATTCTAGACAAAGTTCAAGGGGAGTAGGGCTTCCAGAGGACTTTGTACACTGCTGAAGTGACTTCAACAGAAAACGCTTCCTCAATAAGAATATCAAATAAGGGTGGCATCTTGGTCCCTGTTTTGTAGGGAAGAAACTGAGTCCCAGAGCACTGAAAATGGGCCCCTTCTATTTTGGTTTTAATCGATATGCTGGAGTCCCTTCTTTCTAAGTTTTAATGAGGACTAGGTCTCCAGGACAGACACCAGGTAAGTGCCCCCGGGCCAGGAGCTGGCAGGACTTTGTTCCACTGTAGTTGGGTAGCCTGTTGTATTTGACTGAAATGAGTGAGATACTGTAAGAGTCTTGCCATCTCTGGGTCAACCACCATATCAGAAGGTAGAAAAGTCCTTGTATATAACACCTCAAATGGATTTATATTTAGGCCAGTTTTGGGGGTATTTCAAATCCTCATGTGAGATTTTGGCAGTAATCTGAGACAAGACTCAGAAGACCTGGCGAAGTATTGCCAGAGCTTGCTTTAGGGTCTGGCTTGCACTCTCAAACGTTCCAGAAGACTGAGGTCTCCAGGTAGAATAAAGATGGAGACTATACTTTATTCCTAAAACCTTTCCCACCCACTGAGTTAGTTGAGAGGTACAGTGTCACCTGGAAGCAACTGGGGTAGTCCAAACCAGGAGGTGATTTCTTTGAGGAGCACCTTGACTACCTTCATAGCCTTCTCAGCACGAGTAGGGAAGGCCTCAATCCACGCTGTAAAGGTGCTAATTAGGACCAGTTTCTGTTACTTACTGTTCATGGTGGCATATGGGTAAAGTCTAATTGCTCATTCCCTGCAAGGTTAGTCTCTCTCCTTTGTACAGATGCTAACAAAGTTGGTGGTTTGGGCTTGTGAGCATTGTTGCTGGTGAAAAGTGGGCAAGCTTTAAAGAGTGGTTGGGTGGTTGCTGCAAGTCATAATCCTGTGAACATTTGAGTGACCATTTCCTATAAAGTGTCTCTTCCCATGTGCAAAGACTCATGAAGGGTTTTGGTAGCTTCTGCTATGTCTCTTGAAGAAGGACTGGTTTATTTTCTAAATATTGCTCTCTTTTTATTTATTTATTTATTTATTTATATTTATTTTTTGTTGTTTTTTTGAGACAGGGTCTCACTATGTACTTGAGACTGACCTGGAACTCACTATGTAGTCCAGGCTGGTCTCGAACTCACAGCAATCCTCCTGCCTCAGCCTCCCAAGTGCTGGGATTATAGGCGTGTGCCACCACGCATGACCTGCTGAAGTCCCTTTTAAATTCTCCCTTGGACTAACCCTCATTTGTCTTCCTGGGGTGTAGAGAGTTTTTTTGTTTGTTTTGCACCAGGGATCAAACTCGGGTACTTGAGCTTGTGAGGCAGGCTGCAGAATCACTGAGCTAAATCTCCAGCCCGAGACTGGTTTTTAATGTTCCTCAGGAACTGGGAATAAGGCTAGGATCTCGAGGGGTTGTATGGCTGTGTTCTGGCCTATTAGCCTTTTGTTTTCCCAAGGAGGCTTTAGACTTGTCTCTTTGGTGTATACCTTGCAATGAATCAGACAGAGCACCCTGTCTAAGAAGGTAGACAACCTCCTCTTTTACTACTCAGTCTCTTTCTAGTAAGGGAGTAGAACACTGTGGGACAATTAAGAGCTCATGGTTGAACATTTGACCTTAGAATTGACACAGCAGAGCAGACCTAAGGACACTCTGAATTGGGGTTTCTTAGACCCTAATTATGGATATAGATCTAAAGTAGGGTTCTTCTGAAAAGGAAGTTAAAACAGACTAAGACATGTTTGTATTTCTTTTTTGTTTGTTTGTTTTTGTTTTTGTTTTTGCTGTTTTTTGGTACCAGGGATCAAACTCGGGACCTTGTGTTTGCGAGACAGGCAGTGGAACCACGGAGCTAAATCCCGGGCCCTAGACATTTTTATATATATACAAGAAATTGAATATGCTTACCCATGACATCCCAGGTCCCCAGGGTTTGTCACAGAAGTTGGAGTTAACCATAGACAGGGGCATTGCAGATTGCTCCAGGCCCCCTCAGTCCTCTTCATCAACTAGGGAGGTGAAGCTTTTGGTGCCCCTTGGAGTGGGGAGAGTCAGCGCTCCCGTGCCGTGAGTCAGGCCCTCCAGCTGCTGACACATGGAGCTGGCTGGGTGGTGGCTTGGTACACTCATGTGCCCAACATTCCGTTTTCTTGCATTTAAAGCAGTATCTCTTTCCCAGATTGGTTCTGAGTTTTCCCTTGGACAACTAGGGTGTGCTTAAAGTACTGGCAAGTGTGACAGCCATAATTTTGGCCTCTCTCTCTCTCTCTCCCCAGCCTTATTCCTTTCACCCTCATATAAATTCTGACTGTTGAACACAGTAAAGGCTGTGTCCAGAAATTGGGCCTTGGGAGGTCTGGGGGGCTAATCTGAATTTTTTTGTAATTTTCACCAAGTATCTGGGGCTGATTGACTGTGTAACCTCGCTCACCCTTTCATAACTAATAGATTTCCTAATGCATCTTCTAATTTCCATGATAAAAGTAGCTATTGTGTTAGACTGCTAGAATTATAACCCCAGTTTGTTTCTGTCAGAGGGAGAGTAACCTCCCCAGGGTGATTTCTTTCACTTGCTGCAGCATATTTTTCACCTGCACGTCTTCTACCCTCATGTAGGATCCTTTGTTTTTCATCTGCGGTGCAGAACTGGCCAGGATAGCTTGGACATCTCACCACAACAGGTCAAAAGAAAGGGTAAAAGTTTGAAACTCATCTACAAACCTATCAGGACGTTCTGAAAATCAACCTTACCATTCTTTGCAATACTGGGTAACTGCCACTGAAGAGGGAAGCTGGGCTTGAGTCGTCCCCTGTACTCCTGGGACCTCTCATAAGGGGCAGGATAAGCTGTGAGTTAGAAGAACAAGAAATTCCACTTCTAGTGTGTCCTACAGGGCTGAGAGCTGTCTGAGGAGTGTGAAGGGGACCTGGGGGAATACTGGGTCTCCTTGGGGATCCAAGCTCTGGTGCAGTTCCTGAGTCACCAGACCACCCAGAGTGGTTGTTTTCATTAAACAGGTGTGGACCTACAGCTGCACACTATTATCCCAGCTACGAAACAAGTTTTGGTCAATTTTTGCCAGTTTTGTTTCTGTAACATTAGAACATCACACTTTAGCTAGGCAGAATTTAGGGGTTTATTTTCTGTCTATACAAAACTAAAGTTCAAAGCAAATTTAATTTTGCTTATGGGAACATTGTAAAGTACAGTTCTTGGTATTACATGCCTCGTTGGATCCATCTCAAACCACAGAGAATACATCCTTGTGTCACTGTTCCAAGAGTCAAAGGTGAACAGCTAAAACATCTTTAAAATGCACCAAGCTTATGAAATCTCAAATAAAACTTGAATTTTCTGTACATACTCCCGTAGACTTGTACATCGCTTCTCTTGCAAACTGGTCCATTTCCTTTCGTTTGGCCCACATCGGCTTTGAGACCTAAAGAAGGACTGGGTCGGCTTGTGATTTCTCTCCCTAGACAGGGATCTCTCTGTCCTCCTATCTCTAGAAAGAGACCTGCTTCGGCTACGAGAAAACCTTCTCCTTCGTGGAGATCTGCGGTAAGCGGGAGGACTCCTCCTGCGATAATCACCTCGTGGGCGACGACGCCAAGGAGGAGGAGGGCCACGATTTCGACTCTTTTTTTTTCTCCCTGGACAGCTCCACTTGGACTGGCAGCCGCACAATGTTCTTCTATCTAGTTTGCGGACAGCATCAACTGCATCTCCGGGATCCTCAAATTCAACAAAACCAGAGGCAGGAGTGTTCCTAGCAACCCACGCACTTCGTAGTGGCCCATAATAGGCGAAAGCCGGTTCCAGCTCAGTCTTGTTGCCGTCGTCGCCAAGATTCCCTACATAAACCTTACAGTCCAGTGGGCAGGAATCACGACGCATCTCGAGATCCAGGCTTAGAAATGTGGAGGCTCCACTCCGACCGGTCCCAGCGGGTCCTCCGGCTCCCCTCCGACTCAGCTCCTCCAGATGCTCTCGCTAACCCGGCGTCCATGAAATGGTCTGAACAATACTTTTAGAAGTGGAATTTGGAGAATGTCCGAGTTCCCAATTTTTTTCCCCTTATACTAGGGAGCGAACTCAAGTGCTTGTTTTAAAATTAGCTTGGGAGAGAAAAGAAAATGGAGAGTAGTTATCAATAGCAAGAGAGCCTCTCTGAGATATGAAATTTGGATACTGGAAAATAATAGCTTGGCAAAGAAAAGAAGCAAATCACTGGCTCTCGTGGCTCACAGGGAGGAGAACCAGGTTCCCCAAAAGCAAGGTAAGTACTCAGGACTGAGATTCAAGGAGAAGTGGCAGTGGCTCCCACAAACTTGTGAACAGCAAAAGCAGCATAGGGTTCTACTCAGAGAACTCCTTTCGCAGGCGACACAGGCAACAGCAGGAGAGCGACTCAAGGGCAGGCAGCAGCTCTGTCTCCAGACAGTGCTTGGTCAGGCATCATTTGGAGAAAAGGTTGATTATTTAAATCTGCGACTCAGAACAACTGAAAATAAACTTCACTTTAAGGCTCCCAGTGTTACTTTCCCACAGCAACTTGCATGAGAGACAGCCACAGACATGGAGCAGGCTACAAAGAGGTCGCCTGGGAAATTTAAACTTAGGCTAAGGAGGACATGAGCCCTCCCTGCTGCCCTTGCTGGGAGAAGCCAGACCCAAGTTGAGCCGTACTCGGAAGCAGCTGGACCTGAACACGTCTGCCAGTTTTAAATACGAACCCTTACCTCACTGCCTATGTGCATTAGAGAGCTGAGGTCTGCTTGCCTTCCCTATCTACCCACATGGGCAATAGCACACTCGGGGCAGGCATTACCAGAGCCTGGGGTAAGCAGAAAGGATCTCTGGAATAGGTGGCACACCCCACAAGTCCACAGGCTATCAGAGAAAACTGACTTCCTGAACCCCCAAACTGCAGGTACTGGAAGGAAAGCATTCATTCAAAAATACAGTGAAAAAATTTTGTTCTCTGTTTTGGACACTGTTTTCCTATTTTTTTTAACCCCTTTTTTTCATTTATTTTCTTTTTATCCTTTTTTCTATTTATCGTCTTCGTATTATTCCTTTTTTCCTTTATTTCTCAGTTGTTACTTTTATCTAATCCTATAAAAATCTTTCTGCTCTGTAATAGGACCCTGTGACCAACTTTTTTCTCCCCCTTCTCGCTCCTATTGCTTGATTTTTCAAATTTTTCTTTTGGCCTTCTCCCATATCCAACTCTCTATGTGTTTAATAGTACAAACTTTAAGTTTTATTAATCCTTAGATAGTTAATGCTATGTTACTGCTGTTGATTCTTTTTTATCATTTGTGGAGGTATAGTTTTGTAGTTAGTAGATATTTGCTCTATATCAATAGCTGGTTTATGTTATAATTGTAGATTTCTAAGGTTAAGGGTGTTACATTCATTGTTCTCTTTGTATATCTATATCTAGTTTGTCTTGAGTGATAATTACTGATTTACTTCATATTGTCAAGGACACAGAGTTGTTGCTCTTAGTAGCTTTTCTTTGTATGCCAATACCCAAAATATCTTTGTGACAATAACAATATTTCAGTTTATTCTTGGAGAACTAGGAGTTGGGCCAATTACACTGTGTACCTGCTTTCCCATATTAAAAGATATGATCAGATCTGAAACAGAGGCAAAGGACCATAGTTATCTGTACACGGAGTACATCATTAAAAAGATTTAAGAGATCTCTGTACTAGCAACAAAGTCTTTCTACTATAAGAAATTGCACACCCAGGCACAAAATAAATAAAAATGAATAAATGGACAAAAAATAGAAATATGAGAGGACAAAGAAACAAAATGCTTCCCAAAACTTCATTCCTACGAAGCTGAGCAATAGGGCATTGAGAGGGAGGAAAGCAAAGACTACACAGATGAGTTATTTGAAAGAATAACAGGAGATTTAAAAAAACAGATCAATCATATGCTTGTCAGGTTCATAGAAAATACATCTAATCAGATAATGGCGGTAATAAAACAAACAGGCTTCAAATGGTGCTGTAATCCCAGCACTTGGCAGGCTGAGGCAGGAGGATCACCACTAGTTTGAGGGCTACTTAGTGAATTTAAGGCCAGCCTAAACTACATAGCAAAACCCCATTTTAAAAAATAAAAAATACAACTGGTGAGTTTGCAGAAGACATTAGCTAAGCTAAACAAAATGATAGAGAATATGAGCCACCAGTTTGGTAACGAAGTAGACTCCATGAAAAAGTTCCAAACAGAAATCTAGGAGATTAAAAATTATATGGGTTGTATGGGAACCAGATATGATTGATGAATGCCAGATTAGGATTAGAATATCAGATTAGAAGATAGGGATGCTTTCAAATACCAATCACTCAGAGATAACCTTAAAAACAAAAAGACAACATGAAAAGTGAATACAAGGGCTGCTTGATAACAAAGAAGAAGAATCTAAAACTAATTTGAATAAGTGAAAAATCAGAAGACAGCACAAAGGGCATAAAAACCTGTTTACAGAAATAATAGCAGAAAACTTTCTAAATATGGGGAAAGAATTAAACATACAGGGCTGGGGATTTAGCTCAGTGGTGCCTCCACCTGCCGCGCAAGTGCAAGGACCTTAGTTTGATCCCCCCGCATACCAAAAACAAAAAGCTCAAGGCTTGCTCTCTTGGTAGGCAAGATCCCTACCACTGAGCTACATCCCCAGTTAATTCCAGCAACTTGGGGGACTGAGGAAAGAAAAACATATCACAATCATAATCCTAGCAATCCAACACAGGGACAGAATCTTAACTACTCTTAGAGAAAAGTATTGAACCACATATAAAAGTAAACCCATTACAATTACACTAGACTTCTCAGCACAAACTTTAAAGGCCAGGAGCATTAGGGTGAAGTGTTTTGAGCTCCAAAAGATAACTTCTGAGCCAGACTTATATGTACCATAAAATGTTCTTTCAGAATTGATAGAAACATGAAGTATTTCCATGACAAACACCTCAAGAAATTCATGACCACCAAACTCATGCTACAAAGAATTCTCAAGGATATCCTAGAAAGAGACATAAAAGCATCAATGTCAACCCCCCTGCAAATAAACCACACGCAAAAAAAAAAAAAAAAAAAAAAAAAACCGACACAAATACATGCATAATGCAGGATGAGCAGTTAAGCAGAAAGTGGGGCCAGGTAAGGAAATCAGCAATAGGAAAATAATACAGAGACAGGAATAAGCCAGAACCTTTCAGTAATAACTCTCAATATGAATGGTCTCATTTTCTCAATCAAATGCCACAGATTGGCAGAATCGATCATGAAAGAAAACTCAACAGTGTGCAGTATACAAGAAACGTGTTCAATCCTAAAAAAAATACACTGATTCAAAACCAAGGGATGGAAAACAATATTCCACACAACAGGAATCTAGAAAAAAGCAGGAGCAGCTATCCTAATTTCAGAAAAAGTGGATTTCAAGTCAAAACTGATCAAAAGAGGCAAAAAAAAAAGGGGGTCACTACATATTGGTTAAAGGAACAATTCAACAGGAAGAGAGAATAATTATAAACTTATATTCCCCAAACATGGGCATGCCCAACTTTGTATAACAAACAATACTGGAATAAGAACTCAGATAAATACCAACGCAGTTACAGTGAGAGTCCTCAATACCCACTGTCACAAATAGATAAATCAACTACACACACACCAAAAAGAAAAGAAAATCAACAGAGAAATAACATGGCTGAGCCAAATCTTTGAGCAAATGGACTTAATAGATTGTTCCACAGAACAATAGAAGATTTTTCTTAGGAGCACTGGGCCTGTCTTCAAAATAGACCACATGCTAGCCCATAAAGCATAGTTAAGTAAATGCAAAGGAATTGATATCATCCCATGAATATATTAGCTCATAGTGCAATGAAACTAGAAATCAATGTACAAAGAAATCACAGAAGCTATACAAACACACAGGAATTAAATAATACTCCTTTGACCCATAAATGCATCACAGAAAAAAATCAAGGGTGAAACTAGACAATTTCTAGAATCAAACAATAATGCCAGGTTGACATATGAAAATCTGTGGGACACAATGAAAACCTGTAAGTGCCCACATCAGAAAAACAGGGCAAGTCCAAATGAATAAATGGAGTACTACTGTGGCGGAGAGAAGGATAAACTTGAGTCATTTGTAGGAAAATGGATGCTCCTTGAGACCATAAACATTAAGTGAAAGAAATCAGACACATAAGTTTAAGTATCGTATGGTTTCTCTTGAGAAACCACAAATATAAATGATGAGCAAAATAAAGCACAGATAACGATGGGGAAAAGATGGCAAATCAGGGAGGGAAGGTAGGAAAAATGTAGCAGGTCTGAGAGGAAGCAGTGGAAAGGTTTGTAAAAAGAATCAACGCATATTATGTACCCGTTCCAACTTCTCCCAGTGAGTGCATCCCTTATGTCCTACATGCATGTACTAATGAAAAATTAGCTTAGCCTGTGGATGTAGCTCAGTGGTAGAGCATTGGCCTACAAGCATGAGGACCTAGTTTCGAACTCTGGCACTACAAATTAAATACAGAAAAATAAAATTACCTTGTTTACTTGTTCCTTGTCCGGCTCTCCTGTTGGACGGGAGGCCATGTGTCCGCCCACAACCCAGGGCTCACAAAGGCGAAGTCCCAGCCATCACCTGCACTCCCCAAGCTGAGGCTGTAGCCCTGAGCCCTGCCCCAGCATTCCTTCCCCTTTTCCTTTCTGTGTAGTGTGAGGACTGCCATAAAGCAGTGCCGCGGACTGGGAGGCCGAACACCAAGATGTATTGTTTCACAGCCAGAGACTGATGTCTGGAGTCCAAGTCTCACAGGGCAAGGCTTTCTCTGAAGGCTCTAGAGGAGAAGTCTTCCTCATCTCTTTCAGCTTCTGCAGCTCCCTGGAAACCCTTGGTGTGGCCTCACCCACACCCGCCACCCTTCCTTCTCTGCCTTGCTTGTCACGCGGCCTTTCCATTTCGGTAACTGTGTCTGCTCTCTCTGAAAGGACACCAGTCCTCGTGCATCAGCTGTCCGCCCTTCCCAGTATGATGCCAACTGATCATATCCGTAATGACCCTATTTCCAAAAATGTTCGCTTTTGTTTTCTGTTTTGCCAGTGCCCAGATAAAACCTAGGGCAGTGTGCATGTCAGGCAGGTGCTCTAGCACTGAGCTGCATCCCTATCCACAAAAAGTTCACATTAATAAAGTAATAGGAAATAGGAATGTTTTGGCTTGTATCTAAATGTCCCCCCAAAGCCTCATGCAGGCATAGGTGGGGCTTTTTGGAGGTGACTGGATCTGGAGGGTGACACCGGGAGCAAGGATTGAGATGCTATATTTAAGGGTGTGAGTACGTGCCCCAGGGTTAGGTAGTCTGGATAAGATATAAAGGACAGAAAGCTACATATTGTTGGCCTTTGAGGACACATTCTACTTTAACCAGTTCCCTACTGATACACACTTGCTGATTCTTTCTTTTGCTAGTCCCTAAAACATAGGACAGAGATTTATATTCTATGCTGAATCCTCCAGAGTCTTTTAAGTCTTCCTTCAGAGTACCTTGTCAATGAACCCTTATAGAAAAATGGAGTTAATAGGCGAATGAGTGAATGAGTGAACAAACAAATAATGATTGAACAACTAATAAACCAACAAAGAATGAGGGAGAGGTTGTATGGGGAGGTCCAAAGCAGAATGCCGCTATGATGTACTGCGAGCCAGGCCCACCAGGTGGCGCTGAAGGCGGCGGGCGCGATAGAAAAGGCTGGCCTCGCCGCTCTTGCCGTGCGCCCTGGCGGCGGTGCGGGAGACGGGCTTGTGGGGTAGCTCGAGTCATATGACCCGCTCCGCTTCCTGGCTTCGGCCGCCGCCGCCGCCCTCCTGTGTCCGCCAGTGTCGCGCCAGGGCTCTAAAGAGCCGTTAAGGGGTCCGGGCCGAGGCTCGCTCGTGTGGAAGTCGTCTCCGTCGCCGTTTCCCGCCCTCCCGTCTGTCCTCTCCAGGCCGTCACCATGCTGGCGCTCATCTCCCGCCTGCTGGACTGGTTCCGCTCGCTCTTCTGGAAGGAAGAGATGGAGCTGACCCTCGTCGGGCTGCAGTACTCGGGCAAGACCACCTTCGTCAATGTCATCGCGGTGAGCACCCTCCAGCTCTCCGCCTGGGTTTCGCAGCGGCGATCCGGCGGGCGCCTCCCTGCAGGCCGGACTCG
>NW_022900940.1:13778597-13794140 GCF_012274545.1 Fukomys damarensis
GATCCGCGACTGAAGGCTTGATTACTTTTAGCCTTGAAAGGGCTGTGCCTTTAGTGCGGCAGATGCTTGGAAAGGGTTAAATTGAGCTTGTCACATTTTCGGGGTGGGGGGGAGCTGTTGTGGTTTCCCTGCCTCCTGGTCTGTGGCGGCAGCCAAAGGGTTAACTCCAGTCTGTCACTTTCTCTGTAAGGGTGGGATTTTGGCGTGGATTGTTCTTTTTGGGAAAGCAAAAGAATGAAGAGCTACTCTTAAGTTGCCACTTGGGACCCATTGTAAAAGCAGACCAGTGTGGGCGCCCTCTTGAATACGGTGGGCCGCTGGATCCGTCTAAATGTATTCATTTTCACTTGTCCGAGGGTCTAAGACGAGGCTGACTGCTAAGCTCAGGGGTAGAAGTTGGGAGACTAGTCCGCAGTAGTTCCTAGTTTTATTAAATCGAGGAGTAAGAAAGTCTTTGGTTTTCCAGAGCTCAATGTTTTAGGTTAGTTGTTAAGGTGGATCTGCAGTAAGGATAAAGTTTTATATTGCAAAAGAGTGGTTAGGCGTTTCTCAATTGAAGAGGAGGGAAGGGACCAGAGAGGAACATCTCTTACCGCAGGCTCAGGGAATGGGTATATGGGAGGAAAATTGCTGTGAGAACTTGTAAAATGTGTTTATTCCAGCATTGATTGAGTAGAAAGATGGCTATTCAGTTTTGCCTCTTTTGTTGGAGAAGAAATAGTGAAAGATTTCTCTTCAGTCCTGACTTAGACACCAAAAGTTTCTCTGATTGTTGAAGAGTTTGTACTTGCCAGGACTAAGTTTTAGAACTGTTTTGAAGAGAGATGGCAGCACTTCTTCCACCTTTTAGATGACTGTTGAAATCCCTCTTTAAAAGGCAACGAGCCGTCAGACTGGTTTGGTTACACGAATGATTCAAACACGGATGCCTTCTTGGAGAAAATTGATAGCTTGTGACTCTTAGTCCATGTTGTAGTAGAGTAACAGGGGTGAGTAAGACTTGGAGAAAAAAATAGATCAGAAGTCCAAACATTTTTTGAAAAATGTTGCATATAAGTACATTATTAAGAAAAGTGCCTTCTTGTGTGGCTCCTTTTCTAATATCTTTTTTCTTGGAATGACTGTCTTTTGAACAGGTGTAGCTAAGAGTGCCACTAAAACTAATAAGGAAAAACAAACTTTAGGGAATGTACTCATTAGAGCTGTTGTATGATATGGAGACTGGGCGTGGTTATGTGTGCCTGTAATCCCAGCACTTGGGAAGTTGAGGCCGGCAGATCACTGAGAGTTAGAGGCCAGCCTGGGCTACGTAGTGAGTTCAAGGCCAACCTGAACTACATAGCCCCTTTCTCAAACAAAACCAAATCAAAACAGAAAACCAAGAATATTTATATGATATGGAAAAGGTGAAGCTTTATGTAGCCTGCGTGGAATCAATTTTCTGATACTTCTTTTGAGATAAGAATTGGAGTCACCTTATAAATCCTATCCCTTTGGCAAGATTGATTTAATTTACAATTTACAATGTTGATTTAATTTACAGTAGGTAAGTGTGTTACTGCAATTAGTTGTATCTGTTGCAGAGAAGTATTGTGCATGAACCTAAGAGCGTTGAATAAATCTTTCAAAAACTTCTTGATCTTTTATGCTTATGTCTTTCATAGGTAGTATAGCTTACTGTGATAAGCATGGACTTTGATGTCAAGCTCCTGAGGACTTGAAATCTGCATCAGCCACTTAGCAGCCTTGCATCCTCTTTGAGCCCTTGCTCTCTCGTCTGTTAAATGCAGAGAGTAGTGTTTCTTACAGAGTTACTCTGAGGAGTAAATGGATGAAAATTGTTAAATGCCTAGCACCAGGCCTGCCCAGAGGGATAGGTTAGTAGTAACCATTGTTTTTTATAGGGCTCTACCCATTTAATGCAGAAACAGTGGAAAATATTGAGAAGGGTCTCAGAATATTTCCACATGTAGACTACGGTGGTGGGTTTATGGTTTGTGTAAAGTATTCACATGATGTTCTCTGACTTTTGCATTACATTATTTTACTTAATACCATCAGGAAAACTTCAGCAAAGTTGTTCAATTCACAGTAACCTTATGTCTCCACTATTAATATTAGACTGTTCTGTTTGAATTATAATGGTATGGATAGGTTCTGATTTTTTTATTTCAGTGGGTTTCTTTTGGTATGCTAGTGGTTGAATCCAGAGCCTTTAAACTAAACTACATCCCCAGCCCTTTTCTTATTTTTCATTTTGAGACTATCTCACCAAGTCACTAAATTGCCCAGACTGGGTTAGACTTTGAGACCATTCTGCCTTAGCTTTCCAGAGTGGTGAGATTTCAGGCATAGACCACCACGCCCTGGCGATAGGTTCTGTTAAGAGAAAGAAATCGGTCACCACAAAAAATAAATGAGGATATTATCCCAGATTGAATGTATCAAAACATAACACTCATATATGTAAATATAATGATTTAAATAAGGAAAAAGCCATATTGTACTTGGTGGTGTCCTTTAAAATATTGAAGGAGATACCTTGATAAATTCCAACACCCCACCACCACCACTTTGAGACAGGGTTTCACTATGTAGTTCAGGCTAGCCTTGAACTCACTGTGTAGCCCAGGTGGCGAGATCCTCTTGGCTCAGTCTCCCAAGTGCTCAGATTATAAGTGTGTGCCACCTCACCTGGCCATCCTTTTTTTGTTGTTGTTGTTACCGGGAATCAAACATGGGACCTTGTGCTTTCAAGGCAGGTGGCCAGCACCACTGAACTAAATCCCTGGCCCTGGCCATCCCTTTTTTTAAACCTCAGACTAAACTAATTTATGAGTCATACAGAATATATTGAAGATGAAGAAAAGGACGGTCAAATGGTTATAGATTTTTAGATAGGAACAATGTATCTAAAGTAGTAAAATTGGCATTAATCTTTAAAAAATACACAATTTTTTGTATTTTATAAGAAATGTTTAGTTTGCATAATCACAAATACAAATGTGTTGAGTAGTGTGTGTCATGTAGAAAACTGGTCATTTATTCAGATTCACCAGGTAAGTTCCCAGATATGAAGAGACAATTTTGTAAAATTTTGTAAAATGTTAACTTTTTGTAAATAAATCTAATGTAATTGAATAATTAAATACATTCATTAAATTTATTTTAAAAATTATTATTATTATTATTAGGTTTTTTGTTTGTTTGTTTTTTGTTTTTTGTTTTGTTTTGTTTTGTTTTTTTGAGACAGGTTCTCACTATGTAGTTGAGACTGACCTGGAACTCACAATGTAGCCCAGGCTGGTTTAAAACTCACAGCGATCCTCCTGCCTCAGCCTCCCAAGTGCTGGGATTATAGGTGTGCACCACCACGCCCAGTTTAAATTTAAATGGGACTATTATTTACCTTAACATGCTTCCACTGGTTTGACCCATTGGTGATATATGCATGACTGTCTCTCTCTTCAGGCAGTTTATACCACAGGCAATGCAAACAGATTTAATCACTTTTGTTAGTCTGTTTACTAATGAAATTAATAAAAAGCTACCTGCTGGGACATTCATGCGTGTATCATGGCTGGATCAGGCTGCCCAGCAGTGGGACGTACACATCATAGCCTGGTTGTGAATGTGCTAAGGTTTAGTAAATGTCATTTATCTTGCTTAAAAGGTTGGTGTGAAGCTGAAGTACTTACATGTAGGGTTTGATGCTGTTCTTCAAGATTAGGCTATTTAGGTACAGAGATATTCAGTATTAAATGGTTTACTGAAATGATATTTCATTTCATCTATTATTTTATGAGGAGCCATTTGATATACATAGTATTTCATTTTTGATGTTGCAGAAACACCCCCTTTAAAACATCCGGATCAAGTCATGTGGTGAACTCCTGTCATCCCAGCACTCTGGGTGACTGAGGCAAGAGGATTTAATCTTCAAACACAGGCTGGGTATCATAGCACCTTAGTAAGACCTTGTCTCAAAATAGAAAAATATAAGGATGGGAGATGCAGTTCAGTCCAAAGAACTTTACTTCAATCCCCTCTATCTACTTCCCCCAAACCCCTAGATCTTAATTTTCTGATTAGTGTGAGAATGAAATAATGTCTTTTGGTGAATATTGTGACAGTTATTGCATAATAAGTCATATGGCCTGTATGTGTAATTTATGTTGCATAATATTTGTCTGGGATGCTTAGATAAGTTAAGCTGTATAGTTGACTAAGAAATATTTAATATAATTTGTGAAAATATTATAGGCAAACACGGTTGTGGTGCTTGTTTTTCTTTTTTTTGAAGACAAATTCTCACTGTGTAGGCCAAAATAATATTTTGAGCCAAAGTGTGTTGGCATGGGAATATTTTATGGTTGAACTCTTTTGTGTAGCCCAAGCTAGTGGTGAACTCATAATCCTCTTCTTCAGCCTCCCAAGTGCTGGAATTACAGGCATGTGCCACAGCAGCTGACCACATTATACATTTTTTAAAGTGGTTAGTGTTATAAATTTGTCTGAGCTGAGCGTGGTGGCACACGACTGTAATCCCAGCACTGGGGAGGCTGAGGCAGGACGGTCATTGCCAGTTTGAGGCCAGTGTGGGCTACATAGTGAGTTCAGGGCCAGCCTGAATTACAAAATGAGACCCTGCCTCAAAAACAGACAAACAAACAGACAGTTTGTCTATACTTTTCAGATTGTTTCTAACCAGAATGGTTAGTCCATGGAAACATTTATTACAACTGAGATTTAAAAGATATTTTGGAAGACTGTAGAAATCTTAATCTGTTATGTTATTTTTTTTAAAGAGTTTGTAGAAAAGTAGTCTAATTTTAGCATCATTTTACAGAAGTGACTAGGATATCCAGAGAGGCTAAATGAAATTCCAGGAGCACCAAAGCTAATAAGTAACAGAGGAAGAATTAGAACTTAAGGCTGATATATGTTCTACTTTTGCCACTCACTTCTTTTTTTTCCTTGGTATCAGGGATCAAACTTGGGTCCTTGTGCTTGCAAGGCCTCTGCAAAGTGGTGGAACCACTGAGCTAAATCCCCAGCCCTTCCACCCATTTCTTTAGATACACATGACGTTAGAATCATAGAACTGCACATTGGGAGATTTTAATCCTTTAAACATTTGTTATATATGTAATCTGCGCTTTGGGGTGTGTATACACACACACACACACACACACACACACACACACACATATTTTTTTTCTTCCCACTACTGGGGATTGAACTCAAGGGAACTCTACCACTGAGCTACATCCTCAGTCCTTTTTCATTTTATATTTTTAGGCAGTGTCTCACTAAATTTTTGGCATTACAGTCAGGTTCCACAGTGTTCTGGTATAGTTTTGTTTTGTTCTGAGAAAAGGCCCAAATTGTTCTAGCTGGCTTTGAACTTTCCATCTTCCTGCCTAGGCCTCCCAAGTAGCTAGGATTGCAAGTATGTGCTACGACATAGGCTCAGAAAGCTTTATTATCAGCTTCACAATATATCTGCTCATTCCTTCATTATAGACATTTGAGTGGTTTTTATGGTTTTGCTATTGTATATCAGTTTGATCTGCAGTGAGTTCCAGGGTTGGCATTTGAACATACATCATATTAATTAAGTTGCTTTCCAGAAAGTGTGCACTGAGAAGATCTTCTGGTTCATATATACATACGGTTGGACTTCAGCTAAGTACTTCGTGTTTGTAGGATAAAACATGATTAGTTTTATTGAGGTAAATTAGCAGTATTTTGAAAGTATTCTGTTATATACTGTTCTGTTTCTCTGTTTAGTATGCTTTAAGAATCTGTTTTTATGTTTCAGCAATTGGCAGAAAACAATTCATTTTTATTTATTTGTAGACAAGCTATATAAATAGAAATAGTATCTGTCGTAATACTAATTTATTTTAAGTTTATTGGTAGATTACATATTCAAAAAATTTGATACGTTTCCGACTGACCTGGAAATCACTATGTAGCCCAGGCTGGTCTTGAACTCACAGTGATGCTCGTGCCTCAGCCTCCCAAGTGCTAGGATTGCAGACCTGTACCCTCACGCCAAGCCCCTCCTTTTTTTTCTTTTTTTTGAGACATTGTATTACCTCAGACCTTTCTCGCCTTCTGAAGTGCTGGGATTATAGCTATAATCATTATTTAACCCCTTTAGGCTGTACTTTTATGGTGGGTTGTACCCCCCACCACAAATCATCTTTTCTGAGCTACAGTTTAAGGAAGTTTCCTAACTATACCCCTTTTTGAGGCTATAACATATAACTTTTAAAAATTTATACAAGTATTGGTTATAATTCTAAACCTTGTTTCATGTCCTTTAAGCTCAGGTTTGAGAAAACTTGAGATTAAAAAATTTGCTATTTCCATCATATTCAAAATGAAATTTTAAAGGTAGTCTTTTCTAATAAATGGCAAAGCCAAAATTGAAATAACTAATGAAGTAATTTGTCTTCAAAGTCTGAATCACAAGCCTTATGTTCTGTTGTGCTGTATTTTTAAGGTTATACTGTTTCTTAAATTAGGTATTAGATTTTGTATTTGGATTCATTTTCAATTTTCTATACATACATATACATATGTATATACTATATATGTATATACACACATATATATTATTTTACTGGTAAAATAATTACAGGTTTCAGATATTTAAGTTGTGACATTTTTGCTTGGAAATTGAGGCCTTTTCTAAATTGGGTTATAAAAGTAATAATTTGTTTTGAAGAACTTTAGTGATGATTGGTAAAATGGTACTAAAAGCATTTTTAATACTAGCTTACTTAGTAATAAATTCTTTAGCATATACCAAATTAATATTTTGAGCCGAAGTTTGTTGGCATGTGAATATTTTATGGTTGACTTTATTTGGAACATGTTTAAGTGACTATATGAATTAGAATGACTGTAAGAACTGGGAGCATGAGACTATATATACATAGGTTCATATCTTAACTTTTTTTTTTTTTTTTTTTTTTTTTTTTTTTTTTGATTCTTTTTTTTTTTTTTTTTTTTTTTTTTTTTGAGACAGGGTCTCACTGTGTAGTTCAGGTTGGCCCTGAACTCACTATGTAGCCCAGCCCAGCCTTTAGCTCCCACATTCTGGGATTATGATCTTGCGCCACAGTGCCTGACTCTGACTTGTTAGATTTGTGCTAACTTTGGCAGGTGTTGTCTCTTTACTTATGTGTGAAATGGGAATGAAGCCATCTATTTTATAGAGTTATTGTGGCTTTATACATATACAATACCTTTAACATTGTTGAAACAAGGCACATAGGCAGTGCTTTCCAAGTGTTAGCTGCTGGATTATTGTAATGTAATGCAGAGATTTCTCTTCCTCTTACTGATGTATTCCAAATACCTGGAATAGTGCCTAGCACATACCAGGGGTCAAATATATATATTTTATATATATAATATATATATTACATAGTTTTTTTAAAGCTTACAACCTTTTTATTGTTGAGTTGTAAAGAGGTATGAAAAAGCAAAATTACAGGATAAGACGTAACAAAACTACTAGGAGCGTCAAAGAAGTGAAAATGGGACTAGGTGCAGTGCAGTTATGAACATGGGAAGGACAAAGAACAGTGAGCTTGTGCTGAAGATACTGAGGGAAAGGATCTGGTGAAATTTTGATCTTAGACAAGCACCTAGGTAAAAAAATAATAGGACAAGACTTCTAAACCCCACTATATGCTTAAGAGTCATCCCGGCCATTGGTGCTCTCTCTGCCATCCTCTCCTTCCTCAGCCTCTTTTTTCATCCTTGATAAGCTCCAGGTGGTCATCCCCCCATCTTCATTGTCATCATTATGCAGTAGGTCCCCCTCCTCAGCAGAGTCGTCTGCAGCACCCTCGGACTCCATCTTTACATTTGTCTCATCTTTTTTCAGGGAGGTGCTGGTCTGCTCCTCTTCTGGCTTATTATTCTTTATCTCTACTTGTTTGCTCTGTACCTTTTCTATTTTCTCCAGGCTTTCCAGTAAAGAATCCACTTATTACTTTATCTGGTCAGCTCCTTCTTAATGGCCTGAAGGTTATCACCTTTCAACTTTCCAGACTTGGAAGAAGTTTCCCACTGTCCACGCTTAGAAATGAAGCTGCCTTTGTCCCTTTGTGAGGTGCCCTGATACATGCTGGTGTTTTTGAGGACACTACAGCCCGAGCAATAGGAGGAGGAGGAGGACCTCGCATGTGCTGGGTAACTGTACATCCTGTTATAATAGTCACATTGAAAGTCATAGTTTAAGTCAAAAGAGGATGTACAGCTTTTCCTCTGTTCACGTTTGGCTCTGCAGCCAGATTAATATCTAAAACCTGGCCAGCAATCATTCTGCCATCCTCTTCTGCCTCAGCAGCCTGAGCATTTCTCCCATTAATGTACTGGACAAAGGCAAAGCCTTTATGAACGAAGCAACCCACAATTTTGCCGTACTTCGAGAAGGTGGCCTCCACATCGGATTTCTTTACCACAAGAGTATTGAGATTTCCAGGGAACACACAGGAGTTCATGGAGTGAGGATCTGTCTTTTTGGTAACATTGCTAGCCATCATGTTTGATAAGGTTGCTGACAAAAACAAAAACAAATTTATCTGTGGAAGAATCCAGGGCAATGCCTATTGGTATGATGGCGGCCTCCTCTTATTCCAGCACTGGGGAGGGTTGAGTCAGAAGCATCACACCAAGTTCCAGGACAGCCTAGGCTAGTAATGAGTTGGAGCCAGCCTGAGTGTAGCTGGAGATCAAACAAATCTCACAGGAGAGGGATGAGAGAAGAGATTCGATTCTGAATCTCCCACTCCCAGGTTCTGTGTGAAGTCAGCTACTGCTCAAGGTCCGCAACGTGGCTGCATGCACTCAGTCTTTGTCTCTTCACACAGGGGCCTATGTAGTTTAAGGAAAGGTCTCACTTTATAGTTCAGGCTCAGCTTGAGCTCACAGTGTAGCTCAGGATGACCTCGAACCCAAGGCAATGCTCTTTCCTCAGCCTCTCAAGTGCTGGGATTACAGGCATGTACCATAATGCCCAGCTCAAATCTATACATATTGTTCAAAACATGAAGGCAAAAATTGGTGTTTATGACCCCATGTTCATATTTCAGTATGCACAGCAGAGCATAATGTTAAGAATGAGTATTCTGGAACCCAGCATGTTTGGATTTAAATATTGACTTGGCCATATATCTCTTCATGTATCACTTCTGGGCTTCATTTTTCCTTTGTGTGAAATGGAGGTGATACTTAAACTGCCTCAGAATACTAGTAGTAGTATTACATGTAATTATTAGCTTTTATATTCCATTCCTGCTTAAATTTCACTTGATTACATTTCAAATATATGTAGCTTTTATTTAGGAAGTAACCTTTTTTGGTTTGTTTAACTTTGAAAATATTTTGAACATGCTGTAATTTATCATGCTGAATTAAATTGATAGAAGAGATGGGCTGATGGGAAAAATAGTGTAGCCTCCAGATAGGGTAGTAATGCTGACCATTGTAGTGATTGTCTGTAATCCCAGTACTCGGGAGGCTAAGGCAGGAGAATTTCCATAAGTTCCAGGCCAACCTGGGCTACATAGTGTATTCAGAGCCAGCCTGCATAGTGAGCACTGTCTCAAAAAACAAAAACAAAACAAATGGTAGTAATTTTTTTCTTTTCACTTTCTTCCTTTATTGCCTACATAGAAACACCAGTATAGTTCTGAATCTGTGTGCAGAGAGTGGGCATATTGATTTTTTTGTGTTCCCCCAGTACCTGGGATCGAACTCAGGACTTTGATCTGTGAAGCAAGCACAATGCCACTGAGCTAAATACCTGGCAGGCATCTTGATTTTGTAAATCATCTAAGGGATATTTTTGTAATGAACAAAGGAACACACATGTCCACTTTTCTCATGGCTTGATCTGGGGTTCTCAGGCAGCTATAACATACCTCAAAACACAAACACAAAGTGAGACTCAGTCACACTTTCTTTTCTAGAAAAGAAAGAACCTTTTCTAGGGGCATCCTTTAAATGAAATATCTTTGGAAGTATCATGTCTGTGCCTGTGGCCTGTATATCAATGTTGTCATGGTCATAGGTCACACATAGTGAAACTGCCTAATGTTTGATGGAGCTAATCATATAATCATCTTCCATTTAGAAGCTGAAATTAGATCTCATATACTCAGTACAGTATTGCAGTGTTTGTTGTGGAAACAATTCTGATCATGGATTTGGAAATGTGAGTTGTCCTTTTCGTTGTCTCACCTTTGACTAATAACAACCATCATCTGACACTTGTCCAGACACAAGTCATCCAACTACTGTGTTCTTCAGTTTTGATGTTTGTGTATTAAAAGTGAATAATCATTCTGACAACAACCTTAAATCTTGTTCTTTGAGAGTGAGTGGTATCTGGAATTAGAACTCTTGGGCATAGATCAGAGAATTAAATGAAAGCCTAAAGGCGCCAATATTAGATGCTGGTTATTAAATTTCAGTCTCTTGCTAAGAAAAACCAAGATGGTTTGCAGCTTACTGTAGGTCATGGAAAATGATAAGCTGACCCCAACAGAAAGAAAAGAATGATGGTCCTTGACAGTAGTGCCTTTCCTCTAGAATTTAGGTGCTCTGTATAAGTTCATGCTTAGATTGTGATTTAATGTTTTCATGAGAACATAATGTGGACATATATTTGTGCTTTGCAGTTTTCAAATGAGGATTTGAGATTACAGTGGGATTATCCTCTGTTAATAGCTACAAATTTGCAACCACGTGTCATTCGGCTGGGTCTGGGTGAGCCCATTCTTTCCTAGAGGAGAAGTAGGGCTCTGGAACGTGCATGTAGATTGATCCATAAAGAAATTAGGGCTGGGGATTTAGCTTAGTGGTGCCACGACCTGCCTCGCAAACGTAAGGTCCCAAGTTCGATCCGTGGTCCCCAAAAAACAAAAAAACAGAACAACAAAAAAAGAAATTAAAGTTTGGTTCAGTCCCTGATGACTAGACCTCCTTTTTTCTTCTCAGTTTTCTTCAAAGCTCATTTTGTCTGGGAATGTTTAATGCTAGTACTTAATCTTCATAATTTCTAAGTAGTTCTTGTCAGAGGAAAAACTAGGGAAAGGAGGAAACTCTTTTTTCCCTCCGTAATTGAGATGTTCAATTGTTTCACTACTCTTTGGCTTCCTTGTTTTCATCATAATTCTTTGTATAGTGGGGGAGTTAAACAACAAAACATTTAAAAGATGTTTGTTAAAAAAAACTATATTCACTGTTCATAAAATAGTACAGCTACACAAAAATGTCATGTTAAGATATCATTATTAATACTAAGCTTTATATCCTTCGACTTGCCTTTATACCTGCAAGTAAGTTTTCTTGGTAACAGTAGAGGATCCTGTGACCTTGTGTAGCCTACATCATTTTACCCAGCTAGGTGGTTAATGGGCACTTAGATTTAGTCATGTTTACAGTGGAACTCTTGGTCCGCTCGTGCCTTTATCCAAAGACCAGTATCTCCCATTTTCTTTTTTTTTTTCTTCCCTTTTTCTTTCCTTCTCTTTTTCCTCCTCCTTTTTGGTCCTCCTTTTCTTCCTTGCCTTCATTTCTCCCCCTCTCTCTTCTTTTACTGTACTCAGGGACTTGGACTCCCTGGGCAGGCACTCTTAGCCTCTCCCCATTTGTTAAAAATATTAAATCAAGTCAGGTATGGTGGTGGACACTTGTGATCCCAGCACTCTGGGAACTTGAAGCAGGAGGACTACAAGTAGCCCAGCATAGGCAACTTAGTAAGACCCTTTGTCACAATTTGAAGGGCTGGGGGTGCAGCTCAGTGTGAAGGCCCTAAATTCAACCACCAGCACCATAAAAAAAATAAATCAGGTAGATGTTACCTTATTAACTGAACATTTTTATTATAACTATTGCTTTAGTCACTTTCTTGTTGCTGGGCTGCAATACCTACAACTTAAAAGATACATTTATTTTGGCTTATGTTTTTAGTCCCTGGCTCCAAAGCAAAAACTTCATGGTGGAAGGGCCAGGTGGAGGAAAGTTACTCATGTCATGGCAACCAGGAAGCAGAGAGAGAAGGGCGTAGCCCGGAAGGAGATAAACTTTTCCATTTCAAACTCCCAGTAACCCCTTTAATAGGTCCCACTCCTTAGCACACATTCAGTTGTTGAATGTGAGGTGAACCCACTTAGGAATATAGTTTCCCCATGATCCATTCACCTTCCTAACTCCCAGCCTCTGAAGACATGAGACTTTTTCAGGACATTCTTAATCCAAACCATAGTAGCCATTATATTTTGTCTTTGAGTATAAATGTTAGTGCCTAAAACTTTTGTTTTTTGAGAAAGGGTCTCATTATGTAGTTCGGGCTGGCTTCAAACTCATGGGTATCCTCCTGCCTCAGCCTCCTTCCTGGGTAATTGGATTACAGGCATGTACTACTACATTTGGCTTTAGTGCCTGAACTTTGGATTTTGTTCTTTTTTACAGTTACAGAAATGAAACTAATTGGCCAAATGATTTGACCATTTTTAATCTTTCAGTGTTCTTATCCTATCTATAGTAGGTATCTAACTATGTTAGGTTTGTTCATATAACATGTTATTATTTATACAACTTACCACCATAAGAAATTATCTTGTTCTCTTATTTGTTGTCTTCCTTTATAGATTTATATATAGATTTCAGAGAAGCAAGGCTTTGTGCTTTTTATACTACTGTATTACAGTGATAAGAATAGTGCCTGATATATAATAAGCTCTTTGAATACTAAATAAGTCAGTGAATATTACAACAGAGTATATACTTTGTATACTTAAACTGTGTGGAAGTCACTGTGATAAATGATTCATGAATGTATATCAGAGTCATTTATGGTAGGTTGTGTGCCTGGTATTAGCCACATATAGGATAGAAAAACTAAATGACAAGATCGGTTCAGAATGCCTTTGGAATTCCTCTTCTCCATCCTCATCGCTAAGACATTGGAGAAATTAGTTAATGAAGCTTTTTGTTGACTTTTTGTGGGACCCTGACAAGAATGGCTTGTGAGCTGGATTTTGAGAGTAGAGTGGTTTCATTCATTTGATAAACACATCATATCCCTTGGCTTTTCATGTCTGAGTGTAAATACCTGACATACACAACTTAAAGGAGGAAAAAATTATTTTGGCTCACAGTTCCAGAGGTTTCAGTCCAAGCTCACCTGGGCCTGTTGCTTCTAGACTGTGATGAAGCAGAAATTCATGGAGGAAGGGCTGGGGGACGAAAGCTGCTCACCTCATGGCAGCTGGGAAGCAGAGAGAGAAGCAAAGAGCCGAAGAGAAGGTGCCCCTCAAAGGCATGCCCGGGTAACCTCCTTCCTCCAGCTAGACTCCACCTACAGGGAGCCCGTGTGGCTATGAGCTCATCAGTGGGTTAAACTATTGGTGAGATTAGCACCCTTACGATCCAGACACCTTCCTAGTGTCTCTTAAACCCATCAAGTTGAGAATCCAGTCTAATCGTCACATGCCGAACAGTGTTCTAGGCAGCTTGGATACAATAGGGGAAAAAACAGACATGCTTCTTGTAGAGCTTCCAGTGTCAAGGAGGAAGAAAAATGTTTAGTTTTTGCGACAGAGTCTCACTAGGTAGTTCAGGCTGGCCTTAATTTTACTATGTTTTCCAGGCTAGCCTCAAACTCGCAGTGATCCTCCTGCCTCAGCCACCCAAGTACAGGTGTGTGCTGTCACATCTGGCAGAAAAGTATTTAAGAAGGAACATCAGGGAAAGCAAAGGCACATTTGTAAGGAAGAAATTTTGTTGGATTAGGTATAACCTGCATGAAGGAAAAAAAAAAGTAAAAAGTGCATTGAATCAGCTGTCACCCTAGCTTGAGTAAGTTTGAGTCTGTAGGCATGCAGAGTCAAGAGATTCTTTTTTCCACTGGGAGTGAGATAAGTCCTATGTTTCCAAAGGATTCATTTAGTAGCAATATAGATAACAAGAACAAGAAAACTTACTGCAAGGTTATTACAAAGGTTGACAGATAATGCAGGAGGCGGTTGGGGAATATTGAAAAGATGCCCATTATGATGAGGGCAGAGTGAAGGCCAGCGGGAGCAATTTTGTGAGACTCTGGCTCAATGAAGTGAAACATTCAGGTGTGTGCTGTATGCACAATAATCCCAGCATTTGGGAGGCTGAGGCAGGAAGATTGTAAATTCTGGGCTAGCCAGGGTTAAATAGTGAGTACAAGGTCAAAGATTCTATCTCAAAAAAAAATCAACATAATAAAATGGCTAGAGATGTGGCTCAGTGGTAAGAGCACTTGTCTGTCATGTGTGAAGTCCTGTATTCTATCCCTGATGCCTAGGAAAAAGAGAGGAAAGAACAAGAAAGAATGAATACAAATCAGCCATTAAGTCAGATGTACAGAATAAGGAACATTTATAGTTAAAGACCCTGTTAAGGAATAACTGTTATTGGGAATTTGGTTGTACTGTCAACAAATAACAGTTACAAGATAGAGAAAACGAAGGGGAGTAGGTTTAGAAGTGAATGGATAATTTGAGTATAAAGTGTATTGCATAATTTTTGGAATGAAAAGGATGTTGTTTGGGAGTGTAAGACTCTTAATATTACATTTAAGTATGATAGGACCAAAATGAAAATTTCATTAAATTCCTAATTTTGTCTTAAAGAGTAGTAAGATGTGTAATTGAAAATCTGATTCTGTTCCTCTTCAGGAGTGGGTGGTAGCATACTTTTTTCCTAGTGATTGGTGCGTCATTCTACCCTGCTGATTTTTTTGCCAGATGTGTAATATAGAAGAACTAAGCAGACAGTGTTCACAGCTTCTCCAGAAGTGTGGTAGGGCTGTCTTGATTTATTCTACTTGTGGTACTTATCTTACGCTGGAGAACAGGCTGCCCAGAGGAGGTCCCAGTTGTAGTATTTGGGGTAGCTGGGATAAAGGCTGTGCATTTAAAGTGGCTCAGATTCTTTGCAGGTTTGGAAACCTTTGCTATTCTTTCCCTGTGAAGGGATTGGCTTAAGTTTGCATAGTGCCTGTCCTCTAAAGAGAAGACTTTATATGTGTAATTTGTTTGTTTTGTCATGTTGAAAATCCAACTTTGGGCCTCTTGTGTGTTAGGAAAGTGTTGTATCCCTGAGCTACATCCCCACCCCAAATTTATGTGTTTTAAACTTAAAAGGTATCTGATCTCTGGGATTTAAGTTGGCATTTTCTTGGGTGCTAAGCAAACATGTAGCTGGTGTTACATTCTGAATATCATTTTTCTTGTACTCAGATTACATTACTGTTTGTGATCTTCAGTCCTCCTATTTCAGTTAGTCTGTTTGATATGTGCTTAGAGACTCATGTAGAGCAGTCTCATATGGATTAACAATGCTTAGAGTATTCAGAGATACTAATTCATTTTGGAGCATATATAAACCTCACCGAAAGATAAGTTTAGTAAATGGCAGTACTCCCTTCACTATATATTTTCTGCCTGCCTGTCCTCCCACCGCCCGCCCCCTCTC
>NW_022900940.1:13794154-13799177 GCF_012274545.1 Fukomys damarensis
CCCCTCCCTTCCTTAATCCCTACCTTCCTTCCTGTTTTGTTTTGCTTTTGTTTTTGTTTGTACTGGGGCTCAAACTTGGGTCCTTGTGCTTGCAAGGCAGGCCACTGATTTTTTTTTTCTTTTTTTAACAAGGTCTTACCGAATAGTCCAAGCTAGTTGCAAACTCATGATTCTCCTTCCTCAGCCTACTGAGTGCTGGGACTACAACAAGTGTGTGCCCCCATGCCTGGTGCCACTGTCATTTTTTTTTTTCCAGGACCATAACAAAGCTTTATTATGGGGAGGATCTGCCAGGCTGTCTCCAAAGGAGAGAAAGCTACATAGCAGAACAGGGAGCTTCTTTTATAGGACTGGATGGGTTTATAAGAACTGGGGTGGGATTGAGTGATGTAGTGGCTGGGGATTGGGGGAGCTGCGATATCACTAGGAGGAGCTGTGTCATCACTAGTTAGGGCTGTCTCAAGGTGAGGGAAATCTAACCTTCCAGGCTTTTGTTTTATGGTTATTGGGTGAAGGTCCCTTCTTTTGGAGCTGCTTCAAACTGACAGGGGGCGAAGGTTGGGGCTAAACCTGGATCTGGTGGGGGCAGCGGTAGGTGGGGCTTCTTCCCTCTGCTGTAGCGGCCGATACCTTGCCATGATGAGTTCTGTGACTGTCTGGTTGGTAAATGCCCTCATGCGTTCCTGCAGGACATTTTTGAAAACAGTGAAACAGACAGGGCCCTATCATGATTAAAAAACATATACAAGCCAGTGGGTGCAACAAGGGAAGTAGGCAAGGCATCATTTGGGGAAGCCAGGACTAGCTTTGGTCTGTACCCCAAGAATTCCATCGTCTCTATCGCTCTTTGATGCACTGCTGTAATTCGTTAACTTTTGCTTTAACAATCCCTGACTGGTTAACAAAATAACAGCATTCTTCTCCTAGCATCTGGCATGCTTCTCCTTGGGTCATGTCAGGGCCCCTTCTATTTTGTAACAGAACTGCTGCTAGAGAATTTATTTGGTCTTGTACTGTATTTAAGGACTGGCTTATTTTATCCATGTCTTCTGAAATCTCTGTGGACAGGGCCTGATAGACATGTGTGAATGTAGAAATGCCCGCTATCCCTATTGCCATCCCAGGGAGGACCCCACTCTAATTAAGAAGGGGACCAGAAGGGGAGCTGCCCTGTTTCTGATTGTTCTGTGGGGGAATTTGTTTAGACATCTGGGCTTCTGTATAAATGGTCGTGGGAGGGCTAAGGAAGGTTATGTAACAGAAAACATCAGACTGAGGCATTGATCAGAATGCCTTTTGATTACAGATGAAGTACAGGCCATTGGGGCCATTGGACAGGCAGGTTGGATGCTCTTCTGAGATAAAGAGGGAGCGAGTAAGGCAACTGATGTTATTTTGCCCTGTGAATGTCAGGTTAGTGGTTTTGTAGGGAATGGGAGACTTGGAGCCAAGGGTCTGAGAACTGTGGCTAAATTGCCAGTATTTGATACAGACAGGCTAAAATCTAGGGGGACAGGAATTAGAGTGAACTAGCGGGGGGTAAATGGGCATACATATCCAACAGTCTGAGATATTGGCAGGGAAATAGTGGGGGGTGGTATTAAATAGGTGTTGTAGCCTTTTTTGAGACTGGGTTATCTGTTTTACCAGTTGGAGATCTATCCCTTTATCGGTAGGTGGAGTGGTGGGCCGCAAAAGTCTATTGCTGCTCCCTATTCATTGATTGCCCCTTCTGGTTATTCTTTTCTGCTGGGTGTTTAAGACCATTTGGTTTATCTTCCTGTTAATAAATTTGGTGGTAGTTACTGGTTTGGCCTTTGTAGAAGTGACTATGATAGAATATTCAAAGTAGAAAGCTAGCAGAGTTAACTATTTACAGTCTCTCAAATTACCCTTTGATTTATATTTTGTTATTGTTCAGAAACCTCTCGTTGAGATTATATTCTGTACAAATCATGACTCTTATCTGTGAGCAGATAATATCTCAGAGGTATATTAGATGTGTTTAAGTGGACAATAACTAGGAGTTTTAGAATTGAATTTAAATTCCAGTTTTGCCTCTAGTTAGCTGTTTGTGACCATGTGACCTTGACATCAGGTTTTCTTTTCTGTAGAGTGAGGCCAGGAAAGTGAATAATGTGCTGCTTTTATCACCATTTTTAGTAGTGTAAGCCAGTGGTAGTTATCCTAGCTAATAGCAGTGATGTATTCTCAGTGCAGTAATCCTGTGTAACTGGAAATCATTCTTGTCACTCCAGTTCTTCCTGCCCTAAATATTAGTCCTCTGCCAGACTCTCCATCCTGATGATATTAAGTGGGATCATAGACAGCTACTGAATAAATGATGATAGTATCTAGAAGGTGCTGTAACTTGGAGCCTGAGCAGTGTGCAGTGACTCAGTGTTTCTTTTAAGAGCTGAGTTTCTCTATGAAATAATGCTGATAGTGCTGACTGGACTAATGGAGTGGTACTGTAGTGTTTAGGGTTTATTTGGGGCACTCATAGCAAGACAGTGAAGAAGAGCTATTGAAGGAGAATGTATTCAGTTGATGGCATTTTCTGCCACACAACAAAAGACCAGAGAAACTGATGTGTATATGGATGCAGAGATTGTCATACTAATGAATAAACAAACAGCTACAAGCGTGACACATTGCAGTTTAACATATTTTTAGTAAGTTAAGAATTGCTTGCATTTTTTTTTTTTTTTTTTTTGGATACCAGGCCTTGCTATGTAGTTCAGGCTGCCCTTGAACTCAGTATACATACCAGGCTGGCCTCCAAATCATGGCAGTCCTCCTGCCTCGGCCTCCTGAATGCTGGAAGATTTTTGTGGTCGTTGTTGTTTTGGTACTGGGGATTGAATTTAAGACCTTGTGCTTGCCAGGCAAGTGTTGTACCACTAAGTTACATCCCTGGCCCCTAAGGGAGATATTTTTAATAAGTTAATATTATTGATCATTTTATAGTTGTGGAATATACATAGCACTAAATGACCCTGTTAGTGGAGGAGATATGGTTACAAATAACAAGGAAAAAAAATGCTAGAAGTAGATAATAAAAGAATAATGTTAGGTTGGAATGTATCCTGATGAATGTCATCCTTTGTTCATCCGGAGTCTGATTGATAAAATAGTGTTGATGAACATTTTCTTGTCTGCTACTACATTCAAGAATGCCTGGCCAGCTGGATGCCAAGACAGGAAGACTACCAGTTCAAGGCCAGCCTGAGCAACTTAGAGAGACCTTGTCTCCAAGAAAGAGATTTAAAAAGAGCCGGGGTTGTATCTCAGTGGTAGAGGGCCCCTGCTTCCAAATCCCAATAAAGGGAGGGTTGCCTTTTATGATACACATCTATAGTAGGATTTTAGTGGCTTCATTTCTTCCGAGTAGAAAAGAGAACTGATGAGGATCATATTGGTGCTATCATCTGATGTGATACGCTATAATTCTTGGTTACATTTAGAGGATTTTTCATTCTAATTTTTGAAGATTCTGAGTATTAGTAGGAATTATGGGTTAAGTTGTAACCCAGGAAACTGTTTCTGGGTAACTTCTGAGTAATTTCTCTGACGTTTGTTTAATTGCAGTCCTAAATAGTCATAAGCAGTGAAGTTTATTTTCCTGGAAGTATAGTGAGGCAGATTCAGAGTATTTATAAAGTGCTTGTTAGTAGCTGTATTTCTTCATGGCCTAGAAAAAACTCCTTTATAACTTGCATTAAAAAAATGAGCCATGGTGGGGAATTTAGCTCAGTGGTTCAACCGCCTGCCTTGCAAGCACAAAGTCCTGAGTTTGATCCCCAGTACCCCGCCCCCAAAAATACCAGAAGTTCTTAATGAGTGATATTGTACCTGGGCATTCTAAATTAATTAGTTCAATTCCTGCAGTCATTATGTCTCAGAAAGCATGCAATACAAGATTTCCAGAAACCCCAGGGTTCTTATATTTCAAACATAGCAATGGTCAGAGTAGCTTCTCCCTATATAAGATGTGATCAGTTTGTATTCCTCACTGGGGCAATAATGTGTGACCATTTGTAAAAGTAGTGCTTCCTTGTGGATTTATTGGGAATTAAGCCTACTCCTTTTTAGGGACTAAATTCCAATGCATTAATTTTGCCTTTAGCTATTTAGTGAATGTTGCAAAAGGCTTCCAGACTGCTTAAAACTGAAAAAGAGGCATGATCAGAAGGGAAACCACACCCTGAAGAAAGCAGCTGTAGGTCATAAGGAGTTATGATTTGTTTTATCCTGAAAACTCCAGGCTAGGGCAGTGGTTCCTGGAAGCATGTCAGACCAACCTGAGCCTCCCCAGGAAGCACCTAGAGTTGGGTTCTCACATTAGTCCATACGGTCCTTCTTGAGTGAGTTAATTAATTAATTCCCCAATAAAGAACACATGGAGAGGCAGTCATGAGCATCAGGGCAGCATCAGAGCATGAGAGTTAACAGCTGCAGTTCCAGAGTTCAAGAGCTGCATATCTATTCCTTCAGCCAAACAGCTGCTAAGAGGTTACAGTGTTCTTTAGGTCACAGTAGTTATGAACACTTGTGTGCTTACTGGGACATGGTGAGACTAAACCCCTGCTGCATGAGCTTGTCCACTCTGCACATGCGTGGTTAAGTGTGTTAAGTCATTTTTAGGTAACTGTGGCCCATTATGCACAAATCCCTGAGAGTGGAGTGGTGTCCTTAGGTGTCCTTAAGTGTACTCGGGGGTACTTGCGTCTCCCAGGCTTTGAGTATAATCAGAAGTGGTGCCCCGCAAAGCTCCAGTGGGTTACCTCCACTAACTTGCTGGTGGGAGTTGATACACTTCCCTACCAACATTTGGTTGTACAAAACTGATAGTGTACCAAATGTGTCCAACCTAGTATGTATGTATGTAATAACTAAACTTCCTTTTAAAAATATTTGTCATAATATTTTTTTAAAAGGGGTATCTTGTGTCATTGTACTTTTTTAAGGGCCATAGAACAATCATTTTAAACTTTTTTTTTTTTTTTTTTTTTTTTTTTTT
>NW_022900940.1:13799404-13835223 GCF_012274545.1 Fukomys damarensis
TTTTGGTAATTGAACTCAGGGCCTCATACTTGAGAACCAGGCATTGTGCCCCTGAGCTGTATCCCTGGCCCTTTGAACTACTTTTTCATATCAGGATAATGGTGGACTCAAAATGAGTTGGGAAATGTTTTTGTCTTCTATATTTGGGAAACAGATTTTGTAGAATTGTGTATTTTCTTGTTTATGTATGCAGTAGAATTCCTCAAGGAAGCCCTCTGAGCCTGGGCATTTCTTTTTAAGAAGGTTTGAGGTGGGGTGTGGTGATGGTGCACATCTACAGTCTCAGCACTCTGGGCTGGGGAGGTAGGAGGGTCATAGAATTTGAAGTCCAGTTTAAGCAACTTCCTCACTTAGGGAGACCCTGTCTAAAAGTAAAGCTCAGTGTGAGGGCCCTTTGAGTTCAATCCATAGTACCAGAAAGGAAGAGAAAAAAAAAACTTGAAATTACTAATTCCGTTTCTATAATAGAGGACTGTTCTCATTTTTCCCCTCGGTAAATTTTGGAAGTCTGTGGCTTTCAAAGAATAGGTCCACTTTGTTGAAGTTAATGAAATTATGAATGTAACATTTATAGGATTTCCTTGTTATCCCTTTTTTTTGGTACTGGGGATTGAACTCAGGACCTCATGTTTGCCAGGCAGGCTCTGTGCTGCTGAGCTAAATCCCCAGCCCTCTTGTTATTCCCTTAATGTCTGTGGGATTTATAGTATTGGTTCCCTGCTTCTTTTATAGGGGAGATAGGGTCTCACTGGTAGTTGCGCTGGCCTCCAAATTTGTGGTGATCCTCTAGTCTCAGCCTCCCATGCACTAGGTCACAGGTGTGTGCACCATGCCAAGATAGTACTTTCCTTACTGTTATTGGTATTCCTGCTTTCCTTGGTCAGCTTGTTCCTTTTATTTATCTTCTTATTTATTTACTTTTAACTTTGTTGTATTAGGAATTAAACCCAGAGTCTTTGCCCTGAGATATATCTCCAGGCCTTTCTATTTTTTTATTTTGAGGCAAGGTTTTACAAAGTCACTAAATTACCGAAGCTTGGCTCCAACTTGCAATCTTCCCTCAGGCTCCTTGAGTGCTGAGATTATAGACATTTATAATTTACCTTTTTAGAGAACTTATTTTTGGTTTCATTTGTTTGCTTCTATTTTTCTGTTTTTAGTATTTCTAATTTTACTGGTAATTACTCTTTGTTTGGGGTTTGTTTTTGTAATTTCTTAAATTGAAGGTTGAAACACTTTGAGACTTTTCTTTGCTAGTATATGCATTTGAATCCATACAATTTTCTCTTAACTTATTAGTTGTGTCTCTCAAATTTTGGTATATTTTTCATTTAGTTCAAAATACTTTCTTCTTTTTGGGTATGGAGTTGAGAATAGGGTCTTGCTATGTAGTTTAGGCTGGCCTCAAAGTCCTCCTGAGCAAGGCAGCAATTCTCCTACCTGAGCCTCCTGCATCCTGGGATTACAGGGGTGCACCACCATGCCCAGCGCAAAATATTTTCTAGTTTCTCTTGAGAGTGCCCCCCAATAAATTTTCTTACTCTTAACTTCTGTTGTCCCTCATGTTATAGATGGCACATGAATCCACTTGTTTGTTAAAAATGGGCTTTTGAAAGAAAAGTTTTATTTCGGTGAACAGGGACTAAAATCAAGGTGGTTCTAGCAGTTAGCTGGGAAAAGCTGAGTTTATACCAGCAGCTAGTTGAGAAAGATTTCATCCTTGACTGGATAGACTAGCAGTAGGAGAGAGATATTAGCAGGCAACTGGGAAAGGGATTAGGCTTATACAGACTTTGCAAGGGCTAAGGAATCTAGGGTGAAATGTTTATGATTGAGTCTAAGGGCAGTTAGTATAGGTAGATAGACAATCACTGGACTTTTTGGTGCCAAGGGGATTGTATATTTCCTTTTGAAGTCCATTGTCCTAGTTACTGAGAAGCTGCTGTCCTTTGCTGAAAGCAGCCTATTCGCTTTGTGCCGTTGTTTGTCGCTTTGTGCCGTTGTTTGTGAAGGACTCACTTAAGTCAGGCATGACACCTTAGAGTTCATTCTTCAGTTTCGGGGAACAGGTATCTGACATCTAGCATGTTGGGAGTTACAGTTATTCCCTTATATCATTCAGTCATTCCTGTATCAGTTATATGGTATTGCATTTCGATTATCTTACTTTGAGTGTATCTCTTTTGTATTTAAGGTGGATTCCCTGTAGACAGCATATAGTTGGTTCTTTTTTATTTTAAGGTGTGTTCTGGGGATAAAGGTATAGCTCAGTAATAGAGTATTTGTTAGTATAAATGAGGCCCTGGGTTTATTCCCCAGCATTACCAAAAATCAAAACAAATTTCCACTCTAGGAATTTGCTTTTAATTGATGGTGTTAAACCTTTATCTTCAGTGTAGAGTTTAATTTGGATTATCTAAATTGTTTGGTGTATAATTTTTCATAGTACTCTCTTTTAATCCTTTTTATCTTTGTAGAATCAATTATGGCAGCTCCACTTTAACTTGTGATTTTAGTTGTTTGAGTCTTTTGTTAATCCATCTTCCTAATTTTGTTGAACCTTTTGAAGAACCAACTTTTGGTTTTGTTAATTTTCTCTAATATTTTCCTTTTCTTTCTTTGATTAATTCCTACTCTAGCCTTTATTTTCTTTTCTTTAGCTAGCTTTGTGGTTAGCTTGTTATTTTTTTTTTCTAGTTTATTAACTTGTAAGGACATATTGTTGATTTGTTTTTTGTTTTTTTGTTTTTGGTGCTCTTTCTCTTGTTCTTTATTTGTCCACAATGATTTATTTTATCATTTCTGATCTTTGGAAATAATTTTTTAATCAGTTTTTTTCTTTTTCTTTTATTGAGTTTATTAGTACATTTTAGGTATACAGTACAGTTACATTCATTATTGGGATTTTGTACCTTTACGTGACAGGTGGTCTTGGTTCCCATTTTTTCCCCTTGTCCCTGCCCTTCCTTCACCCCCTCCTCCCCTCCCCATTTATAGAAATAAAGTGTTTGCTAATTTGTTTTTAAATGTAACTTTTTTGTTGTCTGTGTCGAACTGAGAATTGAACCCAGGGAGCACTAAGCTATATACCCCCAGGTTCTTTATTTTTTAATTTTCTTTCCTTCTTTTTTGACGCAGTCTATGTAGTTCAGACTGGCCTCGAACTTACTATGTAGCCCAGGCTAGCCTCGAGCTCTCGGGGATCCTCCTACCTCAGCCTCCTGATAGTTGTGATTAAAGATGTGTGCTACCACACCTGGCATTTTTTCTTTTTTTTGGACATAGTGTCTCTCTAGGTTGCCCAGGTTGGTTTCAAGTGTGAGATCAGCCTCAACCTTCTGTGTAGCTGGGTTTAGAGGTGAATGCCAGTATGCCAGGGTTTTTTTGTTTTGTTGTACCAGGAATCCAACTTAGGACCTCGTGTTTGCCAGGTAGGTGCAGTGCCACCGAGCTACATCCCTGGCCCAGCATGCCAGGTTTTCAATGTAAGAATTTTTAACTACAAATTTTCACCTGAGACTGCTTCAACCGCGTCCCATATGGTGTGTTGTGCTGCCACTTTCATTCATCCCTAAGATTTTCTAATTCTAATAATTCTAATTCTAGAAGACTTTAAGACTATGTTGTTTAATTTCCACTAATTTGTGAATTGTCCAGTTTTCCTTTAGTTATTGATTTCTAACCAACTTGATGCTGTTGTAGTCAGAGAAGATATATTGTATGATTCAGTGTGTAGTTTTTAAGATATGTTGAGACTTAATTTATGGCCTAATATTAAATCTTTCATAGAGAATGTTTCATGTGCGCTTGAGAAGAATGTATATTTTGTGATTGTTGGGTATAGGACCCTGGATATGGCTTTTGGTTGGTTTATTATGTTGTTGCAGCTCCCTGTCCTTGCTTACCTTCTTTCTCATGAGTGTATCCATTTTTGAGAGTGCAGTATTGTAGTCTTCCATGACTATGGTAGAACTATTTCTCCCTTCAATTCTGTCCATTTTTTCTTTGTTTTGGTGCAGTCTGTTTATTAGTTACATAAGTGTCTATCTTCTTTCAGGACCGATCCTTTTGTTAATATATAATTTCTCTTGTATTAATTTTAATTTAGAGGTTATTTTGTCTGATAAGGTAGCCATACTTCTCTATTTTGGCTACTATCTTTTTCCATCATTTTACTTTCAATAAATTTGTCTTTACATCTGAAGTGAGTCTCTTGTAGACAATGTGTAGTTAGATCACATTTCTTTGATTTTGGGGTATACCGGAGGTTAAACCTGGAGAACACTGTTACTGTACATCCCTGATCCCCCCGCTTTAAATTTTGAGACAGGGTCTTGCTCAGTTGCCCAATATGGCCTTGGATTTGTAATCCTTTGCCTCAGTCTCATGAATAACTGGGATTACAGATGTGTACCACCATGCCAGATATCTCTGTGTGTGAATTCGTCCTGCTAACCTCTGTCTTTTGATTAGAGAGTTTAATCTGGCTTTTTGTGTTTTTTTTTGTTTTTTTTTTTTTTGGGTATGGCAGTTGATCTTGGGTCCTTGGGGTTGTGAAGCAGGTGGTGGTACCACTGAACTAAATCCCTGGCCCATAATCTGTTTATATTTATAGTAATTATAGAAGAGGAGTCCCTGGTGCCTGCTATCCCAGCTCTGGGAAGACTGAGGCAGGAGGATATAGTATGAGTCCAGCCTACAGTGTAGTGAGTTCAAGGTCAGCCTGCACTGCATAGTGAGACCTTGTTTTGTATGTACCGTAGCTTGGGCATGAGCCCAGGAGTTGATGCACAACTTTTTGGGGTCCATTTCTCTAGTTCTTTACTTTTTAAGTTTTCCTGATAACTGTGTGATTTCCTCATTTCCCCATTACTTCTCCCTGCTTATTGGAACTTCATTGTTTCTGTTTTGCTGTACCTTTCCTCCAGCTAAATCTGTCTAAGGCCAAGTGACAGCCCAGGCAATTTAGTGAGAAACCCTGTGTCAACATAAAAATTAAATACTGAGGATGTAATGAAGTTCCTTCTTCTACGTTTACCCTACCCACCTCTAAGCACTTTTTTTTTTTTTTTTTTTTTTTTTGAGGCAGGGTCTCACTTTGTAGTTCAGACTGGTCCTGAACTCATTATCTAGCTCAGGCTGGCCTTGAACTCGGGGCAATCCTCCTGTCTCTTGCCTCACCTGCCTCCGCATGCTGGTATTACAGGCATGAGCCAACATGCCCTGCTCTTTAAGCACTTTTTGGACTACAGTTCTCTAGTTAAAGAGGATTTTTTTCTCTGGGTAACTGCTTATTCCATTGCTGGCAAAAGTTTATACAGCTTGCAGGTGTGGCCTTGTCTGGGACAGCGGCAGGAGAGGTGATGGTTTTGCCTTAACATCTATTACCTGAGAAATGAACAAGGTCTCCTAAAGTAATTACATAGTCACTGGGACTCTGTAATGAAATGGTTATATATAAGCTATTTGATTTTGCTTTTTTTAAGGACAGGCCTTATAAATGACATGCATAGTTTTCTTTTATTCTTTTGTTTTTGTTTTTGTTTTTGTTTTGTTTTGTTTTTTGAGACAGGGTCTCACTATGTAGTTGAGACGACCTGGAACTAACTTACTATGTAGCCCAGGCTGATCTCAAACTCACAGTGATCCTCCTGCCTCAGCCTCCTGAGTGCTGGGATTACAGGCTTGCGCTGCCACACCCAGCTAGTTTTCTTTTATTCTGATTGCAGCACATTTTCACAGATCTTGATAAAGACTAGGTTTTAAGATTGTGTTTTAGTGAGTATGAAATTCAGTTTACTATTTGTAAGTTAAACTTTAGTATATGTTGGCCTTCCCATAAGGGTTGCTTGTTTGTTTTTCTTAAGACTTATGTCACTTACATAATTCACTAATTTGAATCACTGTGATAGCTCTAGAAATCCTTTTTTGTTTCACTAAGAGAAGACATGTTTTGTTCTGTAATTTTTTAATAGACAGTGTGTACACACATAAAAAGGTATACAGTGGAGCTAAGTATCTTTTTCATACTTCCCTAAATACCCAGTTTTCCCAAGAAAGAAAGAAATCTTTAAATAAAGTTGAGTTTTAGGTTTTCATTATTTGCCTTTCTGCATAGGCTAGGCAAGTGTGCTAACATTAACTAAGCCCTTAAACCCCTTCAAGTTTTAAAAAGTATTTATGTTAGAAAGAAAAGTAAAAATTAAAAATAAAATGTAGAGACTATCAAATAGAATGGCATTGGGGTGAGGCCTGAAAGTGTGAGTTGTAAACTAAATACCAGCAAACTCATGCTTCTGACTTTAAAACTATTGCAAGCTAGGGCCAGGGATTTAGCTCAGTGGTGCCACCACCTGCCTTGCCAGGGTAAGATCCTTAGTTTGATCCCCGGAGCCAAACCAAATCAAAACACCCCAAAAACAAAACTATTGCAACCTTGATGTGAACAGTAATACTCTTTTTTAAAAAAATATAAAGCTTCAAGTACCCAAATTTTATGTAATTCACAAATTCCACAGATTTCTAGCACCAAAAACATATCAGTATTCCCACCTCCGGACTATAATGCAACTCTCTTTTTTGAGGTCCCATACCCTTTTTCTGTAAGAGTGTATTTTTAAAATTCTGCCTAATAAATCCCTTTATACCTCTGTAAAAAAAAGTTGCAGGTGTTTAATAAAGATTATTATAGAATCTTAATGTTACTGTCACATGTATTCATATACTTCCTTGATTTGGCAAGGTAGTAAATACGGTATTTGCCAGAGCTCTAGAGCATTAAAATTTCTTTTTGGGTCCATTTTTGTGTTATTACTGCCTATGGTTTTCTGAATTTCTGAGTGAAAGTGCTGCACTGGGACTTGATTGCTGGGTGGTTGACTAAGCATGCTCACTGGCAGATTAATTCACAGATCAGCAAGTTGAAATTTCCTTCAGTTTTTGAATATGTACTTACTTAAAACCATTATTAGTATACTCTTAATGAAAAGTGTAATGAGTATAGGAAATAGTCATTAGTGACTTTTTGAAATGAGTATTCTTCAGGAATAGAGGTAAGCAGGAATAAGTTTTCAAGTATCTAATTGAAATTATGGTTTGGAGAACATTTTAACCCTCAAGAGTTGTCTTTGTAATAGAGATTGCTGCAGAGTAGCTCCATTGGTATTAGCAAGCAGTAAGAATTAATTAGTTGTTTCATACAAGTCAGACTTGGAATGGCAATTCAGCATTTAATCAGTACTTGGAGAATTCCTGTACCATTTTGCTTTATAAAAAGTCATCTACAGAATTTTGTCTTTATTTATTCATTTTTTGTAGCCTACTACCAAAGAAAGCATAATGAGTTTTTTCCTTCAGTTTTAATGGTTTCATTTAAAACCCACCATGTTAAAATTTACATTGTTGCTGTTTGAGGTGTTATTTAACCTGATGGTATAAGTAAAACTTACCACTAACTTGCTAAATAAGCTGTCCACTCCCTGTCATTGTAAGGTGGATGAAAGCCATTAAAAGTGACTTGCTTACAAAATTATGATCTAAACAGCGATACCAAGAAAGGTTGGTACACTAGCACCACCACCACTTGTCATTTTACTACTAACACACGGAGTCTGACATTTCAGGAGTTGTACACTTATCAATAGGCAATGCTTCATTGGTTTGTGTGGAACAGTACAGTGGTTAAGAGTTAAATACACCTTTTTGGTTTGAGTGGGTTTGTTTGCCTCATAGATGAAAAGAAGGCACTATTTATTAAAAGCCAGCAGAACCTGTCTGCATTGGCTTTTGAGACTTGGGGAAGAAGAAAAGTAGAGTGAAGGAAGCTGTAAACGTTTGAGGTGATGGAGAAAATTAGCCAGTATGGGAACATAGGAGAAGCAGGTTAAAGGAAAGAGGAGACAACATCTTCATATTCTAAGTGAGAGCTTTTGTTAAAGTTCTCTGTTATCTGTGTAACTGAAAGTAGCATAGCTGGGAAAAAAATTTAGATATCTTGACTTGTTTTCAAGTAGCACAGTGGGTAGGTGTTTTGCAAGAATTGTCCTGTTGTCCCATTTAAAGTTTAAATTATCTTTGAGTTTTTTCATTTTTGTTTTTTGAGACAATCTCACTACATAGTCTAGGCGGGTCTTGAACTCATGATTCTCCAGCTTTAATCTCTTGAGTCAGTGGGATTATAAGCATGTGCCACCACAACTATTTTACTTAGAAGGTTTGCTGTTGTTGTATTTTTGTAGTACTGGGATTGATCTGAGGGCCTTTACACTGATCTATGTCTCTGACTTTTCAGAAAATATATTTATATTTTTAACACTGTTCTCACAAATTGCCTAGGATGGACTTGAATGCAAAATCAGCTCCTCCTGCCTCAGCCTCTTAAAGTGCTGGAATAACAGGCATGTACCTTCAGGCCCAGATCCAGCTTTCAAATTTTTTTTAATCTTCTGAAATTCTCAATTAAAACTGGATTCACTAAATGGTGACTCTTCAATCTTTTTTTCCTTCCTAGCCACTGGCCATTACCGTTTTTTCTTTTTTTCTATTTTTGGTATTGATAATTCAACCCAGGTCTTCGTGCATGCTAAGTATATGGTCATGTAAGGCTGAATAATGTTACATCCTGTATATGTATCATATTTTGTTCATCTGCTCATGGATATTTGCGTTGCTTGTGAATAATGCTATTATAAACATATGTACAAAATTTCTTTGATTTTTTGTCCTAATGATTAGTGATGTTGAACAGTTTTCATTTGCCATTTCTGTATCTTCTAACTCATTTTGATGTATCTAGTTTTGATTTCATGACTAGATTTTTACATGTAAATCATGCATAAGGAAATTCTATAATGGGGGGGAGAAAATTCTGAAAACTGTAATGTCCAATAGAGGTAAAAGTGGTGATTATACCAGCAGTTATGATAACCTTTTTTTCTGAACTCAACCAAAACTCCACTGGAGGCAGGAGAGAGAACTTTTAGATCACTGTGAACAACCAGTCATTTTGTTAGAACATTGAAATAAAAAGTTTTATTTGTTTAAACAGTTCCTTAAAAGTAGTCTTGTTTTGGTGGCGCATGCCTTTAACATGCAGTTGGAGGTTGAGACAAGAGGATCACTGGAAGTTAGAGACCAGTCTGGCTATATAGTGAGTTCAAGGGCTGTCTCAACTGCTTAGTGAGACCCTGTCTCAAAAAAGAAAAAAGTCACACCAGAAAAACTATTTGGTATTTGCATATGTGTGAACTAAAATAGTACTCAAGATCCTAATGGGACAATTAGCAATGTGAAATAGGAAGAAAAGGACCAAATGAGTAGGGACAGTGAGAAGGAAAGGGAAAAGGAAAAAAATATGAGAAAATGTAAAAATGGAATTAAAGTGTTTGAAGGAGGGGGGTAAAGGGAAGGTGGGGACAAGGGGAAAAAAATGAGAACCAAGACCTGGCATGTAAAGGTACAAGATCCCAGTAATGAATGTAACTGTACTGTCTACCTAGAATGTACCAATAAATTCAATTTAATTAAATAAAAAATTTAAAAAAATTTCTTTAAAGTCTTATATTTTAAAAATGCTGTGGTTCTTTGTTGAGGCCCTTGTTAATCCTTGGCTGCTCACCCTTGCAACACGTCAGATCAACTGAGAAATTAATATTTGATAAAGTGGTTAGAATACAAGTAAATAAACTTGGTATTAACTGTAAGATGTAGTTTGTAAGAGCATGCAATTAATATGACAAGAAAATTACGATACATTCCTGAAAACTATAAAAGATTGGAATGTGTCCATGACAAACCACATGCCTGAATGTAGAGACTTGATGGGGTTATTACTAAAAGTTGATAAAGGACAGTTCTTCTCAAATTAATACATTCAGTATAATTCCAATTGGTAACAAAATTATTAATTTCTGAAATTTATTTGGAATGTGGAAAATAAAGACAATTTGAAAGCATTTCAAATTCCTAGTGTGCTTTGTAGAATAACAACTAGTGTCAGCTAAAATAACAAACCTCATATTTATTCAGAAAGTAAGAGGCTAATGGAAAGGAAATGAAGACCCAGATTAGAGCTTTCTATATATGGTGTTTGGCCTATTACTCCTAATTCGTTGGGAAAGAATGGATTTTTAAATGATTACTAGTGGAATGATTATTAATTTTCAGTTTGGAAGTAAACTTCAAGTTTATAATAAAATTTTAGATTGATGAAACATTTTAAGTGTAAAAATTTATACAACACTATTACATAATATTGAATTTTTGCCTTAGAACATTGAAGTGGAAGCCATAAAGAGAACAAAATTGGTTACATAAAAGGAAGAACTTTATGACTAAGTGTTTATAAGCTTTATTAAAAGACAAATTTAGAAAACTGTTCAACAGTGAGCTTTATCATTTATTGTCAAAATAGTTTAAATACTTGAAATAGAATAGTGAAGTTTTACTTCTGATTTTCTGCTCTGTATAAAAATGTGTGTAGCTGGGTGTGGTGGCGCATGCCTGTACTACCAGCACTCTTGGGAGGCTGAGGCAGGAGGATCACTCTGTGAGTTCAAGACCAACCTGGACTACATAGTGAGTTCCAGTTCAGTCTCAACTACATAGTGAGACCCTGTCTCCAAAAAAAAAAAAAAAAAATGTGTATACATGGGAGAATTTATAAATTTTCGTAATTATTTGCATTAGAAAATGTTTCTTATTGATTTTATCTTAGCTAGCTCTATATCTATCTACCTACCTACCTATCTTGAGACAAGGCCTTGCTTAACTGCCTGGGCTGAGCTCAAACTTAGGATCTCCTTGCCTCAGCCTCACAGAGTAATGGGACTACAGGCGTATGCCAATGTGCTAGACTTCTATAAAAAATTATCTCACTTCCAAAATGTAATTTTTTTAATGGGAGAATATGATTTAAATGGACAATATGCTATAATGTGTTTAAGAATTATGGCGATCTGATACATTTTCTGTAAGTAGAATGTTACCATCATCAAAAAGCTATTCCCTAACATGGATACCAAAGCAATGTAGATGCTAGAAAGTTGTATAGCTTTATGGCTCTATAAATATTGATTAACTTTTAATGTTTTGTTTGTTTATAGTCAGGTCAATTCAGTGAAGATATGATACCTACAGTGGGCTTCAACATGAGGAAAGTAACAAAAGGTAACGTCACAATAAAGGTACGTCAGCTTCTTCTCATACTCAATTTTGATTATTGCCGTGTACAGCTAGAAAATCTATTTGTTTCTCTGATTTTACTTAAACATTATTTGCAGTTTGTAAGTAATGAATAGGTATATACCAAAAGGCTGTATCAGTCATTTTTGTTTTGTAATAGTAGGTCACAATATGCAAGAGTTGGATTTTTGAGTTAAAAACAGCATATAGGTTAGCAGAAGATATCCCCAGTAAGTAAAGATTTTGTCTTAGTCAGATGTGGTAGTTCACACCTATAATTCCTGCATTCCGGTAGGCTGAGGGAGGGAGATCACAAGTTTGAGTCCTGCCTGGATAATTTAGTGACTTATTGATACTCTGTCTTACCAAAAAAAAAAGATGGCTGGGTAAAGCTTATACATTAGCTATGGGTTCAATCCATAGTAAGAAAAAATAAAATAGATTCTATCTTTAGGATTTTTGGATTATAATATTACATTATTACATGATGAATACTTTATATTGAAATGTAATAATTATAATATTGGTAGTTTATTATATTTGTGGTAGCAAATACTGTAACACAGTTTTCCTTTTTTTTTTTTTTTTTTTAACTACTAAATCTTAAATGGAAACTACAAAATAGGAAAAAGCTAGTTCTTTAACATACTATAGTTTTCCTTTATAACAAATTTGATAGGTTTAAGTCCTGGACTTTTGAACTACTTGTAAGGAGAAATATTTTGCCATTTCTGGATGGGGCAGTACCTTCACACTCATCCATATCCTCAGCCTTTTTAAATTTTTTAGTTTGAGACCCGGTCTTGCTAAGTGTGAAGTTGAGCAGGCGTACTTTTGATAAGCCTGTCTCAACCTTCCAGAGTGTGTGCCCCACACCTGGCTAATTTTACTCATTTGTTGTGGTTATTGTTATTGCTTTGGTTCTGTAGTTCATGAGGCCTCTGCCATAAAGACCATGTGGCCCAGTCCTTGGAGTTCACAAAATCATTTCACTAAACTCAATAGCTTTTCTGATGGAATTCCTAATTTAGTTTTGTATCATACATTTTACCGGTGTTTGTGGCTAAATTGGAAACCTTGAAAATAAATATCATGATTTAACTGGTTTTATATAGCTTAGCATCCAGCATGGTGCCCAGAAGAATAGGCGTGATAATAAAATTATTCTGGAAAATATCTAGGTAGGAATGTTGACTTTTTTATTTGTGTGATAATTTTTAAAGATTGGATGTTGATGTACACCAAATCAGATAATTAAATTTAAAAAAACTCGGTACTACTTTTTCCTTTTTTGGCATTCAAATCTGCAGGGTACATGGTTTTATAGATTTTTGAATTATCTTAAAGAGAAGAACATGTTGGGGCACACCTGTACTCCCAACACTTGGGAGGCTGAGGCAGGAGGATTGCCTGAGTTCCAGGCCAGCTGGGGCTACATAGTGGGTTCAAGGCCAGCCTGAACTACACAGCAAGACCCTGTCTCAAAAAACAAAGCAAAACTAAACTTTAGAAATTATCTTAAAGTGTATGTTTTTTAGCATTAGAAAATGTATATTTTTAGCAGAGAAAGTATTGCACGTAAACCAAGTCTCTGCCAAAGCTGAATTTTATTTTATTTTATTTTTTGAAGCTGAATTTTAAATCTAGTATAAGCATATTAAATATGGACCTCAAATTTAGAAATGTCCTCAAGAATTCCTAAATTAGGGCCAGAGATATAGCTCAGTGGTACCACGCCTTGCAAGCACAAGGTCCTGAGTTTGATCTCTGGTACCACACACACAAAACATTTCCCAAATTAAGAGTTTGTTTGAGCTCATTTTTTTTTTATTAATATGTGTTTGTGATTCATAATGAATAGACTTATTGTGGGAAGTTGGTACATATGCGTAGTGCATTTTAATCCTTTTCACTTCCGCTGAGCTCAAGTTTTTAAGAGCACTTTGGTTCTAACACTTGTGAAGTTGAATATATCTTCATGATCTTTTCCCCTTCTGGTATTTCCTCCAGTGAATGACTTGAAGTATTTTCATTAATAATTGTCTTTCTTGGGCATGGGATTTAGCTCAGTGGCATTGCACCTGTCTCATAAGCCCAAGGTCCTGCGTTTGATCTCTGGCACCAAAACAAAGCAAATAATTGTCCTTCTTTATTTAAAGATCTGGGACATAGGAGGACAGCCCCGATTCCGGAGCATGTGGGAACGGTATTGCAGAGGAGTCAATGCTATTGTGTAAGCTTCTTTTTGTATGTTTGTTTTATAGTTAGGCCTTCAAGAAGAAAATTTTTAATACTTCAGAGTGTCAGTCATTATCTCAGGGGATAAAAATATTTCTTTGCTAATTTCTTTATGTGATTCTAACATGGGAGCTTTATGAGTTTTTTATAGCTAAAGGCCACACGATATGTCTTACTAGCATGTGTTAGCTCCATGAATAATCTAGCTGAATCTATAGATGCTGAGCTTTTCTTTGTCTAGGACCTTATTTTGATTAAAAATTTGAATAATGTAAATCTTAAGTAAAAATCTATAATCCTAATTTTCATCAAGGTGTATGGAAAAGATTTTTTCTTTTTTTTAAGTTACATGATAGATGCTGCAGATCGCGACAAGATAGAAGCCTCTCGAAATGAATTACACAATCTTCTCGATAAGCCACAGTTACAAGGAATTCCGGTAAGTAAGGAATATTTGTTATATTTATAATTATGCAGCAATAGTTATGCCTTGGTGTTCATGTGGATTGGTTCCAAGGCTACGATGGATACAAAAATCTGACAGTTTTTGAGTCCTTTTTGTAAATTATGATAGTTTTTGCATATAACCTGTGCACATCCTCTTATATACTTTAAATCATTTGTAGTTAAAATATTTCATACAATGTAAGTGCTATACAAATAGTTGTTATACTGTAATCTTTAGGGAATAGTGATAAGAAACAAAGTCTGTTGTGTTCAGTACATTTACATTTTTTGGTAATAGTTTTGATCTCTATTGGGTTGAATCCACGGATGTAGATCTTGTGTGTGTATATAGAGAACTACTCATATATTATAAATGAGATCAGTAAAATGTTTTTTAAATTCTGGGAAGCTTATATTTACTGATGATCTGTCATATCCTGTGCATTGTGTTATTATGAATGTCCTTATCAGGTTATCTACTAAATTGCTATGCAACAGGAACCGGCATCAGTCCTGAGGATATGGTGATGAACAGAGAGTGACTAGGACTACATTGCATGCCATTGTGGAACTTACGCTTTGGTGGGAAGCATAGATGATCTGCAAACACTTCAGTAATGAAGCTCTGATCATGGCTGTGAAGATGCAAGGGGCGTTGAGGGGTATAAATTAGAGGAGAAATTTGCTGTAGTTTGAAGTGGGGAGGAAGGATTCTCTGAGAAAGTGCTATGCGATCTGAGATCTGAAGGATGTATAGGAATGTGTTCTGGGGGGAAGAGAGTTCCAGGCAGAGGCCCTTTGTTATTAGGAAGCCAGCACCCTAGTCTTCAGAGCACAGAGAAGAGTGTGAAGGTAGGGATAGAGTATGGCATGCTGTGCTGTAGCTGGGACACTAGAGGCTGCGCTAGGCAGGACTGTGGAAAGCCAGTAAAGTGTCCTGTTTTGTTTTGTTCTTGAGACAAGGTTTTGCTATGTAGTTCAGGCTGGCCTTGAGGTCTCTGTGTAGGGCAGGCAGTCCTGGCTTGAGCTCTTGAGCACTGAATTACAGGCTTGTACCACCATGCCTGGCTCCAATGAAGTGTTTTAAAAGGGTCAGATGTATGATTTCACTGTATCACTCTGATTACAGTTTAAGAATGAATTGAAATGGTCAAGAAGAGACTGAGGGATTTAGTTTTAGATAACTGTTTTAGTAGTGCTGGCAGTACTTTGCATTAGGGTGGTACTGAAGTCAAGTTTGTAATCGTACATCTTGGTTCAGGTATTCACAATAAATACCTGAACCATGATGTATGATTAGAAACTCAACCAGGTACAGCTTAAAGACTGGAGTGACTTCATAACAGTGGAAAGGGGTAAAAGTGAGGGAAGGGAAAACAAGTTGAGCAAGGATACTGAGATTTGGCCCTTGGCTGTCTGATATCCTGAAGAGTAAACCTATGAGGGTCCTGGTCAAAATGTCTGGAGATGAGATCGGTGGAAATATTAGTGAAGGAAGTAGGTGCGACAAGGACATGGTATGTATTTTGATAGATTGAGGTACATGTTCTGACTTGGAGTATGGATGCTGTCAAGGAAGAATATATAGTAATATTCCGCTTTCTGTAGAGGAGAAAGGATGTTATATGTGGGAAAGAAGATGCTGATGAGGGCTAGGGATTTAGCTCAGAGGTGCCACCTCCGTCTGTGTCACAAGTGCAAGGTCCCAAGTTTGATCCCAAGTACCAAAAAAAAAAAAACAATGAGAAGGCTGTTTCTGTTCTTTTTTTTCTTGTTTTCTTTCCCTCTCTACTGAACTCAGGGCCTTTGCAGTGAGTTACATTCCGCCTCTTTTTTATTTTTCACTTTGAGACAGTATCTCACTAAGATGCTAAGTTGTTCAGGCTAAGCTTGAACTTGGAATCTTCCCGCCTCAGTTTCCCGGGTGGGAGACTGGTGGGAGCTGGGATTCCAGGTGTGTACTGCCAGCCTTTGAAAAGCTTATTTAACAGTCAGGTGATAACATTTTTTCACAGAATACTGTATATGGCTACTTTATTCATCTTGATGTTCACACCTACCATTGTATTAGAGTTATATATAAATGTTTCTCTATAGGATGAATCCTGAATTTTTGTATATGTTTTTATTTATGGTACTGAGTATATTTAGTTCAGAGCACATGGTCTCCCATTGAGCTACACCCCCACTTCCTGAATTCAGAATTTTAAATCCTGTTTATTGCCTGGAGTGGTAGCCCATACCTGTAATCTTAACTCTTCGAAGGCCGAGGCAGGTCAGCCTAGGCTACATAGAGATCTTATCTCAAGAGGGGAGGGGATGGCAAGCAAACAGCAAAGAAAGAACTCTAGGTACTGTAACATGGTGTGGAGGAATGAGACCTCCCGAGTAGGCTAGTGAAGGCAAAGAGGTACAGACTTATTCACCTGGGCAGAGGTGGACTAACAACAAGCATTGGAAGAGGGCTGGTGTGTCTATCATGTGGGGGTCACAGCAGATATTTGTGGTTGTGGTCCATGAAGCAGTCAAGGCGGGAGTGTGAATTTTTTCAGGTAACTTGACATTGAAAAGATACTGTGCTTTGTAGTTGTCATCTCTGTTGGGAACACCCCATCCTATGTTCTGTGTCCGAGATAGCACGGCTTTTGTCCAGCAGAGACTGCAACTTGGAATTAAAGAGCATATTCATTAGCTATTTCACAACCAGGTCAAGCCTCACAGTTACATGTTCATATGATTGGTTGTTGCCAGATTAAAGATGGCTTCTCAGTCTGGGGATGTAACACAGTGGTTAGGTGCATGTTTAGCATTCTCGAAGCCCTGGGTTTGGTCCCTAACAATACATACACATGCATGTGTGCACACACACAGAGATTTCTCAATCCTTGGGTAAGATAATACTCACATCTGATTGTGATTTATTAAGAATACCAGGGCCTGGAATTTAACTCAGTGGCCCAGTTCCTGCCTTGTGAGCATAAGGTCTTGAGTTTGATTCCCAGTACCAAAAAAAGAATAAAGAATACCAGAAGTGGGGTATGATAGCACACATCTGTAATCCCAGCACTCTAGAGGCTGAAGCAGGAGGATCGCCACTTTAGCCAGGCTTGGGCAATTTGCAAAATTTTGCAAAGGCCCTGAGTTCAGTTCTCATTGCCACTACAAAAAGGAAGGAGAGTACCAACATGTAAAGCATAGACTTCGGTATTTTTTTTTGTTTTTGTTTTTAGTGCTGGCAATTGAAACCAGGACCTTGCACAAGTGCTCTACCACTGAGCAACACCTCTAGTCCAAGATTTACAGTATTTTTAAAAAAAGAGTTATCAAGGGATTTATTAGCAGAAATTTAAGAGTAAACACTCAGAGAAATATAGTGAAGGCCCTCAAGAGAGAGAGGCTCTTGGTATATTCTAGAGCTGGGAATATTAATGTGTGTTTGGTGGTGGAAATCTGTAGAATTTTAATCTATTGGAAGTTTCATCCTGGCTCTTGGGAAAAGGATGGCCTACCCACAGACCAATAATGGTGCATTCATAGGAAAAGGTCTGCTTTATAGGTGAAAAACAGATGGTCTGTTCACAGGTGAAAGAGAATTTTCCAAGTTTACTATTTTTTTGAGGGGGAGAAAAAAAATATATTTAAGCTGGCTTGACTCCTGAAGCTGCAGTTTTCATTTTTAAAATTACAATTTTTCTTGTTATCCTTATACCCATATTTATTTCTTCTGTCCCACAGCTGCCCCCTCCCAAGACATTGACCATTTATTCTTAAAGGATGCAGAAGGGCCAAAGGTCTGTCTTTTGCTTCAGGCAGAGGAGGCAAGTTGTGTCTGCCTTGCCAGGGATCAAAAATCTCACCCTGACTGATCTAAAAGTAGCAAAGGAAGATGTGTTATGTTGTTTGGTGGACCATCTTCCCTTATAGTTGGAAAAGAGTACAAGAATATTAGGAAGTTTTTCACACTTTAAGCTTCATTTTATAGCCATATTAAATAAGCAGGAGACAGATATTAAAAGCATATTGATAAATAGTGGCCACAAAAGTAGTAGAGGGGCTGGGAATTTAGCTCGGTGATTCTGGTGCCTGCCTCACAAGCTCAAGAGCCCGAATTCAATCCTTAGTACCAAATATATATATATAGAATATTAGGAAGTTTTTCACACTTTAAGCTTCATTTTATAGCCATATTAAATAAGCAGGAGACAGATATTAAAAGCATATTGATAAATAGTGGCCACAAAAGTAGTAGAGGGGCTGGGAATTTAGCTCGGTGATTCTGGTGCCTGCCTCACAAGCTCAAGAGCCCGAATTCAATCCTTAGTACCAAATATATATATATATATAAAAATTGTTATTAACGCTATTTGTTTTGAGGTGTTTACCTAAGACTTAGCTTGTTTTAAATGAAATTGACAACCACAAACTAAATTCATGTCACCTATGTAATGGTAATTAAGTGAATGCCAGTATGAATAAATGAATGAAATGAGCCACCATAATAATAATGCTTTAATATTAAAGCACACTAACATATTTTTACATTTTCATATATCTGTATGTTTCTGTGATGTTCTTATACATGGAAGTTTATCCTTGATATCTTTTCTTTTTGAAGGTATTAGTACTTGGAAACAAGAGAGACCTTCCAAATGCCTTGGATGAGAAACAGCTAATTGAAAAAATGTATGTTTTAAAAATTTGATTTTGAAATCAATTATTTTGCCTGTTTTGTTTAATATCATAGTATTCAGTAATGATCATAGCCATATTTTTAGTACCTAATTTGGTCTATCACAGAAATGACACTCTGAAATTTTAGTAAATGTTTTTCAGCATAGTAATGAAAATAACACATAAAACTGAGCAAGAAATGCTGTTTTATGTAAAGACTTACTCTTAATTCTGCTCCTTATAGGAATCTTTCAGCTATTCAGGATAGAGAAATTTGCTGCTATTCAATTTCTTGCAAAGAAAAGGATAATATAGGTAAGAAATGACTGATTTTTTAAAGAAGTGGGTAACATTGGAAGATATGTATAATTCTTACTGTTTATTACCCCATTTCTGTTAAAGTTATTTTCTTTACAATGTAATATTGCTATTGCTTCAGGAAAAAAATTTGTACGTTATACCCTTTGACGACAGATGTAACATCATAAATCTTTTCTTTGTTATTTAAAGATATAAATGCAATAAAGTCTTGAAGTTAAGCATTATGTGATACCAATTTATTGTATTAATTTTTATAGAGCTATATCCAGCTATGCTTTATAATAAAGTGGCATTTTTTAAATAAAACTTCACAAAACTTGGTCTGTATGCACTATAACAATTTCTCATTTATTGGCTAGTACCTTACAAAAATATGTTAGCAGTCTATTAGAAGTGGCTGCCAAAAATACCCTTTATCTACTGAATTACATATATTAATTTTCTAAAACTGCAAACTGCAACAAGAAAGTAACTATAAACAGTGGTCTAAAACAACAGAAACTGGGAGTGGGGTAGGTGGTATATACCTGTAATCCCAGCGTTCAGAGACCTGAGGAAGGAGGATTAAAATGAGTTAGAGGCCAGCTTGGGCTGTACAGTGAGTTCAAGGTCAGCCTGAACTGCAGAGCAAGACCCTGTCTCAAAAAACAAAACAAAACAAAAAAACAGGAACTGGTCTGGGAATATATGGCTCAGTAGTGCTTGCGTAGTATGCAGGAGGCCCTAGGTTTAATTGCCAGTACTGCAAAAACAAAACTAAAACCTGAGAAACTTAATTTATGCTCAGGAAGCTAGAAATCCAAAATCAGGTGTCAGCAGGATCATACACTGTTTATCCAAAGGCTTAGGGGAGAGTTCATCCTTGCCTCTTTCTAGCTATTGCTTGGTGCCAGTAATTCTTATCTTTTCTTAGCTTGTCTGTGTGCCGCTCCAGTCTCTGCCTCACAGTCATGTTTCACATGGCTTTTTCCCCTGCGAGAGTACTGTGTTGTCTTAAAAGAACACAACTCATTGGATTAAGGCCCATCCTGATTCAGCATGATCTCATTTTAATTACTTCTGAAGAGACCCTATTTCCATATAAACTCATTTTCTGAGATTCTGGGCTGACGTAAATTTTTAGAACACAGTTCAATATAGTACATTGAATTTAAAGCCATCCATCCATCCATCCATACATACATACATACACATAATATAAATACCTACTTAGGGCTCATCTTCAGTCTCATACTAATTTGGTGAGGGATTATTTAATAAAAATGTATTTGAATAATTGTAATAAATAGTATATTTTAAAAGATACTCGGACTGGGGATTTAGCTCAGCGGTTCGGTGGCCTGCCTTGCAAGCGCAAGGACCCGAGTTCAGTCCTTGGTACCAAAAAAAAAAAAAGATGCTCATTTTTTTTCTCTAGCCCTAATACAGTGTGTATTTGTTCTCAGCATATTTTTCAAGTTAAATCCAGTCTGTCTTCCTCCACCTGACCCCTCCGCCCCCACTTCCAAACATGTTATAATGCATAGAAAGTGCTCATGATTATGGCTGATGCTGGGCTTCCTGTAAAGACCACCCAAAAGCAGTGTTGGTACTGGGAATTCTACTGATTGCCACAAAATTTTCTCTGTTGAGTAGGTAGAATTGTGAGCATTGATATAATTTGAGAACAAACTCTACAAAATATTTATGGATACTCAGACGTCCTTTGAAGTCTTTTTTCTGTTGTAGGTGCAGGAAAGTAATGCTAGTGAAAAAATTTTTTTTTGGTACCAGGAATCAAATTCAGAACCTTATGCTTTTGAGGCAGGCAGTGGCACTGATCTAAACCCCCAGCCCTAGTTAAATTTTAAGATATGCTTCCATGAGAGCAAAGCATTTACTACTACAACATTGTTTCTCAGTGGGGAATTCTTCCCCCAGTAGACATGTGGCAGTGTCTGGAGATAGTCTTTTGGTTGTCATAACCAGGAGGGTGAGGTTGGCATCTGCTGAGCCTCCAGAGACCAGAGGTATTGTTAAATAGTTGATAGTCATCACAGCAAAGGATTAGCTAAAGAAAACCTTATTCTACACTAACTGTATTTTTTAGTAATTACTCCTTTATATCTTCTCTAGCATATCCTAAAATAAAAATAAAAAGCTTTTGAAGGAAGGGGGAAAAATCTATACCTATATCACAAACTAGCCAGATACTTTCCTGAAAAAACAGTCTGTTGAGGACCAGGGATTTAGCTCAGTGGTGCTGCGCCTGCCTGGCAGGTATAAGGTCTTGTGTTCAATTCCCAGTACTGGGGGAAAAAAAAGTCTGTTGCGCTCATTTATACAGGAGATGCAGCAGAGCCGGTGAGAACTTTAGTTGCTAATTGAGACTGACATTCATAGCTTGCTGAATGGCTCAGTAGTTACCAGGTTTGTAATTTTAGAACTCTTGGTTCACCTAAAGTGTTATCAACTCTAAAGTAACTGATCTACTCTTAGGGTTGAAGCAAGTAGTTTGTAAATCAGAATATTTGTTTATTTTGTTTGTTTGTTTGTTTGTTTGTTTATTTATTTATTTTGGTATCAGAGATCAAACTCAGGTCCTTGTGCTTGTGAGGCAGGCGGCAGAACCACTGAGCTAAATCCCTGGCCCCGCTGTTTTATTTATTTGGAACAAGAACGGTAACTAACAGCTAAGTGGCTTAGGCTTCTTGAGTTATTGAGTTAGATTATCCTTTTCTATTTGTTTATTTTTATTGTTGTTATTTATGTTATTTTTATAACATGTTTTAATTTCACATTTTTAAATTTATTGAATTGCTCCCAAAAGTTATTTCATTGGACATAGTTGTATATTACACTTTTAGCTTCCTTACTGGCACAGGACATACCTTACTTTCATTAGGAATATGTTCTCAGATCACATGAGAAGTGTTTCTTTTGGTAAAATGATCTTGGCAAAGAATATTTGTACCTGTGACTTTCTGTGACACTTTTTGTGGAATATCACTCCTCCTACCTATCTGTTCCTAGGTATTTATTTGTCTTTAAGATAGTGCCTTCTCTCCACTGTCCAGAAAGGTTTTCTTTGATTTTTATTGAATTTTTTTGCTTCTGAATTCCTTTCTCCTTTACTACACATATTGCAGTAAAGAGGTATAGAGAGCCTATATCAGCGGTTGTATTATTAAATCATTGTTTTCAAAGCTGTGACTAGATTCTGTTTGTTCAGATCCTAACTCTAGGCTGTTCTTTATGTGTGTGGATTATAGTTTCTCTGCTACATGTTAGCTGGGAAACTGAAAGATTGAATCTGCACTTATCTTTCAGTCTTGGAGGATAGAGTGTTTCTTCTAATAGATTCTCAAGTATTCTTTAGGTAGATAACTTATTTTAAAGAACTCAGGACAGTAAATGTTCTGACTCGTCTGCCTTTTCTTGGTCTCTGTGCTTTTCCTGTGTATTTTTCCTTAACGTTCATAAAGTCCAGGCATGGTGGCACATGCCTGGAATCCCAGCACTTGGGAGGCCGAGGCAGGTGTACTGCTTCAAGTTTGAGGCCAGCCTGGGCAACATAGTGAGGTTAAGGCCAGCCTGAACTACAGAGAGAAACCCTATCTCAAATAACAACAACAGGGCCAGGAATTTAGCTCTGTGGTTCTGCCACCCGCCTCGCAAGCACAAGGTCCTGAGTTCGATCTCCAGTACCCCCCTAAAAAAAAAACAACAACACACATTCATAACAACAACAACAATGAAAAGTCCATTAAGAGTTGCGCACTGGCTTATTCCCTTTTTAATTTTTTTACGTTTGCAATTTCTCCTGAAAGTTTCTTTTCCCTCTATCTAGAGGCTAGAACCCAGGGTTTTCACAGTGGGCTATATCACTAGCCCTTCTTTTATTTTTTGAGACTGGGTCTCACTGAGTTGTCCACCCTGGCCTCCAGGTTCAATTCTCCTGCCTTAGCCTCCAAGAATGCTAGGATTGCTGGTGTATACCACCACATCTAGATCACAATTTAATTTTTAAACCAGAAGACTCTTCATTCTCTGATATTTTCTGTTACTATCCTTGTGAAGTTTAAGTTCACAGTACAGTAAAATAGATGTAAAAAAGTGGAAGACATCCAGCATGTAGCTGGAGTTAGCTGTGCTTTTAAGTATTGTCTCTATTTGATGTCAAGGTTAATTTTGGTATCTTTAACACTTTCACTTTTTCCCCCATCTTTAGATATCACACTTCAGTGGCTTATTCAACATTCAAAATCTAGAAGAAGCTGAAACATCTCCTGAAGTCTTCCAGTCCTTCTTCGCTATAATCCTAGAATTATTGTCCGTTCCTCTGAAGTACTTCCCAGGATATGGTCCTTCCTAAACCCAAGAAATTGCCTTTTTCAGAGTTTATTTCTCATGTGCACTGCTGAAAATGTGTAACCCTATTCATAAAGAATCAACTAGAGTTGTCATGATAAAGTCGGCACACAAAGGCTTCTCACACATAATCGTATTGTGTTAAACAGTGTGTAGAGCTTTTTTTTTGCTGTTTTTATTTTTACAAAAAGAACGCGTACTTTTCACCATCCTATATCCAGAAAGTTGCATATTTCCATTCTGGACTTTATGGGCCAGATTTTTATATTGGTTTTCAGTAAATGTCTATTTCATTATAGAGTCCAGTAGCTTAGTATTGATAATAACTTGATACAGCATGAAATTTCTAGTGCCACACACAGTATTTAGAAAACCTTTTAAGCCTGATTAATGTGGGATGTAAACATAATGTTTATCTTATCTCACAAATGCATGTGAAATGTATAATTATACCTTAGGAATTAAACAGTGCTCCGCAAACAGGTAGCAGAGGCATCGTATCTGTGTTGCTGGTTCTTTATACTGGAGAGATCCTACCTGATGAATTTGACAAACATTCTGCTTTCTGAGAATCTTTTATCACAGATAACAGTTGGAAGTATGGGAGGTATTTATGTACGGTGTTTTTTATCTGCCCAGATCATAAATTTTTTTAAAACTTTTTTTCTTTCAGTACACTTTTTTAAGGGATTGGGAATTGAAGATTTTCTCAAAAGCTTTCGTGAATTTAGAGTATTTCACCCAATATAATAAAGCCTGTTAAGAAAGTCAGACTTTGTTCAAATACCTGTTTGTTCTTTCTATCTCTAGTCATTAAATCAGTGCTGCTGCATGACACTCTAACCCTTGACTTTTTATATCCAGTCATAAAGTTGACTTTCAGCACAAAAGATACTTATAAACAAAAATTCATATTTTTTTCTTACTGATGTAAGATCTGGCACTCTTTTGTCTAGTGCCATTAGACATCTTGATTATTGTGACAACTCTAGACCTGCCTGCTTTGTCTAACATAATCATGTACAGTGTCTACAGGTTGGTTAATAGTCAATCACACAGAGAACTGAGGAACTGATGCTGTTTATTGTTTGCTTCATACAGACATGTATAAAAACTTAAAATGAACATATTTTATAGTTTAGTGATCTCCATATACATAAAGGGACATATTATTACTGGTTCACTTGTAAATTGTTATTCATACAGAATGCTATAGTAGATACAACTCTGGTACACCTGCTTATATATGTTGCCTCACACTGTGTGTGATTTTGTTTCTTTTGTTAAGCAGCACTTACATAGATGGTGCATTTTCAGATGTGTAGTCAACAGTAATTCTTTTAATGAATACCAGTTTTAATTTATAGACTGCCATGGCCTTAAAAATATTCTGTACAAAATACTGCACTGTGTTGCACAGACACTGCTTGTTTTTCTCCATTCACATTTTTAATGAGAATCTGAGCTTTGAAAGTTCTCTTATTCTTTGAAGCGTGTTACATACTTCCCAGATAGGATGGGTGGTTCTATAAATGAAGGGATATTTAAAATTGCTACCATAGTTCAATATCATTAATGGTCTCTGGGAACCATTATAAACAATGTGAGAATTTGTGCCTAAGAAGAGGAATTGGAACTAGAATGTGTGACTATGTGGAGACTGCCTAGGTTTGTTAACTGACCTTCAGCTAACCCTTAATGTGTTTGTGTGTCTGTTCATTGCTTTCAGCATTTCAAGACATCTAAATGCTACTACCAACATTTTCCTGTGCATAACATTTGCATGTGAAAACTTAGCAGGTATTGAACTTTGTAAATAAGTAAATTTTTTATTTAGGTGGATGCATTTTTTTGTCTCTTTACTGCTCTTCTCAGCTTTATTCAATAAAATTGCATTTTGAGGGTTGTATTAGCCGTTTTAAATGTGCATCATGATGGCAGGTGCACACTTTTTTGGAAAAAGATAGCAAGAAAATTATTATGAGGAGGAAGGTCCATAGACCATGTGCTAGACAGAAATCAGCTCAGCCCTGAAAGAGTTGGGTCTGAGGCCTAGTTAAAATAGAAATAAACTTTTAAAATATCCCAAGTTGATACTGTGATTCTTTTGGAGGGAAGGGGATGCTACTACTATGAAAAAGTTTGGTCATGATACATACATAAAATGTGGGACTTCTACGTGGCAGGAGTTGGTAACACATTTTCTAGTCCAGTTTTTAAAAATCTAAAGAAAGTCCTACTAAAATACTAAAATCGCAAGACCTACCTGCTTATTGACTTCAGAAAAAAAATATTTTCAATGAGATTTTTCCACAGAGGCACATTTGTTAGAATAAAGCATTTGGTCCATTTTGCTAGTATGTTGTTTATTGTCTGTACCATGAATCAGTATTTCTCTCATCAGAGATATTGGAGAAATAGTTTTATACTCTGTAAAGTTAAGTTGGCGCGCTCTGTGTTCATGCTGTCATTCTGTATAGACACCCGTAATTGGGTAATTGGATGTGTGATTTAGCAATACCAACCATAGGAATTTTTTTGCTGTATTATGGAGCTAGTCAATCTAGTTGATCTCCTTTTCATCATATTTTATTAGTACATGTTAATATTACATGATGGGTTTCATTTCTGGAATTGGTTTATGCAATTAACAAATTATTTGGTTCCTTTTCACCGTTTTTCTACCGGAGTTTGGGAAGTGGGAGAGGGGTTATTGAACTTACATGTGTAGATTCTGCTTATATCTTTATATCTGCTTTTAAAGATATTTTTCTTTTTATTTTGGTGCTAGCAGTTAAACTCAGAGCTTTGTCATTGAGCTACATCCCAAACCCTTTAAATTTTTTTCTTTTTTAAATTTTGAAACAGAGTTTCTCAGTTGCCCAGGCTGAGCTCAATATTTTTTTTTTTTTTGTACTGGGGATCAAACTTGGGACCTTGCACTTGCCAGTTAGGTGGCAGCACCACTGAGCTAAATCCCCAGCGCTTTTTTGTTGTTGGTTTTTTTTGTTTGTTTGTTTTGGTTTGGGTTTTTTGAGATAGGGTCTCACTATGTAACTCACCGTGATCCTTCTGCCTCAGCCTCCCAAGTACTGGGTTTTAAGTTTATTGGTACATTTAGGTATACATTATAACCACATTCATCATTGGGAATTTGTACTTGCACATGATATACCTTTAGTTCTTGTTTTTTCCTAGGCCCCTTCCCTCCCTTTCACCCCTCCACCCCTCCCTATTCACAAAAGCTTTCTTCCTGTTTTTTCTCATGTTTTTTCTTTCCCTTCTTTTCTTTTTCCCATCCTTTACTTCCCCTTTGTCTTTGAACCTTTGCTTTCTATTTCACATTATCTAGTGTACATTTTGTTCCTTATTCATACTTTTAGTTTCTCACACCAGAGAGACAATTAAGTATTTACATATTTGTGTCCTGTTTATTTCACTTGGGTATGGCCTCAATGTGCATTGATTCTTATTGTTTCATTTTTTTGACTGAGGAATTAACTGCCTGCCTGTTCTATCCATGTAGAATTGAGTTACACTGGAATTCTGATGATACGTTAATTCTAGCCTCTCAAAATGTTGGTTTGCTCACTGGAATGGAAACTTAAATTTGTAGCAGGCACCATATTGTAGTATCCACCTGGCCAAATTCTTTATTCTAAAAATGTTTGCCACTACAGGGAAACTCATCATGTTTGGTTTTCCACATATTTTCATTTCATTACAAACTTTCAAGATCATGCCCTTGACAAGGCATATGCAAGTGAAGAGACTTGAAAAGAAAGACAGTAAAGCAAACTAGCCTCATAGACTTCCTGTAAGCTTGCTGTTCTACAAGTGTGTGGCCTACTGCAGGTGTTTCCTGTTAGTTATTAGTAAATATCCTCCACACAATTTCTGTTTAAAATTCAGCTATTAATAAAAATGAGAACTCCTGGTACTGGTGCCTCTTGGGTTTTCATTAACATACTGGATGGGCTACGGTAGATAGTTTCTTAATCTTAGCAGTGACAGTAATCATTCATTATTTGGTTCATTAATAAGCCTCTTTAAAAAGATAACTCTGAAATCCCAAGACAGGTAGCTTTTAGGTAATGCAAACTTCCCAGCAGGAATCAGGAGGGGGAAAAGAGACTTTACCTTTATTTTACTAGCATTAGCAGGTTTTGCATTAATAGAAAAAGACATGGGAAAGACTTTAATTTAAAATGCCAAATAGCTTGGTTTTGTAAAGAGTCCTGGATTTGCACTTAAGAGCATGGGGTTCTTTGCTATTAACTAGTGGTATGACTGGTGCCTTAGCATTCCAGTCTGTAACATGAAGAATTTCTAATAAAATTTTTCACACTAATGGGCTATGATTCTAGCAGTATGTAGTAGTTAATGAGGAGAGAAAATCCCCACTTGGCTGACAGAATGTGTTCTTTTCATGTTCCACTTGAAAATAATAAAAACATTTATTTTTTTGAAAGCTACAGACCCACCCACCCAATACATTTTTTCTAACTTTCAGTTTTAACATAGGTAAGGACTGGACATCACAAGTGTTTTACAGAACGGTAACAGTTTAGGTTTTGTTTGAAAGAAATGGTGTATACAAGCTTATACTGTATACTGGAAGGCATTTATACATTCTGAAGTGTTCTTCCCCGGCTGCAGAAAAATGTTTACAGTTAGAAATAACTTCTTTTCAAACTAAAGGAGAGTCCACAAATCGTGTATGTTCCTTTTTGAATGTGGGAGGTAGAATATTTACCAGTTAGTAACTGTAGTCCCTCCTCCACCCAGTTCTTTTATCATCTACAACTTTGGTCTGCCCTCAGTGTTGGTAACATTCTGTATCATGGTGTTCTACCTTGTAATCTGTCATTGCTGTTTGTTCTTACCCAGTGCATGAGTTAAAGACTTTTTCTTCTGTACATGCATGTATTACTCTGTAGAGGAAAATTCACATTACTATGTCATATACTATTAGCTAATTTTTGAAATTATCCCTCCACTATTCACTAACAGGGTTAAGAACTTGTGTGATTTTTCCTTTTTGTGGAAGTGTCATGGTATGCCTATGGCAATGATGGTGAACCTTTTAGAGCTTTCAGTGATAACATAGGTTCGCCACCAGTTTCAGTTGTTGATGGATGGATGGTAGATTTGGTTTAGTGGTTTAGTTCTTAGAACAGGGCTAAGAGAAGCTTACTACTTTTTAAGCTCCATTTGTTTTCTGAGTAAGTCATCTTTTAATGGGTAAGTCACATGATTCAGAAATTTACAATTCACAAAGCCATTGCCTTGATCCCCATATCCAGCCACTCCTGCCTGCCTGGTATTTATAGTAAACATATCAGTTTATTTTTCTAGTATTTTCTTAGTGCAAAATACAAATACAAACATATATTTCTTTTAAACAATCTCTCTTCTGGGCCAGGGATTTAGCTCAGTGGCGCCTCGCCTGCCTCGCTAGCACCAGATCCTGAGTTCATTCCCCGATACCAAAAAAAAAAAATCTCTTCCTACACACACCTACCTTACACAAAAAGCATACTGATTTGAACATGGCTTTTGTCCGGTTAACTATGCCCTGGCTGTCTTTACTTGTCAATACACTGAGTTCCTCGGTCCTGTTCCTGCCATTTAAGTGGGTGGTTTTCATTATGTGAGGATTCTATAATTAACAGGTACCCACGATGTTTTGCTTTTATAATACTCTTGTAGTGAATCCTGTAATTGTGTAGCAATTTACAGAAAATTCTGGGTCAAAGGGTAAATGCATATTTACTTGACCTTCAGAATTGTCCTTCATTAGGGGGTGTACCAGTTTGTTCCATGTCTCTTTATTTTTTGTTGTTTTGAACAGGGTCTTGCTATGTAGTTCAGACTTGAACTCACTGTGTAGTCCTGGCTGGCCTCAAAGTAAGCAATCCCACCTCAGCCTCTCAATTTTGGGGTTACATTGCTGTGATACCACAATCGGTTCATCCCGTCTTGATAAATGTGTTGACAAACTTGAATTTGTACTTGTCAGATAAGTGGGAGCTGTAATTTGTGTGTTTGTGTGTGTGTGTGTGTGTGTGTGTGTGTAAGACAGTTTTGCTATGTAGTTCAGGCTTGTCTTGAATTCAGTAGCAAACATACTGATCCTCCTGTCTTAGCCACCGAAGAGCTGGGATTACAGGTGTATGCCATCAACTCTGCCTATATACTATTTTAAATTGTTTTTTAAATGTACTTTTTACAGAACTTGGGTCTTCACCAACCCCTGGCCCCCTTTTTTTGTATTTAGATTTGTTCCTTTCATACAGCAAGTTTTTGTTTTTTTGTTCAGTTTTTTGAGACAGGCACTCTGTATGTAGTTGGCCTTAAACTCAGGGTATAGCTCAGGCTACCCTTGAACTCATGGCAGTCCTCTTCCCTCAGTCCTCCCAAGTACTGCGATTACAAGAGCAAGTGTGTATTGCTTCAAAAAGAAGCAACAATCCATCTTTAAAAGTCTTTTATTACTGGACTGGGATTTAGCTCAGTGGTGCCATTGCCTGCCTGGCAAACACAAGATCCCAAGTTTGATCCCTGTCAGTTTTTTTTCCACATTACTTTGGTTACATTATTTTATAACAAGAGTAGAAAAATCCCTCCTTTTGATAGACTTATTTTAACTGTAGCATTTCACACAGGAAGCTATCTAACTATCCTTTGAGGTCATCATAGAACCTTTTACTTGCAATTTTATAAACCTAGTGCATTAATTTTTGTGTACCCAGACTCAAGAATTATGTTTCAAAGTGCTGGGAATGGAACTGAGGGCCTTGTACATATGCTGTATCTCTGAGCTGTGTCTCCAGCTCCCAGACTCAAGACCGATTCTAAGAAATGGAATATCAGCCTATTTATAATAAAGGATATCTTTAAAGGCATTGATAAGCATGTTAGCTTGATCACCTCCATTTAGCTAAAAAGCAAGGAGATTGAACTAGGATCATTTTCAGTTCTTCCAACATTTCAAGTGTATATGTGCTAGATACTTTTCCTTTTATTTTGGTTTGGTTTGGTTTGAGACAAGATTTCACTATGTAGTCCAGGCTGGTCTTGAATTGAACTCATTATGTAGTGTGGCCCATGCTTGCTTCAAACTTGCCGTGATTCTCCTGCCTCAGCCTTCTGAGTGCTGGGGTTTCAGGCATGTACCACCATGCCTGGCTGTGCTAGCTACTTTTTTTATTAGATGCTGGCCTTAAAAGATTCACAGAGTTAGAGAGTATTTACAGCAGGGCCTACTATGAATATAGCACTGTCTAATGTATTTTTTAAGTTTGCATGTGACAGTTACCACAACTATGGTAAGTACTGTTCTTATCACTTCCTCATCTTACAGATGGGGAGACAGGTCCAGAAAAATAATTTGCCCAAGTTCAGAAAGGAGAGCTGTAATTTTAACCCTTGGCAATCAGACTTCTGAGTGTGTTCTTACTGTCATTTCTGTGGCCTTCTCCACAGTGAAGCCATTTTCTGCAGTGAAAGTACCGTCTGTTGCTACTGGGGCTTTTGGGCAAAAGTCCTGGCTCCAGGAGTCCCGATGGAATGGGCTTGGACTGTTGTACCGAAACAGCAATCAAGAAGATAAGCCATGGTGAAGGGCAGAATGGGAGCTTTGATCAGCATGGCCATGCCAAGAAGGGCAGATAGAGTTTCAAGCTCCGTAAGGGACTGACAGGAGCTTTGAGGTTTTACAGCAAAGGGAAACAAAGTTAAAGGTTGGGGATTCACATAGGTGGCGGAGGGTTCACCTGGTTAAGCCTTGGTCTGGTTGACCATTATCTCGGCTGCTTTAGAGCCATCATTGCTTGAGGAGACAGTTCAGTTCTCCTTTTGAGATGATGACTCAGGCTTAGCACAGGATCTGGGTTCTCCCACTTGCAGGGACCTGGCTGACCCGATCATGGAGTAATCTGCTTTTGTGAGGTGACAGCTGGCCTACAAAAATGAGTAGAGACTCAGGTATCTCTCCGTAGGGTCTAGAACTATAAAAGGTGGCAATTTGGTGACCCTGCAAAAAGTGAAAATTACTGTAGTTACTTTTATGTTGGTGCCCTCAGTCTTGAAGGGGAATGAAATAGGCTGGGTAATGGCTGGGGATGTAGCTCAGTGGTGCTGCTGCCTGTCTCACAAGCACAAGGTCCCAAGTTTCATTCCTGGTACACAAAAAAAAAAGAGGAAGAGAAAAAGGAGGGGGCGGGGAGGAGAAATGGGCTAGGTAAAATTAGAATAAACCTTATATTACTAGTTTTTTGTTTGTTTTGTTTGGTTTTGGTTTTGGTTTTTTGTGACAAGATCTCACTATGTAATTGAGACTGACTTGGAACTCACTATGTAGCCCAAGCTGGTCTCGAACTTAACAGCAATCCTCCTGCCTCAGCCTCCTGAGTGCTGGAATTACAGGCATGCACCACCACGCCCGGCTGCTATTACTAGTTTTTAAACATTTAAGTCATGCCTACATACACAGCTGTCAAATTGGGGGAAGAGTATCACTGCCCTGCTGTAGGCAGGCAGCTCAATGGGATTCATAAACTCCCTATCTAAAGTATGAAAGATACAAAATTTAAGGAAAGGAAGACATTTATTGGGGACTTTATTGGAAAAGTGGGGAAAAGCAGGAGATAACTACTACGGTAAATCAAGGGAGAGGCTCCAGAAAGATGGAGCACTCCAGGGCCTTTTGTTCCTGGCTGCTTTTATAGGGGTTAAGAGGCCTTCTCTTTACCTGGAACCTGTCATAGTCTGATTGGTTCCTTGGGCTGTCACAGATGGATCCCAGGCTCCAACTCTCTGCACTATCGCTTATGGTCTACATGGACATTTTTAAGTGAGCTCTATTTAGCTTCCTTTGTCCTGTCAGGCCCTCTCTCTGAAATTTATGGGTTTGTTACATATGAGGTCAAATTAGCATTTAAGGGAAACATACAGAAAGAGTATCTCCAGGTATGAGTATATATTTATATTCTGAGTTTTCTGTTATGTAGCCTTTCCCGCTTTTGTCTCCTTTGTACTTTACTGTACATAGGGAGGAACAAATAGCTTTAGCTGGGACCCTGGCAGCTATGAGCTCTCTTACTTTTCTTAATTGCTCCCTTGAGCAAGAGTTTTAACTTTTTCTAGTCAGGATTTGCCAGAAAGCTTACTGAGGCCTTCATCCTATTATTTCCCTGCCCATTTGCCCCTCTCCCTACAAAGCTGAGCAGAGATCTGACCCAAAATTTTAAGGAAATAAAGGAAACAAAAAACGAAGGCAGAGATACAAAGCATTTTTATGATTAACCATTGGGAATCTGCAGTCCCAGTCTGTAAACCCCTGTTATATTTTACTTTTGTATAGTCTCCTGATGATCCTGTAAAGTTATGGCTTGGAAAATCTATCACAAATCAAATTATTCCTAGTGAGTTCCTTTTTTTTTTTTCTCCAGGCCTTTTAAAGATGAAGGTTTTGAATCAGATATGAGTTACATCAATTTTATCAGCTACATTTATTTGTCCTAGTCTAAAGGGATGATTACAAAATAATCCATCTTTGGGTTTTTGGTTGTTTTTTTTTAGTGGTACTGGGGATTGAACTCAGGACTTTGCGCTTGCCAGGCAGGTACAGCACCACTGAGCTACATGTCTGGCCAAATAATTCATTTTCTTTGAGTTAAATTTAGTTCAAGAGGGAATACTTTATCAACCCGGCCCTAAATCAAAGCTGTACCTTTTAGGGGAGTAATGTCAACATTATTACCCAGTGGTGACTTGGGGTCTGGAGGATTGGTCTTTCTTTGCTTGAGGGCTAGGGTTGTGACTTGTGTCTAGATGTCCCCCCTAAAGCCTCACTGCGGTCATAGATGGGCCTTTTCAGAGGGCTGGATCTAGGGTGTGTGATGCTGGTATAAAGGATGTAATTCTGGGATTAAGGATGTCCCACCCTGGGCATGAATGCTACTTGCTGTAAAGGTGAGTAGGCTGGATGGAATTTAAGGGACAGCAAGAGGGCCTCTGTCATCCCTTGCTACTTCTTTATGACTTAATTGCTATGCTTTCTGCCTGCCATGAACTGATTCTGCTCTGAGCTACCCCTCTGCCTGCCACCCTGCCTTAGAGCCAGCCAACTATGGACTGACACCCGTGCAAACTGGGAGCCAAGTAAACCTTTCCTCCTGTGACTTTTTTTTTTTGTACCAGGGATCGAACTCAGGACCATGCGCTCGTGAGGCAGGATCGAACTCGGGTCCTTGGGCTACTATTTTGTCTCTGCAAAGAGAAAAGTAAAAACAGCCAGCTATTTGTAATGTAAATTGCCCTGGACTAAAGTGTGAGAAACCTGGAATGTAGCCATTTTCTGCCTGGAGCCAACAAGCTCTGAGAATTGAACCCCTAACCTGATTTTCTTCTTTTGTGGATAGACTGCTACATTTCTTGTGAAGACTGAAGTGAGAACACCTGTGAAAATGTCTGAAAAACTGTAAAATTTAAAACTACTGGCAGATATTGTCAGTTTTACCATGAAAAATATCTTACAGACGCTGGATGGTTTTCTCTGGTGATCACAGAGATTTTATTAGAGCTTTTCTCTAATGTGAGGTAGATGTCATTAATGTAGCCTACTGTGAGTTGTGGTGCGAAATAGATTTAAGTTAAAATCTGCAAGAAAGTAAGCCTATGAAAGAAACAGAATGTGTAACTTCAAGTTCAGTTTTCAAATTCTGGGCAGGCAGAACCTGAAAGTCAGGATCAAGGACTGTGGTTGGGCTTCCAGCACGTCCCAAGGCACCCTTTGTAGATTGGGAAAACAGAATCTGTCGTGTGAGCTCTGTTTGTATTTTTTATTACGTGGGTCTACCTGTCTCTCACCATTTGGAGGAAGAAGAAAACAAAAGCTTATCGAACGAAGAGAACATTAGTTACTGTGTGCCAGCTACCACGTGTTATAATTAAATGTCTCTTTGGAGTTCCCATCACAGCTCCTTAGTATTACACAAGGTCCCCTGACCCAGAAAACATGATGATAGTATTATGTGACAACTTGCCAGCCTTTTAGTCACTCCCTTAGCCATTTTTGATTTGAGCCAGGTCTTGCTTCTCAAGCTTTTCAAGAAAAAGTTCTGTGGTTCCACAGACACGTGGTGTACATTTATAGAGGCTAGGTTTACAGGCATTTAAAATCCCTAAAATGTCAAACCTTTACAAGAAAGCCATACCCTTGAAGAGCTGAAATTTGCAACCAAGTTCTTAATTTGTGAGGGGAAAATGATTTACCACTAAATTTATCCCACAGTTTGAAGAGATGCTGCCCTGTGCTGAAGAGACAGTGAGGGTAGGAGGCAGCCAAAGGATGTTTTTTACATAGGCCTGGTAAATAATTTGATGGTAGTCCCATCTCTTCTTTTGAAAAGATTCTACTTCCAAGGCAAGGACAATATAACATAAGTTTTTGCACAAATTTTCGGGTCTCAAGAACCATGAAAGAATATTTATTAAGCAGTGTCCACAGAAGCATATATTTGGAATTCGATAGGTCTGGGATGGGATCTGGGAATGTGGGTTTTAGTTATTCATTTTGACTTTCGCTTTTTGAGACAAAGTCTCCCATTGTAATCCAAGCTGGTTGTGAACTCACTATATAGCTTCTAGAGTGTTGGGATTCAAGCAGGAAATAGTGAAGACCCTGGACAGATAACTCTTTAACAGGAAGATAGGAGCAAAAAGCTGCTTTTCATGATGCCTGCGGCTCAGCGAGTGACTTCTGTGTCTCCAGAGCCCCAGTAGAAGTTTGCCCTTCCTTACATACCGCTTTTTACATCTACAAAGCTTAATTCCACTGGAATTTCCCTGGGAATACAGGAAGCAGGATCTACACAAAGCAGAGCCGTGGAATTGAGCAAAGAGCTCAGGCAGGACTCCCTGAGTCCCTTACGCTCCTTTGGGGACGGATTACAGAAATTGTCATGGCTACTCAGGTACATTCTACAAAGAGCATAGGTACGTATTTAACCCATATTGCCTAACAACACAGTAAACTCACATTTGTCCAATTACATAGGGAGGGGTGATCGCCTCTCTCAGGATTGCAGTGCTGGCCACCAAACCTGGGTTTGGAAATGTGTTTTAGAAGCACTAAACAGTAAGCCATTCTTCCAAATTATTAGGTTCTAATAAAAAGAGCATAATTTGGGTTACTGTTTTGTGCAGACCTTGAGCTAAAATGAGTAGTTATCCTCCCCTACTATACCCACTCAAATTAGATCCCTGCCCTTGATATGAGAAAATAGCTCTTTTAGTACCGGGAATCCTTCTCAGGACCTTGTGTTTGGAAAGCAGGCGGCAGCACCACTGAGCTAAATCCCCGCAAAGTAACTCTTTTATAGAAATGTTCCCTTTTCTTCCTCTTTTCCTTATGTCATTCTTAAGTAGACGCAGTGGCTTTACCCGGTCCATCTAGGGACAGATGAGCTCAGAGACAAGATCTACCCAGGATCCTGCAGCTCAAGGGCCACGCCTCGGTCTGGCGTCTGGGGCGCTCCCGTGCCACGCCCTCATTGGTTGGAAGTTCCTTCTCCGAGAGTTCTCAGCTCGCCACGCCAGCCAGT
>NW_022900940.1:13835259-13835508 GCF_012274545.1 Fukomys damarensis
ACAATGGGCCAGTTACTGGTGCGTCACGAGGGAGTTCCTTAAAGAGGAAGTGAGCGGGGCGGACGGGCGCTGCGGGGTTCGTGCGGGGAGGTCTCCACGCTTCAAAATAATGACCGCGGCTGCTGCGCAACCATGCAATGGCGAGCGCTCGTCCTGGGGCTGGTGCTCCTCCGGCTCGGCCTCCACGGAGTGCTGTGGCTCTTTTTTGGGCTGGGGCCCAGCATGGGCTTCTACCAGCGCTTTCCGCTC
>NW_022900940.1:13835586-13836914 GCF_012274545.1 Fukomys damarensis
GCCTCAGCTGCGGGCGCAGATGCGCGACCTGGCGCGGGGCATGTTCGTCTTCGGCTACGACAACTACATGGCGCACGCCTTCCCCCAGGACGAGCTCAACCCCATCTACTGCCGCGGCCGGGGCCCGGACCTCGGCGACCCGTGAGTAGCCTGCGCGCCCCGCGCTAACCTTTCCGTCCCGGGATGCCGGCCTTTTAGGGTTGATGCGGGCCTTGCGGTTCGCCCCGTACCTTGGCCAGCCGCCTTCTGTGGTCTCGCTGGGCTTGAGGTACGTGGGTGGGCTGGGGGAAGACTAAACATAAACAGATGGGGAAACTGAGGGCCCAGACCGGAAGGGACAGTGATTTTGCCAAAGCCTGGTTTGAAAAGGGGGTTTTGCACCCCTCTCCTTCTGCTGGACACTTTAGCTAAATGTTGCTTTTCTTGTGAACGCAGCTTCAGAACGAGCCCTCCCCCATTCGAATGAGAGTGCCACATCCAGGTTTTTTTAAATATAAAAATTCAAGAATTGATTCCTAGAAAGGATTTCTGAGCCACCCAGCGAGGTGGAGGCACAGAGATGATAGGTTTTATCTCCTTACTGGGGGGTTTCTTAAGCAAAGGAGACTCTGATGGGAGGAAGGGCTCAGATTTGGGGTCTGGATACTCGAAGTTTGGTTTCTTATGCGCTGAATACATGTTCAACATCATTACGCTTTGCCATACGTTCCGTGAATGCCATTCTGGTGGCAGGGCCCCCAGGGAAGGTTAACCAGCCCTCACGGATCTAACTCTTATTTGTGAAGGCAGAGAGCTGCAGGAGTTACTGTTTCGGATTTTAAAGTCCAAGAGGGCAGGCAACACACCCAGTTTAGGTCCTCCCCCAGCAGGGGCCGACTATTGCCCCGACCCTGTTAGGCCGGATAGGGGACTGTTTCTCCGTTTCCCTCTCCCTTAGGTAGGCGTGGAGAAGTTGGATTGCTCAAAGCCTTGGCCCTACACCTGCGGGCCTTTGAACGTTTGAGGTTTACATTTTCGTTTCTTTAGTGGAAAGCAATGGAATTCAGTCCTTAAGTTCTAAAAAAGAAGATCGTATGTATAGTAAAGAGTTGTCGACAAAGTCATGTCTTAATTTGCTACGTGACAGCATGATTTTTTAGCGAAGCAAGGGCATATCCCAGGCTAATTTTAAAGACTGGGTCATTCCAAAATTGTAGGAAACCGATAGTTATTTTTCTTGCTTAACTGTATTGGCCTTTATGTATAAATGTTTTTTTTTTCCCCAGCTTTATTTAGCTGGAATAAATTTGTTTTTGTTTAATTTTTTTTTTTTTTTTTTTTTTTTTTTT
>NW_022900940.1:13836990-13904195 GCF_012274545.1 Fukomys damarensis
TTTTTTTTTTTTTTTTTTTTTTGGTACCAGGGGTTGAGCTCGGGTCCTTGCGCCTGCAAGGCAGGCCACCGAACCCCTGAGCTAAATCCCCGGCCCTGAAAACTTTTTAAACAAGTAAAATTTTTTGTTTAAAAACTTTTTCCTTCCCAGATTGTAGAAATGAGTTGTCTTGGTTAACTAGTTGTCTTGGCTGCCTATAAATGTATTTTCTTGCAATCGCAACTTTTTTTCTTTTTAGAGAATAAACATTAATTTTGGGGGGCGAGGGAGTCCATATTTCCTCCAGTTATTTTTAATTTCCTGCCACCTCCTATTATTTGCACAGTTGCAGTCAAAGTGTGTGTACATATTTTACATCTTAATGGTATTGTTTTCTCAGCTTTCTTCATAGTCTTGGAAGAAGGGGAGAGCTCCGTAAATGCCCAATTCTCTCTCACAGATTGTTTCTCAGATTTCCTTTCTTCAGGCAGACCAAAGGCAAAGTTTCCATCATGATTACAATAGTCTGGAGGATGAGTTGATGGCATTTTAATGTTTTTCTGAATGAAATTTAAGAACCTGGAGCCTTGGGAGCCTCCGTCATCAGCAAGGTGTGGTGGTTGATCATGTGTGAAATAGGCCTTTATTCAAGGTAAACTCTGTGATGAGTTTTCTTGTTTGCTTATTCAGTGGCAATCTGTGCAAATTGAGGTTACATTGCGTTGGGACAGATCATTCTTGGGAAGATTGTTAGAAATATTGGGGTAGAGGGATGGCATTTGGCTTTTTAGTTGATAACCCTTTGTATCTTTGAGAAGGTAAGAGAGCTCTGGGGTAATGTGGCCTTTGGGTAGAAAGAAAGGTTGATTTTTCATTACTCCCTTACTTTAACTCCTCTACCAAAATGCTTTGGTATTTTCCAGGAAAATTTAGAACCTAAGCTTTGTCATTTTGGTTCTGAAACATTGGGGCACAGTTATATCCCCTGAATAAATAACCTGAATTAAAAATTGTTCACATTTCTTTATTTTTATTTTGTGGTATTGGAGATTGATCCCAGGGAGAGCTGAACTTGTCTCCACTCCACCCACCCCTTTTTGTGGTAATTGAGCTCAGGGCTTCCCACTGAGCCCCCCCCCCCACCTTGAGACGGTCTGTTCAGCTCTAAATCTCACAGGCAGTGCTCCATCTTGAGTTCCTTTTGCCTCACCTTCCTAGAGGGGATTGCAGGTATGTGCCGCTTATTTTTATTTTGAGACATAGTCTTGCTAAATTGTCACAGCTGGCTCTTTCACCTTCTAAGTAGCTGGGTTTACATGTATGTGCCACCGTGGCAGACTCCCAGTTTTTTTTTTTTTGGTACTGGGGATTGAACTCAGGACCTTGTGCTGGTAAGGCAAGTGGCGGAACCAGTGAGCTAAATCCCCAGCCCATCTCCCAGATTTTGAAGATCAAATTTATTCTTTTGATTGTTATCTAATGGTCTTCTAATGATTCTTTTAAAGAATAGTGAAATCACCAGTAGAATATTATGTAAAAGGGCCGGTTTAGTGGCACACACCTTTAATCCCATTATTCGGGAGGCTGAGGCAGGAGGATCACTGTGAGTTTGAGACCAGCCTGGGCTACATAGTGAGTTCCAGGTTAGTCTCAACTACATAGTGAGACCCTGTCTAAAAAAAAAAAAGAATATTATGGAAAAGGGCCGGTTTAGTGGCACACACCTTTAATCCCATTATTCGGGAGGCTGAGGCAGGAGGATCACTGTGAGTTTGAGACCAGCCTGGGCTACATAGTGAGTTCCAGGTTAGGCTCAACTACATAGTGAGACCCTGTCTAAAAAAAAAAAAGAATATTATGGAAAAGGGCCGGTTTAGTGGCACACACCTTTAATCCCATTATTCGGGAGGCTGAGGCAGGAGGATCACTGTGAGTTTGAGACCAGCCTGGGCTACATAGTGAGTTCCAGGTTAGGCTCAACTACATAGTGAGACCCTGTCTAAAAAAAAAAAAGAATATTATGGAAAAGGGCCGGTTTAGTGGCACACACCTTTAATCCCATTATTCGGGAGGCTGAGGCAGGAGGATCACTGTGAGTTTGAGACCAGCCTGGGCTACATAGTGAGTTCCAGGTTAGGCTCAACTACATAGTGAGACCCTGTCTAAAAAAAAAAAAGAATATTATGGAAAAGGGCCGGTTTAGTGGCACACACCTTTAATCCCATTATTCGGGAGGCTGAGGCAGGAGGATCACTGTGAGTTTGAGACCAGCCTGGGCTACATAGTGAGTTCCAGGTTAGGCTCAACTACATAGTGAGACCCTGTCTAAAAAAAAAAAAGAATATTATGGAAAAGGGCCGGTTTAGTGGCACACACCTTTAATCCCATTATTCGGGAGGCTGAGGCAGGAGGATCACTGTGAGTTTGAGACCAGCCTGGGCTACATAGTGAGTTCCAGGTTAGGCTCAACTACATAGTGAGACCCTGTCTAAAAAAAAAAAAGAATATTATGGAAAAGGGCCGGTTTAGTGGCACACACCTTTAATCCCATTATTCGGGAGGCTGAGGCAGGAGGATCACTGTGAGTTTGAGACCAGCCTGGGCTACATAGTGAGTTCCAGGTTAGGCTCAACTACATAGTGAGACCCTGTCTAAAAAAAAAAAAGAATATTATGGAAAAGGGCCGGTTTAGTGGCACACACCTTTAATCCCATTATTCGGGAGGCTGAGGCAGGAGGATCACTGTGAGTTTGAGACCAGCCTGGGCTACATAGTGAGTTCCAGGTTAGGCTCAACTACATAGTGAGACCCTGTCTAAAAAAAAAAAAGAATATTATGGAAAAGGGCCGGTTTAGTGGCACACACCTTTAATCCCATTATTCGGGAGGCTGAGGCAGGAGGATCACTGTGAGTTTGAGACCAGCCTGGGCTACATAGTGAGTTCCAGGTTAGGCTCAACTACATAGTGAGACCCTGTCTAAAAAAAAAAAAGAATATTATGGAAAAGGGCCGGTTTAGTGGCACACACCTTTAATCCCATTATTCGGGAGGCTGAGGCAGGAGGATCACTGTGAGTTTGAGACCAGCCTGGGCTACATAGTGAGTTCCAGGTTAGGCTCAACTACATAGTGAGACCCTGTCTAAAAAAAAAAAAGAATATTATGGAAAAGGGCCGGTTTAGTGGCACACACCTTTAATCCCATTATTCGGGAGGCTGAGGCAGGAGGATCACTGTGAGTTTGAGACCAGCCTGGGCTACATAGTGAGTTCCAGGTTAGGCTCAACTACATAGTGAGACCCTGTCTAAAAAAAAAAAAGAATATTATGGAAAAGGGCCGGTTTAGTGGCACACACCTTTAATCCCATTATTCGGGAGGCTGAGGCAGGAGGATCACTGTGAGTTTGAGACCAGCCTGGGCTACATAGTGAGTTCCAGGTTAGGCTCAACTACATAGTGAGACCCTGTCTAAAAAAAAAAAAGAATATTATGGAAAAGGGCCGGTTTAGTGGCACACACCTTTAATCCCATTATTCGGGAGGCTGAGGCAGGAGGATCACTGTGAGTTTGAGACCAGCCTGGGCTACATAGTGAGTTCCAGGTTAGTCTCAACTACATAGTGAGACCCTGTCTAAAAAAAAAAAAAGAATATTATGTAAAAGGTATAGAAACAAAGTATCAATACATGTATATCTTTCCTTTTTAGTTACAGTTTCTTGAGATTTATCTTGCCTGTCTTGATGGGGGGAGATGTCTCATAGAGGGTTAACCTGAAGTAAATAAAACCTCAACACTTTAAAAATAGCATATCTTTCTGTGTAGCTACAGATTGTTATGCAAAATCAATTCTCACATCCCCAGCTTGGGTTGGAAACTTCAAATTCAAAAATTTCTTTGAGTAAGTTTGGATATTGTTGTAATAGTTCTGTGAATGATAACTATAAATTCGGGCCATTTTATATATATAACTTTTTTCCCTTTTTCTTCAACTTTTTTTTTTTAAAGCAAATATCAAATGAGCAAACCAAATACTGTAGTGGCTTTCCACCTGACTACTTTCCATCTCTCCCTCGTTTAAAATGGCCTCTTCCTGAATTCTGTTTCAGAATCTGTTTTCTTTTACAATCAGGCTCAAGCCCTCCCTTTTTTTTTTTCTTCGTATCACTACTGAGGTGTTTGAAGCTGATTCTTGACTTCCTCAGTTCTCCTTTTGGTTGCTTTATTTTGAGCTGGTATTCTACATTTTAGCATTGCCTGAGAATTGAGTACTATTTTGTACTCACCTTCATTTCCCATTGTCTGTTTCAGATTATCAATCCCTTGAATGCAGGCATTGTTTCTCTTTTTACCTATCTCTACCCACACAGCACCATTAAATTCCTGAACAACTGTTTCCCATTAACTATGTGGGATTTTTTTTTTTAACACATCTGTTTGATTTTGTTAGCTTCATAGTTTTTCTATTAGAGGAAGTAGTTTTTGTTTTGTTTGTTTGTTTTGAGACGTAGTCTCCCTATGTGCTTCAGGAAATGTTTTAAGTTCTGATAAGTGAGATTGAATTTCAACAAGAATATCTAAAGAGATCCACAGCCTTACCTGGATAATGGGCTCACAAATGGAATCAAGAATTAACGAGAATTTCATACTGTGAAACCAGAAGGATTTTATACTGTCACCCCCACCCCACCACCTTTAGGTTTCCTCTTTTTCATTTTCTCTCTCTCAGAGAATGTATAGCAATTGTCTTTTCTCTTGTTGCTGAGACAAAATATTTGACACCCAAAGTTAAAGGGGAAAGGTTTATTTAGCTCGAAGTTTATAGAGGTTTCAGTCCATCATCAGCTGGCTCTAAGGCAGGGTGGCACATAGCAGAGGGGCAACAGTTCATGGCAGTGGAAGACAGCAAAAGCAACAAGGGACAAGACAAGCCTTTCTCTGTCCCTTATGTATTGTATTCAGGCTGCCAGGATTAGGGTGCCAAACCAAATCAGTGTACTGATTTAGTGATCACACATCCTTAATCCCAGCATCACACACTCTAGATTCAGCCACCCATGACTGCATGAGGCTTTGGGAGCACATCTAGACCCAAACCATAACAGCAATTATTTGGTAGAAAGGAATTAAGTGTTCTAGTGAACATTAAGAGCTTTTTGTTTTATTTTGTTTTTTGAGACAGGGTCTCACTGTGTAGTTGAGACTGACCTGGAACTCATTGTGTAGCCCAGGCTGGTCTCGAAGTCACAGCGATCCTCCCCAGTGCTGGGAATACAGGCATGCGCCACCACGCCCTGCTAAGAGCTTTAAAAGTGTTTTTATTTGACTGGAGTAGAAAGAAGAAACCCTAATGGATGTGTGTGGTGGTTTTTTATTTTTTAAACAGCTTTTATGCATAGTGTAAGCTAGCCTTGAACTCGTTATTTAAGCCCAGGTTGGCCTGGAACTCACAGTGATCCTTCTGCCTCAGCCTCCGAAGTTCTGGGATTACAGGCATGTGCCACCATGCCTGGCTTCTCCACGGTGGTTATTTTCAAATACTTTAATTTTTGCTATACCAACTCTAATCAGTTGTTTTTACAATTTGGGCATTATATTGAGAAGTTACATTGCTTTGTTTTATTGTGTTGCAGTGCTGGATTTGGTACCCAGACTTCAGGCATACTGGGCAAGGCAAGCACTCCATGACTGAGCCATACATTTAGCCCTTGAGAAGTCTTTTAAAATTGGATTTGTTTTAGTTGCAGATTAAAAGAAAGAACACAGTAAAACAATGGGAAGGAGTATGGTGCCCAAAATTAATAGTATCTTCCATGGGGTTGTGTAGGGAGAGGGAGTGACACATGCCACAGAGTGTAAATCAGGAGAGGGTAGTGGCATGTCGTTTGTCTATTTGTCTAGTGTGGATGCTACTTAGGTGATACAGGAACCATTTTCTGTTGAAATGGGTAATTGGAGCCCACTCTGTTTCTGGGTGGCAAAACAATGCTGTTGATGGCTGGGGATTTACCTCAGTGGCGCTGCACCTGCCTTGCAAGCCCAAGGTCCTGAGTTTGATCCCTGGTACTGGAAAAACAAACAATGTTGAGTAGCTAAACCCAGCAGCATGTTTTTCAGTTGGTAAAACTGAACTTGAGGGTTTCCTGTCTGCTTTGACCCCCTCTTCCAACCTTTGTTTTGTATCCTTTCTGGCTGGCATTCCCTTTGAGAGGTATATTTGGATCTATAGCTCTTGCTTTGAAAGGACTTTTTGCTATGACATGAACTTATTTAGAAGAGTAAACAGATGGGTGTAGTCCCAGCACTTTGAGAGACAGAGGCAGGATGATTGTGTGTTTGAGCCTAGCCTAGACAGTTTAGGGACTTAGATCCTGTCTCAAAAAGAGGGCTGGGGATGTAGTTCCATGTGAAAGTCTTGGGTTCAGTCTCCAGTACTGAAAAAAAAGTCAACAAATACAAGTAGGTACAGTTTTGTAGCCATGCTGCTTGCTAACTTTATAGCCTGTACTGGATAAGATGACTCTAGTTCCTAAATGGCCCCTGCTATAAAGCTTTTTATTTTTAAAAAATTAAATTTATTGATAGGATTTAGATACATATAATAATCACATTCATCATATGGAACTTATACCTGTACATGATATATCTTAATCCTTGTTTTCCCATTCCCCTCCCCTCCCTTCAGCTCTTCCCCCACTCTTTATTTACAAAAGCTTTGTTTCTGTTTTCTTTCCTTGCTCATATTTCCTTTTTCCTTTTCCTTCTCCCGCCCTCCCCTCCCTAGTGCCCCTTCTCATTTGAACTTTGTCTTCCATTTCACATTATCTATTATATATTTTGGTCCTATTTGTTTGTTTGTTTTGGTGGCAGGAATCCAATCAGGACCTGGCACTTGTGCCCCTGAGCTACATCCCCAGCTCCATTTTGATCCTTTTTTACACTTTCAGTTTCTCATACCAGAGAAACAATGCAGTGTTTACACTGTAAAGCTTGTATAAAAATGTATCTAAAATTCTGGTACAAATTATTTGCTCTAGATTAAGTGACTTAATACAAAGTGGAACAGGGCAATTGGAAAGTTCAAATAGCATCCCATGCTGAAGCTGTTTATGCTTGTTTCTTCCCTGTAAGGCTGGTTCTGCTCCATCAGAGGCCAGTAGTAGGCCTTTCAGAACCTATCAAGCCATAGAGAAGAGAGAAGTTGTCAGAAACATCTGATAGGGAAGATGGGGAGAAAGCCTCAGGATGATCCATGATGCAAATAAAGTGCTCCAGGGATAGGATGCAAGTTGTCATAAATGGATGAGTGTGTCGCAAATGAAACTGGGCCTTTCACTCTTCCGTCTCTAACAACTGAAAAATTTTAAACATTGGCCTTATTTCTTCCTTTACTGTCATTTTTTCCAAGTTTCTGCAATTACTATCTTGGTTTGTGGGAATGGGGCAAAGGAGTAAGGGAAGCTCTCAATTTGAATTTCTAAAGTAGCTATGCTTTATTATTTTCAATACTCTCGGTCCTGCCTTCCCAGATGTATTAATTTTGTTGCCTTCGTAGTTTGAGTTATAAGGAAATATCAGAGTGACCCTCTGCATCCTCTGTTGATCTCGGGATGGAACCCAGGACCTCGGGCATGCTACACGAGAGCCCCTGAGTTTGGTTCCTCTCTTTCTCCCCTCCCATTTTTAAAAACATTAGTATATGTTTGTGATACATAATATGTGCACATGGGGAATTGGTACATATACATGTTGGATCTTGATCCTTCTTTCTCTTTCTCTTCCCTCTCTGCCTCCCCTCTTTGTCAGATTCCCCTTCCTATCGTTACAGTGTCTATTTCCCTGTTTGTAGTTGGTTTCTTGAGATTATTTCTGAATGGAAAAATTGGTGTTGATTATGAAGGTGGGAGGCATGTGGCAGTAATGTTGATGTAGCTGCAGTGAAAAAAGAGAGGAGAGCTTTGATTTCTGGTTTGGTTCATGTTACAAGCCCACCCCTCAGGATTAATCAAAATAATGGGAGTCTTTGCATGAGACGTTAGTGAAAAAGTGGTACAGAGAACTGTATTCCCCTAATGAAAGGACAGATGAGCGGAGTTAGCACTATAGCTGCAGGTGTTCACTTGTTTGTGTGTAATTGCTGGAATATGTAATTTCTGCTTTTAGGTGTTACAAGCTGGTCCTCTGACCATATATCTCTCCTTTAGTCCCTAGTGATTGTGAGGTTAGAATTCTAAAGCAGGATGGAAGAGATCATTTAGAGTGATAAAACTACCTCAGAGAGGGCAAACGACTCTTACTTGCAGTCTCCAAACTTCTTGTTGAGTTTGTTGTTCTTGTACTTCACAAGTGTGTGTCTGCAGTGCTGTGACATAGACATTGAAATAGAAGATCTTTGCCATACTGATCTACTCACAGTTTCTCAATAAATGAGAATTGTTGGCAATTTTAATTTTTAATGGGTGTCTTCTTTTGTTTTTCTTTAAAATACAGTACTGTTTTTAATTTTAACTTTATTTCTTTTCAGTTCAAATTTGAACATCAATGACGTTCTAGGGAACTATTCATTGACTCTTGTTGATGCCTTGGATACACTTGCAGTAAGTGTTGCTCTTTTTTTAAAAAATTAAGGTGTTTTACAGTTGATACCCGTTTCCCAAGAATGGTGAACCTGAAAGTTTTTAAATCTTATTTTCTTTGAGAAAGGTAGGCTTGAACTCACTGGATAGCCTGGGCTGGACTCACACTCGTGATTCTCCTGCCTCTGCCTCCTCAGTGCTGGGATAACAGGTGTGGTCCACTGCATCTGGCAGACTAGATACTAAAATGCTTTGGTGGCTGTTGTTTATTTTAATGAATTTTGTGTGAACAATGGGGAAAGCGCTGAAGGTTGAAAAAGAGCAAATGTGATCCTCCTTACACAACAGTGAAAAAAAAAAGTGCTTCTTTGTAGGAAACCAGTTCCTCCACCCCAATTTTCCACTGCTTTACTTGCTAATGGAGTCCATAGAGAATTGTCTTAGTATTTTACAGTTACTGCAGTTAGTAGTTCAGGAATAAAAAACAAAGTCTCAGGGTTGCTAGATCTCCTGAAGTTCACTAGATCCCTGCTGACAGCCAGCCTCTGTGTAAACCCTGCTCTTACTTGCAGCCTCTCCCAGCGTGTTGGGATTGCAGGTGTGTGTCACTATGCCTGGCTTACATCTTCATGTGATAAGTAGCAGGAGGAGGACAAGGCCCTTCCTCTAATTGGAAATCTGAGCTGGTGGATTTTTCTTCTGCTAGACTGTAGTTGGAAAGCAATTTAGTTGCTCAGTGTCTCCTGAAGTGATTGCTGCTGCATTTTAGTCACTCCTCATTACTCATCCAAATGTGCCCTGACAAGTAAGTGCAGCCTAATTAGAGCTAATTTGTTAAAAATATTAGAGGCTGACTCAGTGTACAGGTGTTGCTTCAGCTCTCCTGAGAGTCATATATAGGTTGAGAAAACTTGTTTTTTTTTGCTCTCTGACTCTTTTAATCACTATTTGTATTTTTTTTTATCCCCATGCTTGCTACTTCAGAGACTTTATCTTTGTTATTTGCTGTATTGTACTCTCCCCACACTTCATGGAAAATGGTATATAGTAGGATTACAAACTTTTGTTCAAAGAATGAATTTTGCTAGTTCAGCATCTCCCAACACAAAGTACAATGGTGTACTCCTTGAAAGGAGTTCTGTTCTAAAAGGAACTGGAGAAATTCTGTGTCCAGCTGTTAGCTGTGTTAAATATCAATATTTTAAAGGCTCTGAGAAGTCATGCAGTAAAGAAACCTGTTTAATACTTCCATGAGGTCCAGTTTTTCTCAATCATTTTATATCCTGGTTTCTTGAGGCTCTTAGCTATCTGACTAAAGTGCTAAATTATAATATGGAATTAAGCATTGTTGGCTTTCTTCACCTTCCTCCACTTAATCTGAAATCGTATCAACACTACAGTACCAATAGATATTGTTGCTGGTGAACATCTGTAAAGAAACAGACCTTTTTTTTTGGGGGTTTTCATTGTAGAATATCTGGCCTTTACTGTCTTAGCACTTACTTTTCAGGCGTTACTTATGTTGAGATTTTCCTTTTGCTAGAATTTTTTGTTTGTTTGTTTGTTTTGAGACAGGGTCTCACTATTTCAGACTGCTCTGGAATTCACTGTGTAGCCCCAGCTGGTCTCGAAATCAGAGTGATCCTCCTGCCTCAGCCTCCCAAGTGCACCACCATACCTGGCTTGCTAGCTTTTTTTTTTTTCCTTCTTCTTAAATTCTTTTATTGGTACATGTTAGGTATACAATACATTTACATTGATCATTAGGAACTTGTACCTTTACATGATGGATGCTTCTTGGTTCTTATTTTTTCTCCATTCCCCTGTCCTCCCTTCCACCCCTCCCTATTTGCAAAGGTTTTGTTTCCATTTTTTTCTTTTCTCATGTTTTTTCCTTTCTCTTTTTCCCTACCTTTCCCACTTCCCCTACCCCTTTGGACCTTTTCTTCCTATTTCAGTATCACTTCTTCTTCTTCTCCTTTTTTTTTTTTTTTTTTTTTTTTTTTTTTTGGTTTTGTGGGACTGACCTGGAACTCACTATGTAGCTCAGGCTGGTCTCAAACTCACAGTGATACTCCTGCCTCAGCCTCCTGAGTGCTGGGATTACAGGTGTGCGCCACCATGCCCGGCCTCAGTTATTCATTTTAATCCTTATTTACATTTTAGTTTCTCATACCAGAGAAACTATTCGGTATTTAACATATGTGTCCTGTGTGTTTCACGTAAGAGTATTGCCCTTATTGTGCATCCATTTAGCTATAAATGTCTCTTAATTTCTCATTCTTTGTGGATAAATAGGCTTTACCAGATAAACTGTGGGAACCCTTGGGGAAAGCAGTACCCTGACCATTTTGTGAAACGTGCAGCATTGTTGTGTAATCTTTTAAAAAGAAAGAACTGAAAATCAGAAAAGAAACATTTATACTTGTCTCCATATGTTAAAGCCAATAAAGATCAGCAGAAAAAAAGATGTCATAGACCAGTAAAATTAGAAAATAAAATATGGTTGAGTGTTCTGAGAAAATTATTTTTTCTCTAGTTTTGATTTTTTGTGGGTGTGTATCCTTGTTTTATTTTTTGGTGGGTGTGTATCATTATGTCAGTATAGTTTTAATATTACCATAACATTTTCAGTAGAATTAAATCATTTCCACTTAGGTTAATCAGTAAAATTTTATGCCCAAATTGTAATTTGTATAGGAGGATCCAATGTACACCACACATAGTAATCATAATGCCAGAATACTTTTTATAGGACATAGAGCTGGTTATTTGTATAGTTAAATGTCACTGGTTTTATGCTGTACTCCAAAAGGGTTTTGGATATCTGGATGGCAAGCAGCTAGTTTAGTAAGATTTCTAGAAATTTTAGTCTTCTGGGAGCCAAGCACCCAAACACTGGATTTATTTGAAGAATGGGGAAAGTTGTATTTTTATTTCTTTAATTTTCTGATTTATTTTCACTCTTGCTAGAAGTTTTAGGAACTACAGTGCCTTTGCACATTAGTCACATCAGACTGAACCTTGAGGGACAGAGGAGTGGAAAGATTCGGAGTGCCATTGAATCTAGAGGGGAGTATTTTCACAGTTTTGCCACTTGGAGATAGGATTAAGTTGCAGGAAATAGGCTTGCCGTTTGTCTGGAGTACAGTAAGTCCTCACCTTATTTTATTATTTATTGATTGATTGATTTTTTTTTTTTTTTTTTTTCGTCCTGGGGATCGAACTCAGGTCCTTGCGCTTGCGAGGCAGGTGGCGGCACCACAGAGCTAAATCCCCGGCCCAGTCCTCAGTTTATTAATGAGTTCTATTTTGGGAGAATGTTTGTAAGTCAAGTTTGTTCCTAAGTCCAACAAATTGAGTTTTATACACAAATATATAATATTTTGACACAAATATATAATATGAAGTATAAAAAGACCAAACTTCTACTCACCACTGCTTTTCCCCTGGCTTGTGGGCATCCTTGGGCTCTGATTGAGCGCTGTACTGCTGTATACTATTGCGCTGTACAGCTATACAACTGTGACAGTGTCTGGTAGGTGAACCAGGTGATCTGTTTGCATGTATGTAACTCAAGGTCCCTTCCTAGCTGTGAAAATTCACAACTTGAATGTTTGTATTTGAAGATTTATTGTGATTGGGAAAATAACTGCTTTTCCACTATTTGTGCTTCAACCCCCACAGTGATAAAACCACATACAGTACAGGCATTTAGCTCACGTGGCCAAGCTGCTGCCTCTGTGTAGCATCAGTTTCATCTTAAGCTGCTATAACGGTTTGTATTCTTCTTTTTAAAGATAATGGGAAATTCATCTGAGTTCCAGAAAGCAGTCAAGTTAGTGATCAACACAGTTTCATTTGACAAAGATTCTACTGTTCAAGTCTTTGAGGCCACAATAAGGTAAAATAGTACATAAAATAGGTTGAAAGCTGTGTGTGTGTGTGTGTGTGTGTGTGTGTGTGTGTGCGTGTGCGCGCGCGCGTAGAGAGAGATACCTTTCGGTTTTTCAGACCCAAAATCGAGGTAGGTGGTCCATGTGGATATTATGGGTCCAGTGTGTATTTTTTATGTTTATTTTAGTATTTATCAAAATTAAAACAATTGGACACATGATGATCACATTTTGGACAGAACCAAATGAAGCACTCGTGTTTTAATGGGTGTCCCTCTAAGTAGTTTCTTGATTTCCCTCTATGGCTAGTTTCATTTCCTGTCTTTGTGCTGTCCTAGGAAAGCTTGTACATATTTCTGAAGGAAATGATTTTTTTCTCTCTGCCCACAGAAAACCATTGTATTCCATCTTGGTGTATTTCTTTCTTAGGTGTTGATCGCTAACCTTACTCCTTTTGTTAAATGTACTGGAATCATGCTCTATACCCACCTCTCTTTAATATATTGTGGCTATTTTCCTTTTAATTTTAAAAGACATTTTATTTCTGCATTTCATTTTATTTAGTGAAATCATTTGTTCTGAAATTAAAGTTATGAAATCATTTTTCTGAAAAATGTCACAATCTACTCCAGATAATTGGAAAGGGACATCATGGGTCTGCAATGACACAGATGTAAACTGTTAGCCTCTTACCTGAGTATGTCATTTTCTCTTTATTTTCCTTTGTTCCTTCTCATCCTCTTACCAGATATTGAAGTTCATCAGTTGCCCGGCAGCCAAAACTACAGAAGTTACTTAATTTGTTGTCTAACCTTTTTCTCTTTTTTTATATGGTTAAGACTTTCCCCAAGTGAGATTAATCAAGAATAATTTAATGGAGAGAGTAATACGTATTCTGAGCACACTGTCACTTAGTACAGTCCCTTAACCTCTAAGATTAAGATAACTAAATCTGTTAATCTTTTAAATGGTATTGTTCTCAGTAGCCTCAGATACAGGATTCTCCTTCTGTCTTTGAGTTATGCAATGAACTAAGAATCAGTCACTTATTAGAGCTGGAAAGGACTTTTTAAGAGGCCGTTAAGTCGAGTCATTCTGACTTCAGGCAGCCACAAAAAGATGTTGCTTCTGTCCTTCTGAATTAGATTTTGTGCCCTTTTAAGCAACAGGATTTTATTTACTTATTCATTTATTTGTTCTTATTGCCATTAGGGTTCTGGGAAGTCTCCTTTCTGCCCACAGAATAATAACTGACTCTAAGCAGCCCTTTGGTGACATGACAATTAAGGACTATGATAATGAGTTGCTGCACCTGGCTCATGACCTGGCTGTGCGGCTCCTCCCTGCTTTTGAGAACACAAAGACGGGGATCCCTTATCCTCGGGTGAGTGCATTGTTTTTTTCCAATTCACCATCTTCTGGAATTAAAACTATTTGGTAGAAGGAATGGGGCTGAGGTACAGGAAGAAAACTGTATTCTTAAGATAATTTTGCCTTAAACAAAATGTAAATATTTTTTAGTTCATTCGGCATTTACTAAATACTTACTGACACAATCCTTTCCCTGTAAAAAACGTATTTTTTCTGTGTTCAGTATTCATAAATGTTTTACACATGTGATTTATATTATGTGCTCCCAAATAGTGTGGAGGATTTGTTTTCATTTCTTATTTGTGTAGATTTCCCCAAAGAGCCTCACATTTGTATTAGAGAGGGGCTCAATGAACATTCTTTTGAATGTTTCACATGACTCTTTCAAATAAAGCCTGAACAGACCAGCTAGCTAGCTGCTAATTTAAATGCAAGATCCTTGTGATACCTGATTTGTCAAGCCAGAACTCTGGAAACTAAGTCAGCCTTTGAGATTACCAAGGAATGAATTTCCACACCACAGGGCCGCCATGATGCAACAGGCTGTAATACTCCAACTGAGCCTCCCTTCTCTTCCAGTCTGAGGTTTGTTTATATTTTCTGAGCAGGAATGAGTTCATAGTGGCTTACTTAGACTTTAGAAATGATTCCACAGCTTGCTTTTTTCTTTACTCCTGAAACCTGATCATATGTAGCCATGAAAAAAACTTGTTGGAAAGAGATGATTTAATGAACCCAGCATGATGATGCATGCCTGTGAGCTCAGCTATCTGGGAGGCTAAGGCAGGAGCATCACAAATTTGAAGCCAGCCTGGGGGGTGTATGTAGCACAGTGGTAGAGTACTTGCTTAGCACATACAAAGGCCTTGGATGCAGTCATCAGTATTGCTAAAAAAGAAAAACAGAAACAGCAGAGAGATGGTTCATTTAATTGTGTTGTGTTATAGTCATTCCCTGAATACTTGCCCTTTTTGACTCGCTCTTAATAAGACAAGACTGTGGATTTCTTACCTTCGTTTGTGTTGTCTAAATTTAAATCCCATGTTCATCTTGGGTATAACATGACTGAATCTCACCACAGTAAGCTTGGTTCATTAGCTGAATGTCATAGGCCTTCAGCTGTGTGAGTTTTTGAGTTTTGCCATGAAACCTGTGACTGACTTCCTATTCCCAGGTGAATCTAAAGACAGGAGTTCCTCCTGACAGCAATAATGAGACCTGTACAGCAGGAGCTGGTTCTCTCTTGGTGGAATTTGGGATTCTGAGCCGACTGCTGGGGGATTCCACCTTTGAATGGGTGGCCAGGCGAGCAGTGAAAGCCCTCTGGAACCTTCGGAGCAATGACACAGGATTATTAGGTGTGGTGCACTTTCTCCCACCATTGGGGCTGTGTAACATTTGCTCCCCTTTCCGTTCATTTCTGAGAGTATCCTTTCTCTCCATTTCTTTATACCACTGACTCTGAAAATTGTCAATTCAGAAAGCAATGGTTCTCAATGCCTGCCATAGTCAATTTCTTTTTGTGACCTTTTTGTTAGAGTGAGACTATAGGGTTTTATGGAAAAGAATAATACTATTGCTGTTTGAGAGCTCCCTTCTGACTTGGAGCCCTCAGTGTATTTTACTTGAAAATTTTTGTTAATGGAAATGCTACAAAAAGATCTTCCTCTGAGGCAAGGTTTATTGTTTTAATATGAAGTTCTAAATATAGGAATTTAAAGTTAGCAGTGGAATAGCTTCCTCCTTTAAAAAACAGGTAGGAGTCTAGAAGTAGATTGAAAGCCCAGATTAAACTTATATTAGTTTTTCTTTTTCCTTTCTGAGACTGTTTGGTCAAGATTTTATTGAAATATTGTTTTGGAATATTTCAAACATTAATAGTAGAAAGGTATAATGACTAATAACCCCATTTACTCATCATACATCTTCAATAATTATCTGTTTTACTAATTCACAATGTTTTAAAGTGGGTTTTTACCTCATGTGGTTGTCTTATATTGGGATGTACTTTCTTTTTGGCAGTAAGAAGTTATTTGATTTGAATTTTTTTTTCTAGAAACATAGGGTATTATAAAAGTGTTATACTTTAGAAGTGATTTTTGATTTTTTGGTTCTAAAATTTATCTACAAATTTGTTGTATTTAACAGCGACAGTAGAAATAAAATCACTCAAATTATTAGTTATCACCAAGTGATTGACTAGTGTCATAAATTGTCAGTTTTTAATTTTCCATGGGTGTTTTTTTGTGTTTGTAGTATTGACAATTAAAGGCAGGGCCTTGTGCATGCCAGGTAAATGCTCTACCACTGAGCTCTATCTATCCTAAGTTCTTTTTAAAATTTTATTGTAAGACAGGATTTTGTTAAGTTGTCCAGGCTGGCCTTGAACTTGAACCTTCTGCTTTAGCTCCTCTCTACCTACCCCAACAGTAGCTGTGATTTCAGGTGTGTCACCATCCCAGCTCCGTACACTCTTTTAGCCTGGCATGTGCAACTGTTATACACTGTATTTTCAATTACTAATAGGTACAAAGATCTTTATTCTGCCTTAATTTGGCAGGTCATTCCAGTATTTCCAGGTTATTATCTTATTTTCATAGTAACTTTTTAAAAGCTACATAGTCATCTGTTAACTCTTTCTGGTTGTCAGACACTTAGATTATTTTTCTTTTTTTTTTTTTTCTTTTCTATTTTACAGATAATTTTCTGGTGAACAACATAAGAGTTTTTCTTTTTAAAAAACATTTTTTTCAGGACAGATTACCAGGAATGACAGTACTGGGTTAAAAAGGCTGTGAGTACTCCTTTGGGTTTTGAAATATATTATCAATGTAGAAAAGCAAAATGACAAACCTACATATAGATATAGATATAGATATAGATATAGATATATTCATTTTTGCATTAAATATTTATCCATTTTGTGTTGGTGGCTAAATACCATATAGTCGAAAAGATCTCTAGGCTGCCCAAGTTATTGATAGGACTCAGAAATCGTAGGGTCAGTCTTTCACTCCTTTTCTTATTTATTGAGGATAAAGGTGCTGAGACGTGGGGTTGAAGTAGGGTGTCTGTCCCCTTCCAGGAAGATTGGGTTCTGAGTACCTTTATTTGTCCCTGCAGGCAATGTTGTGAATATCCAGACGGGCCATTGGGTTGGAAAGCAGAGTGGCTTGGGCGCTGGGCTGGACTCCTTCTATGAATACCTTTTAAAGTCTTACATTCTCTTTGGTGAAAAAGAAGACCTAGAAATGTTTAATGCTGCATATCAGAGTATTCAGAACTACTTAAGAAGAGGGTATGTCTTTTTAACGTAACTTCTCTGGCCTTAAAAAGTGAATAATTTGCATTCTGAAATGTTCTTGTTTTGTTTTGCTTTTTGAGACAAAGTCTTGCTATGTAGTGCAGGCTGGACTTGAGGTCACAGAAATCCTTCTGCCTTAGCGTCCTGAGTGCTGAGATTACAGATGTGACCACCACAGTTGACTAATGTTCCCATTTTTCTTTCTTTTTTCTTTTTATTTTTTAAAGAAAGAACTTTTGTTTTTTATTTATTTTTTTGGTACTGAGGATTGAACTTGGGTCCTTGCGCTCATAAGGCAGGCGCCAGAACCTCTGAGCTAAATCTCTGTCCCCCCATTTTTCTTAACATAAACTCCCACGGTCTTTTTGCCTCTTCTGCCCTCAGCATCACTGTCAGTCATTTGAGGTTGAAGATCTGTATTACCTATTTATTATGTAGCATAGTTCCCCAAAACTGAATGGCTTACAATAAAAAAAAACATGACCTCGTAACAGCTTCTAAAAGACAGAAGTATCAGAGATGCAGGTCCTAGGTTCTGGCCTAAGATGTCACATGAGGTTGCTGTCAAGCCGTTGACCAAGGCTGTGGCCATGGCTAGGTAGAGTGGGGCTGGAGGACCCCCTTCCAGCCTCACTTGTCACACCTGGTGGTGTTCAGTTCCTTGCTGGCTGTTGGCTGTAGGGTCGCAGATCTTTGTCACAGAGTCTCCTTCATAGGTAGCCCATGGCAGCTGACTTCTCCCAAAGTGTGTTGTCTAAGAGGCAGAACATAGTCTTGCGAATATATGTTATGACTTGGTTTGATGATTATATGTCAACTTCTCTGCCAAACTGTTGGTCATCCATACCAGCCTGATACACAAGATGTGACTACCAGGTCATTGGGGCAGCCACTGCCTATAAGAGGAAATCGCATATTCCTGTGTTTAACTGTGGCTATAATTGCAGATAGAGCTATATTATAGGACAGTTACTGAATTTTTGTGCTTTTTCTCTCCCAAGGATTGTTAAGATTGATCTATATACCTGATGGGAAAAGAGGACTTTTTCACGTGTTTTCTTTCTAAGCTTTTTTTAAAAAGAACATTACTTTTGGGAGGCTGAGACAGGAGGAATGTTGCCAGTTTGAGGCCTGCTGGGGCTAGTGAGTTGAAAGCCAGTATGAATTACATAGCGAAACCCTGTCTCAAACCAAAACCAAAACAAAAAACGTTACTTGATACTCTCACAGTTGTGCGTTCAGAATGGCACGAGGAAGAGAGGGCGCGAAGAGAGCCGTCGAAGCTATGGTGGCCTCTGCCCTGATGCCGTTCTTCCCTAGATGTTTCTTTTTTTCTTGTCTTTACCATGAATTTATTTAACTATTTAGCTATATTCTTTCACTTGTGTATGCCAACATTTGAAGTTATTCTTAGTTTTCTGTAGATATATAATGTTACAATATACATTCTTTTACATATTTTGAAAATTTCTACACTGGCATTGTCAAATTTTTCTCAGGTGCCGGAAAGAAACATTTCTCTAGAGACAGTTTTCTTTTAAACTCAAAAAACATTGATCATTGAACCACTGAGCTAAATCCACGGCCCTGATTGTTCTTTTTCTTTTTTCAGCTTTAATTGAGTTTATTGGTACATTTTAGGGATACAGTACAGTTACATTCATTGTTGGGATCTTGTACCTCTACATGACAGGTCTTGATTCTCATTTTTTCCCCTTACCCCTGCCCTTCCTTCACCCTCTCCTCCCCTCCCCATCTACAAACACTTTATTTCCATAAGGGAAAAGAAAAAAATGTGAGATAATGAAAAGATAGATGTTTCTTTTTATAAAAGTGTTCATATAATAAATGGGTAATGCCAGGTATGGGTACTGAGCTCTCTGCTTTGCAAGACTTTCCTGGACTCATTCTACATTAGCCATTGTAGGAACTGCTTGTGTAAGTGCTGTAGTTAGGCAAGTAGTTAGGCTTTTGGCCAGAGCTAAGTCACTTTTGCTTTTCAGAGCCCCAAACTAAATTAATTAGTAATTAAGGGCTTTTGGCCAGAGCTAAGTCACTTTTGCTTTTCAGAGCCCCAAACTAAATTAATTAGTAATTCCCAATTACTACTCAACTGGGGTATGTCTCTTTAATATTATTTCTGTAGTTTACATTCTGAAAATGTAGGGAACAGGAAGCGGACCTTACCAGGACCTCTACCACGGGTCCTGGCCTGTGAGCCGCCATGGCACAAGGTGAATTAAAGAACAGAAAGGAAATGAGACTTAGAGTAATGGGGCTGGGTCTTGGGACCCGCTCGTCCGGTATTTATTGAATACAGTTGTGGGAAGAACTGGGGAGCAGGGTATGCTTTTAGGCATCTAGTTAAATACTGCTGAGCACCTGGCCTGATGGCTCCAGGCAGGGGCTGCCAGCACTGTTAATCTTGTTTGGGTAGACAAACTGGTGCTGGGACCGGGTGCAATTAGGAAGTAACTGGTTGTCAATGAGCAGCCATAATTCAGGGAGAAGGATTTTAACTGGGGTCAGGCTGACCTTAGCTGCACGTAACTCAGCGGAGCCCTGCCACTTCACAGACCAGGTCTTAAGCTTTGGTGACTGCCATTAGCAGAGGAGCAGTACTAGCCCAACTCTGCTACCTGACATGCCCATTTGAGTTATGTAGGGCTTTGGTCTAACTCCTGTTATAAAACAATATAGCCGAATTAAGGGAGGCAAGAAGCATGTGCCGCTTATAGCCTGCTAGTACTTTGCAGGGGTGTCTGCTACAAGAATGTTCTCTCCCCTCCCCTCCCCTCTCTTCCCCTCCTCTCCCTTCTCTCTTCCCCTCTCCCCCTCTCCCTTCGTCCTGTCCTCTCTCCTCCTCCGTCCTCCTCTCTCCCCTCTCCCCTCCTATCCCTCTCAATACAGGGTCTTTCTGTGTAGTGCAGGCTAGCATTAAACTCTGTGTATTCTAGGCTGGCCTCATTCATAGTGATCCTGCTCGAGGATCCTACAATAATGTATTTCTTCAGGCTCATATTGTAGAACCATATTATATACTAGAAAAGAGACTTTTTTGTACAGAAAAAACCAGGCTTCCCTGCTTAGATCAAATCTAACGCAGACCACACTGTATACAGTAATATTTCAGTTCACAAACTTAATTCTTTCCACAGTTCTGGTCCCAAACCGATTTGTTTATGAACTGAATCCAATTCAGTGGTTAAGTTCCTTATGGGGAAATTTGATTTGTTTGCAACCAGTTTACTTTGTGACCAGAGTCTCGGAAAGAATGAAGTTTGTGAACCAAGGTATCACTGTACCAATTCTGTTATGTAGCTGTAATTTAAAATCTGAATGTCAAGATGATTTCCTCTTGGTTCTCTGGGAGAACCCAGGACCTTGTGCTTGTGAGGCGGGTGCAGCATTACTGAGCTAAGTCCCCGGCCCCCGTGTTACTTGTATTTGTAGGAGGGAAGCCTGTAATGAAGGAGAAGGAGACCCCCCACTCTACGTCAATGTGAACATGTTCAGTGGGCAGCTCATGAACACCTGGATCGACTCTCTGCAGGCATTCTTCCCCGGACTGCAGGTATTCTGCAATCAGATTTACAAAGAATAAAATAGTCATTAGAATGAGATTTTTATTTTCCTCCTTTTTCTGCAATTCCTGAGCATTTTCTAGCTCCCTTGGATTTGGGAGGTTAATAGCACATCATACTAAGGTTATTCTGTTTGTGAAATCAGTTCCTAGAGTATTGAACAGACCTATCTTATATTAGTGAAAAATCATATTTGAAAAGTAATTGCAGGTAATTGTTGGATAATGCATCTTTGTTATGTGCTTCTTTGTGAGTACATAAAACCTTTTGTACAGTTCATCTAAGTATGTCATTGATGGTAAGATACAAAAGGCAGTTTTTGTTTGTGTTGTGTTTTTGTTTTTGTTTTGGAGTACCTGGGATCGAACTCAGGACCTTGAACTTGCGAGGCAGTGGAACCATTGAGCTAACACCCCGACCCTGTGTTGTTTTTTTGAGACAGGATCTCACTGTATAGTTTATGCTGGCCTTGAATGCACTGTGTAGCCCAGGCAGGCCTCGAACTCACAGTCATCCTCCTGCCTCAGCCTCCTGAGTGCTGGCCACCATGCCTGGCATGGTTTGTCACTTTTGACTCTGTTTTGTCTCCAGCTATGTTAGATAAGAGCCAGAGGGTAAAGGAGAGCCTAGAATTTGTGTCACTTTTTGCAACTCTAGGAAAAGTGTCTTGGCCTGGTGACCCGTGTCTTTTCCTTAGGTTCTGATAGGAGATGTGGAAGATGCTATCTGCCTCCATGCCTTTTATTACGCCATATGGAAACGATATGGGGCCCTTCCTGAGAGGTATAACTGGCAGCTACAGGCTCCTGACGTTCTCTTCTACCCACTGAGGCCAGAATTAGTGGAATCTACATATCTCCTCTACCAGGTACTGGAGCTCTTAAAGCAATAGTTTGTTGTTTTCATAGTGATTTAAGAGTTACCACCTATCTGTAGTCTTGATAACATTCAGTGTTTTTTGTTTTTGTTTTTGTTTTTGTTTTGTTTTGAGACAGGGTCTCACTATGTAGTTGAGACTGACCTGGAACTCACTATGTAGCCCAGGCTGGTCTCAAACTCACAGTGATCCTCCTGCCTCAGCCTCCCGAGTGCTGGGATTACAGGTGTGTGCCACCACGCCTGGCTACGTTCAGTGTGTTTCCTGGACAGAGATAGTCTCTGTAGCCAAATGTTTTTCTTTTTTCTTTTTTTTTTTCTGGCACTGGAAATTGAACTCAGGGTCTCTCTCTTGCCAGGCAGGCACTGTGCCACTGATACAGCCAATTTGTTTTTACCTCACATTTTGCAAAGAATTTTATCTTTGCTGTAGGACTTATTGTATTCGAGAAAGATTTTACTTTCAGTGTATTCCAAATCTGTTTGACCATAGAACTCTTTTTTAGGAGAAATGCAATTCTGTGCCAATGTGCTGTGGAACCTTCGTCTAGGTGATTATTCAGAAAAAAAAATTGTGTTATTTATGGAGGAAGTTACCTAGGATTTACATGAATGTCTTATTTTTGTTTAGTGTTCATCTTTCATGTAGTTACTCCTGTGCCTGCAGAAGGAATGTCACTTCAGCTGTGAAATATCTTCTTAGAACACCTGAAGCCACATGCATATTCTACTGTGCATACCGTAAATAAACACACACTGAGATTTCTTACCCATTCACAAATACAGCAACGTAGGGCCGGGGGTTTAGCTCGGTGGTTCCAGTCAAATATATAGCAACATAAGCTGTTCACTTACTAAGAAGCTAGCCTTTAATGCGGTTCAGTAGGCCTGTGGCAGATGCCTGCAGTGGGCAAGCTTTGGCACCAGACTTTCACAAGGCCTTCTAGCAGGATTAGTATTGTCCTTAGATTTAGTGATTAATTTTTTTTTTATACAGAATTCTTGCTGTTTACTTTTAGATGAAAAAAGGGAGAATCTTATGAAATTGGTAATGGTCTTCATGCCTAAAGAGAGACCTCATGAGTTTTAGATAACCTTTCAAGAAAGGAAGCGGTGATACTTCTGTGGGTTTGTTTTGTGTTTTTGGTTTTTGAGATAGGGTGTCATTAAGTAGTCCATGCTCACTTTGAACTTACTATGTAGCCCGGGCTGGCCTCAAATTCTCAGCAGTCTCTTTTGCCTGAGCCTCCTAAGTGCTGAGATTATGCTGCCTTGCTCAGTCAAGGTGATCTTGTGCATGGTCTGTCTGAGTCCAGAGTTGAGTAAGGCCTGTGCACAGTGTGTGGGTGGCATACCTGCTGCTATCCCAGTTTTCCTTTTTGTTTCTTCTTGGTCTCTTCTGTGTTTTCAGCTTCTTTTTCACACAGGCTAATTTCTTAGGATCCAAAGCATTCTTTTGCTTTATAGCTTTACCTTTTGAAGCCACCCCCAGGCCCTTGTAACCCAGAGAAAGCCAGCATGGTGGTTATTTGCTTTTTTTCCTGCAGTTTGGCACTAAGCATGAATTAAAGATGATCCCCTTCTCATAAAATGTTAGAGAATTTTTTTCCTAACAAAATCACTAAGAATATGTGACAGAAGAGTCAGCAGCTCTAGGAGTTACTAGAGAGGAGAGTGTGGAAGCTTTCTGTAGATACCATCGAGGCTTACTCCCTTTGGCTTTTTTCACAGTGCTATAATTGGAATGCAGGCAAGGTCCTATTTCCCTATGCCTATGTCTTTACTTTCCAGAGAGGTCCAAGGCGAGGTAGAAACTGGTTTTGTCAGCTGACTGTGGTGGTGTATACCTGTAACGCTAGCATGGAGGGAGACTGAAGCAGGAGGATTGCAAATTGGAGTCTTGTCTGGACAATGGAAACCTCTCAGAATAAAAAAGGCTGGGGAATGTGGATCAGTGCTAGAGTGCCCCTGGGTTTAATTCCCAGTACCGCCCCTCCACAGTCAATGAATAGGAATTTAAAAATGACTGGGCATAGAGCCTTGTGGGAAGGCCCTGGGTTTAACCTCCAGTACCACAAAACAACAACAAAACAGAATGAACTGGATATTTTCTCAGATGATGGTACTGTCGAGGTGCATTGTTTCTGACCGTGGTGGGGATCAGAGCCAAAGTACATTGTTGTTCTACCTTGGAGCAGATTTCCTAACTGTGGTTTAAGCGAAATAAACTGCAGTAATGCTTTAGCCTGAGCTGGCACAGTACCATGTCCTTCGTGACTCTTCAAGATGAAGTGAGTAAGTAAGCTCTGTTCTTTCTGTTGGCTGGTGACTCATCTACCTGGGGAATCCTGCATTCCCCCTGTATTTGTTGTTGACCTATCTTCCAGGCCCTTGCTGGATCATGTTCTCCTGTGTTCTGTTTAGGCAACCAAGAATCCCTTCTACCTCCATGTGGGAATGGATATTCTGCAGAGTCTGGAGAAGTACACAAAAGTCAAGTCAGTTTTCTAAGTTTCTTTTTACTGTTGTCTACCCGTGATTTGTTTGGGAAAATATTATTCTAGCTTGCATTTTAATTTGTAGAAAAGATAGATCGTTAATGTTAATTTTGTAATGAAATTTTGGTATAGTAAAAACTCTCCATTAGTTGGAATCATTTGTTAACTTTCTCTTTTGTGTGAGGTTTCGGCTGACTATGTTCTTTTTATATAAATTAGTTTCCTGAGTCATACAAATAATGCATAGGACAAAATATTTAGGATAAAGAAAACTATTAGGATATAGAATATTCTCATTGTAATTGCTAACTAGAGCAATAACCATAGTCAGCATTTATATATTTATAATATTTTAATATATTTATATATATGTATGTGTATTTATGTGTATCTAACTACTTGCTCTATACTTCAGTTTTCTGGCCTACTTTTGTTTCTTACCCACCAATATATCATAAATATTTTTTTAGAAACTACTATTTTAGGACAGTCAAATAGTTCTACAAGTACTGGGATTAAAAGAAATCAGTTGTTCTAAATATGTTGCCAGTCATTTTTCTGGATGTCATGTCGTGCTCTTGGGAAACACCCTGTACTGTTTTCCTTTCCAGCCTGGAGCTAACCTGGTAATTTAAGAGCCAGACCACTTTTAACATGAATTTACAAATAACCCAGGCTAAAAACAGGATCACCTCTGAACATCACATAGTTTATTTTTTACATGCTGTTAGATAATTTGGTTGATAACCCTCTTAATAGAATACTTAATTTATCTGACATTTATCAGCAGAGGGAAGGAACAGAGGCAGGACTGACTTGAAAATTGTTTTGTAGATGTGGGTACGCCACTTTACATCATGTCATAGACAAGTCCAAAGAAGATCGGATGGAGAGCTTCTTTCTCAGTGAGACCTGTAAATACTTATATCTGGTATGTGTGTGTCAAGATTAGCTAAGGGTTATTTAATACTACTGAGAGAAAGCAGTCTCCTATCTGACATATTTACTCAGCACTGCTGTGTGCTAGACATTATGCTTTCTTGGGATATAAGCACTGTTTTTTTGTTTTTTTTGGTACCAGGGATGGAACTCGAACTCGGGCCCTTGTGCTTGTGAGGCAGGCAGCAGAACCACTGAGCCAAATCCCTAGCCCAGCAATTATCCGGAAGAATATTTCTAACTTCCTTCATGGTTTCCAACCTTCTGGAGGAGTCACTTGTTAAGGAAACAAATTAGTGTAAATGTTTAGTAATAAGAATACAAATTAAAAGAATCAGAAATGAGCTTTTGATTAGTAACTATGCAAAGTACTGTGAAGGATCAGTAGAGGACTAACTTTAAGACTGTAGTCAGGAGGCTTCTCTGAGGAGGAGAGCAGTTTTTCTCCTTCCCTCCCCTCTGGCTCATTCCTTTCCCCCTCTTCCTGTGGTGCTGGGCATTGAACCGGCTCCCCAAGCACTGTACTACTGAGCCTGACCTTGCCTTGCTTACTCTGGAGGCATGTGGTCTTGGCCGAGGCCTGTGTCCTGGCTATCTCTTTGTGCGCATACATACACACATGTTCTTAAACACTCACTTCTGTATGCTGTGGAGAGAATTTCTGGACTTGGAAGGAAGCTTTGGGGTCACCTAGTTAATGTTTGTTATTCCTCTTATGGGAACTACGTCCTACACTGAGGTCACATGACTTGTCCAAGTTCTTAGGGTGAGTGTGTGATGGAATGGAGGCTTGAACCATTGTCCTGATTCCTTTGCAGTCGTTAACCATGTCACCAGTCTGCCACATTCATTTGTGGTGCCTCTGCAAGTGGCTGATCTGCTAATTCTGCCACTTGATTTGCCGGGACTACATTCAAAGGATACTTCTGTTAATGAGTGTTTTCACACATTATATTTTATTGCTGCTCCCCCCTGCCCCCATTGAACTCATGACTTTGTGGCTACAAAGCAGGTGCAGCGCCACTGAGCTAAATCCCCAGCCAAAGCATACTTCTGAAGGCATAGAGTATAGGAAGTTGCTGGGGAAAGCACTCAGAAATAGCAGCAGCAGTGTTGTGACATCCAGTTCGTAGTTCCCAGGTCCAGGGCTCATTGGGTCTGAATCACCTTGGGACCTTTAAGATTTCAGCTGCATGGCCAATGACTTAGGTCAGTGGCAATGCACCTGCCTTGCAAATGCAAGGTCTTGAGTTTGATTCCCAGTACCATAAATAAATGTATAAATAAATAGATTTCAGCTGCACTGAATCACAGCATTTAGAAGTGAGCTCAGGAATCTAATTTTTACAGATGGCCTCCAGTGCTTTTGTACAGAGCTAGGTTTTGGAGCTGTTGGTCTCGTCATTTAAGACCACTGTTTTTTGTGGCATCGCTTTACCAGCATACCATGTCAGTCAGTGGGAAGATACAGGCCTGCTGTCACATCCTGGGCATGCAGAGTGCTAGCTCTGAAGCAGAGGAAGGTGACTCTGTGGGTGCCCAAGGGGCAAGCTTATTCTAGGAGGAGAAATTCTCCATTTTCCCATTAGCTCAGTTGAGTGTCATTTTTAAAAAATTAATTTTACTGGAACATTAAAGGTATACAATGTAGTGACAGTCATCATTGGAAATTTGCAGCTTTACCTAATCCATCTTGGCTCTCATTTTTTCGTCATTTCTCTGCCCTCCCTTCAACTGCTCCCCCCCATGTACAAAGACTTTGTTACCATTTTTTCTTCTCATATTCCATTCCCCTCTTTCTTTTCCCCTATCCCTTTTACTTCCCCTTCCCCTTTGTACCTTTTCTTCCTGTTTCAATTAGAGTCTCATTTTTTAATCTCTGCACTACTTTAGGGGACCAATAAAGTTTCTTCTATCTTTGGGCATTTCTAAGTATAATAGTCATTGTCTCAGTTACTTGTGGTCAACCACAGCTTGAGATATTAAATGGAAAATTTTAGAAATAGTTTATAAGTTTTAAAAAACTTAAATTGTTATAATTCTTCTATTATTGCTAATCTCTTGTGTCTAATTCATATACTAAACTTTATCATGTAGGAAAAAAAATATGAGGTTCAGTACTGTCTGTGGTTTCAGACATCTTTGAAATGTCTTGAAATTATAAGGTAGAATTACTAAATTCATTCAGTCAACATTTGCTGAATACTTGTTCCCCCACACCCATTGCACCCTGTTTTGCTCTCTGCCATGTCCACTGTTAAGGGTATATCTGTTAAGGCTGTATCTGTGTGCTATTGTGACCTCAGAGCTGCATCCAAGAATTGAGCTGAATGTTGGGAGATATACTGGGCTCTGGGCTGGGCCCTGAGGATATGGTGTTGAGTGAAACATGTGCTCTAGCCCTTTAGCATCTCCCATTTAAGGCCCTGATGTGTGTGAGATGACAGTTATTCTAGAATTCTAATATAAGAACTCTTAGGGGTACATGAGAATGTTCTAGGCAACCTCTATGGACTACCTGTGCTTGGGTCTCAGCTCTGGGGTTTTTGAGTCTCTAGGTCTGGGTGGAGTTGGGGGTAGTTCCAGGTATTTGAATTTAAACAAAAAGGGTGATCCTGCTGTGCAGCCAGGATTGGAAACGATGCTTATTAATCAGTGCCTTTTCATCCAGTTCTATTCCCCGAGTAACTGAGAAATTCCTATTTTCCTTTTCCTCTAGCTGTTTGATGAGGAGAATCCAGTACACAAATCTGGAACCAGGTACATGTTTACAACAGAGGGCCACATTATATCTGTGGACAAACATCTTCGGGAATCACCCTGGAAGGAGTTCTTCTCTGAAGATGAAGAACAGGAGCAGCAGGGCAAGTTCGTGCACAGGCCAAAATCTCAAGAGTTAAAAGTCATCAATTCTAGCTCCAATGTGAGTTGCCTTTTCCAGGGATGGTGTGTGTAAAGGAAGAGAAGCACTATGGATGTCTTTGGCATTTAGAGTTTCTGACAAAAAATTGGTGTTACACTCAGACTGGGTAATTTGGAAAGAGTTTCATAAAGGGATCTGGGGTTAGCAGGATGTGAGGAAACCAGTGCAGTGTCATCTAATCACCTGGCTGTGGGGCACAGTAGAGGGAGACCACGGCCACCGGGAGGAGCCATGCGGGTAGGACAGCCACTGGCAAGAGCCACTACTTGGGCAGGGCTTCACTAACTGTGTAGGAAGGCAACGAGCAGGGTCATGACCTGATACCAACCCCTTCCTTGTTTTGATCTCTTGCTGGAGCTTCTTCTTGGCTTTCCTCACCAGGAATCAGGACAAGGAAGCCTGTCGGTATAATCCTTGAAGGATGAGGAGGAGCTTCCTAATGTGAGATAGTCAGAAGAGATGGCATTTATGAAGGTCTGAGGGAGTATGTGGTCTGTGAAGAGCTGCCAGTCTTGCAGGGGATAAGGAGCAGGGCTGAGTGAGATCGAGTGCGCAAACATGGAGAAGAGTGTAATGAATTTATGTGGAGATTGTTTCATTGGTTGAGTCTCCTCCCTACATCTCCTACCAGTTGAAAATAAAGGCCTTTATTTAAAAAAATTTTTTTTCAAGACAGGGTATCACTGTAGTTCAGGCTGGTCTTGAACTCACTATGTAGCCCAGGCTAGCCTGAAACTCACAGTGATCCTCCTGCCTCAGCTTTCCTAGTGCTGGGATTACAGTCAAGTGCTACCACACCTGGTAAAAAGCCCATTAAAAAGAAAGTAGAACATAGAAATACAGTATTTTCAGATAGGTAAAGTGTTTTCTGAAATCTGAGTAGTTTAAGCACCCAGGGGATGTGGCTTTTACTCCTGGCTGCCAAGTACTTGCTGTGAATATCTTTCAGCCTCCTTGGGACTTTATTTTTCTTCTTATAAAGTGAGGAGATTAAATTTCATCAGTCCTCAACCAGGGGTAATTTTGCTTCTCAAGGGACATTGGGTAGTGTCTGGAGAAATTTTTTAGTTGTCACAACTGAAGGGTGGAATTGTCACTGGCCCCTGGGAGGAGAGGCCAGGGATGCTGCTGACTGTTCAGCACTGCAGAGGACAGCTCCTCCCAACAAAGAGTTATCTGTCCCAAAATGTCAATAGTGCCTGGGTTGAGAAATTGGATTAGTACCTCCAGCCACTTTTCAAACAGATCGACATACAGGTTTCTAATTTGAAATTTGTATCTTTCTAGTGCAATCGTGTTCCTGATGAGAGGAGATACTCCCTGCCCTTAAAGAGCATCTACATGCGACAGATTGACCAGATGGTTGGCTTGGTTTGATTTGCTCTCCTCTCTCTGGCTTTGTTTTACACCAAACCGAACTGAACCCAGACTGCACAAAAATGCAGGCTGAAGTGGAAGAGGCAGAAGTCTGGCCATCCACGATGGCGTAGGAATTTCTCTCCAGCTCCTCACCGACATCTAGTTAATTCTTACATACTTTGGTGTTTTCTTTCTGTTCAATAAAATGCCCTATTTTTCTTAAGGATGTAATTTGAAATGAGAAGGAACATGGAAATTGGCTTTTGACATGCTCGTGTTACTAAGCACAACAAATAGGGCATCTTTGATATTCCCAGCTTCATATTTAGAATCCAAGTCTGTTCACTTTGCCAGCCCTTGATCCTCCTGCTGCATATTGCTACCTCTTTGTTAAAGGTTTGGGAATGAAATTTCTGTGCAAAGAGCCTGAGGTTCACTTGGTGTCCCTACTTTTTGCATTGAAAAATGTCACTTTTTTCTCTCTTATTGGATCACTGGGCTCTCTGCCAGAGGTATCCAACTGTGATTTTTGGGTCACATGAAGGGAAAACCATCGATTTGTTCTTATCCCAAGCAGTGTTCACAGTATTACAAGTTCTTTGCCTAAGAATAATAGTCGAACCAGAATTCTAACAGGCAGTCTCAAGTTGTCATGTCATACTATGAGAGGTTGTCTAACATCTTTTGGATGATATTTTGCTTTTATTTTGAACATGAACTTACCTGAGGAACTCCCATAGTTCCAGAACCAGGTGCCTTTTAGGGAGAGAAAAAGAAAAAAAAAAAAAACAAACCAACAAACAAAATCTAAGATTGTCTGAGCCTCTGTCTTACATTTCCTAATTAAGAATTCTAAATGCTGACCATCTTTAGGTTGGTTAGTTTTGTTTTGTTTTTGTCACTTGTGTCTAGTGCCAATTAGCTAATCAGGGAGAAAGAAATGATCAGATGACTTTCTGATATCCTTGAGCCATTTCTCTGTGTAATACAGGCTTTAGATTAGTGCCTTATGGGTTTTGATTTAGGCCATTAACTATCACAGCCACTGCTATGTTTGTGGCAGTCTTGTTTTGTATTGCCATATAACGGGACCAACAGAGAAGGGGGTTGGCATGGGTGTTAATGTGGAAGATTCTGGAAATTGCTTGATTGGTCTTTGCCTTTCAGTTTCTTATTTTAGCCACGTCTTCAGGAGGAAGTTGTGCTAAAATGCTTTTTTCCTTTTGGTCGTTATATATCTCCTTAACCAGAACAGATGGCCTTGTCTTTGAACTTAAACTGAGTGCATATACAAAATACAGCTGGCCTTGAGCCTGGCTTTTGTGCAATATCACAGGTGGAAATGTAACCTGATGCGAAGGGTACAAGTCTCTTAAAAACTTCCAGCGTCACATATAGTGTTTCTCCTTGTCACTGTTTGCACACTTCAAATGATGGAAATGAGTCTTAAGTCATTGTATTTTCAGTCAAAAGGGAAAAGTTCCTTCTTGAAAATTTAAGTCTTTTGAAAATAGATACATAATTCAATTATTTGCAATCTTTAAAAAGGTAATTTTCAGTAGTAATCATCTTTTTTTAAACATTTACTATTCATTTTATTTTGAAGCAAAAAAAAATAGCTTCCATTTTACTTTCATTTTAGAAGTAACTCTTCTAGTAGTGTCTCCTCTACTGACCAACAGAAAACTTTCCTTGAGAATACTATTTCATGTCTTTTCATTAACTCAGTAAAAGTGTTACATACACACGAACAAGCACCTGTACCTTTTCTCCAGGCTGAGGTGGGACTATGAGTGACCACTTGGGAAAGTGGGGCCTATCAGGAAAAATGATGAAGTCTTCCCACTTTGTTTTCTCTTTTAGTGCCCTTCCCTTTTCTCCGGCCTCTGTGGCAGCAGTAGTGTGTCAGCGCTCCAATGTCACCCTTCTCATCTGGGCCCTATGCGTATCACTCTCCAGAAAGCACAAGCATTTCTTCATGCTTTTGGAATGGAGATCTGTACTTGGGGCACCACTGTGCCTTGAGTGAGGCAGGTTTGTAGGGGTGTACGCTGATGTGAAACAGTTTAAACCTGTTGACTTCTGGGTACTGGACTTAACACCACTTGATGAGACTGAGGGTGAGTGAATTACTTACTATCTGTTAGTCCTGGTTATTGATCTTACAGACTACCCATGCTCAGGATTGAGGCTGCATAGTCAATGTTGTCTAGTACAGCCATTAAAAGTGTTATTTGAGCCAAGTTCCAAGCTTACTGTTTTCTTTTTAGAAATCAGAATGTCAGCAGCTATGATGTATTTACAGGCTCGTGCTGTCTCTTCTATTCTGTATTCTGAAATACTGGTTAGGGGAGAGCCAAAGAGGAGAATGTGAGTGAAATCCCCTTACTCAGTGCTTTACCCCAGGAATGTCTTGAATCTGACCAGATTTAATCCTTTGCAACAGCATTGAGGCCAGACCATCCTTGTACTCCTCCACTAGCTAGTTGTCTAGTGTCAGTGTTGGTCAATATTTTGCAAAACTGCTGTAGAAAGCTACCCTATATAAGACTTGGAGGAGTCTGGTTCTCCAAAGACAAAGTTTTAAATCATTACAGGGATGGTTTAGCTGCTTTAGATAGTGTGATGGAGGAACTCAGGACAGAGGAGACAGTGGAGTGCTTTGCTACCTCTGGTTGTGCTGGCCATCATGAAAAACTGGCATGTTTTCAGATCTTCCTTTCAGTTTCTTTCCAGCCTTTTTATGGGAGCTTGTTCTTGTGACTTAATTTCTAGGTTCTGCTGATGTCCTGGGCTTTTCTTGCCTGGACTTGGAAGTGTGCATGTGACACTTAAATGATTATTTAGAGAAAAATGCATCAGGGTGGTATCTGTGCAGATGAATGTTAGCAGAGAATCCATAGTTGACAGGTTTGAATATTGGGTTTTGCAGTCTGAAGGCTTTGATTCCCTCTTTCTTACCCTTTCTCCCCTACAAAATTAAAATGCCTGTTCTATTTCTTAGCTCACTTCAAAATGTAACATTAGACACTGCTTCTGGAGGGCTCCAGAACTCTTTGTCTTTGACATGTTCAATTTTTTTTTTTTTTTCTTTTTTTTTTTTGGTACTGGGTATCAAACTCAGTTCCTTGTCTTGCGAGGCAGGCAGCAGAATCACTGAGCTGAATCCCTGGCCGGACATGTTCAAATTTAACACTGGTTAAAAGGTAGGCTACAAAGTCACTGAGCAGGGACTTCAGAAGAAAATCCTTTTGCTTTTCCATGCCCAGACATCCCAGCTCCTACTCTAGTGCCTCTTCCCTGGTTGCAGGGCAGGGACCCCAAGTGAGAAAAGGTGGGCAGGCTGGGCTGTATTCCCCCAGTGTCGGGCTCAGGATTATGCACCCGCTTATTTTAGGATGTGAATCTGATAAAAATGTCGAGTACCTGTGGAATTCTCTGATTCACTACCCCCCTCTTTGTGAGAGGAAGAATATTTTTAAAAATATTTTGTTTTAGTTTTAAATAGCAAAACACAAGCTACATTTTTATTTATTATAAACAAGAAAAATAATTCTGTTTTTACAAAAAATTTAGAGTTGGAAACTGGGAAAACATTGAAATACATGAATGCTTCTCTGTAATGTGCAATATGCTTTGCTACTATAAATGATATTTTATGTTTAATCTGTAAATAAGAAATGTATTTAAATTAAAGGAGCTTTTTGTAAAATGACCAAATGTTCTTTTATAAATGTACTAAGGGATATCTTGCTCTTTCAAATTTATTAGGATTTTTATGAATAATTTTATTAAAAGATTCTTTTTTCGAGTGGTCATTGTGTTTCTCCTTTTCATACTCATACGTCCATATTACATGCAGGATGGGAAGTAATCATGAAGGGAAATGAAACTATGTGAATTAATTTTTTTAACAGCTGAGCTTCCTTGTGGAATTCTTTTTCCTTTCCATCTGTCACACTGTTCCATTTAAATATCTCACCTGTGGGTGAGACACCTTTTGCTAGGTGTGGCCTGTTGCTAGTTTCCCTTCTATGTTCTTATCTTTTTTCCGGGGCACTGACTCCCCAAATTGTGTTGCCAGTTACCCAGGTATGTCTGTGTTGTGGAACCCATTCTCCTTATTGCCCTCAGCAGGGCACCTCATGTTCCTGAGGTCTTAAAGGTTAAGATGGGGCAGTAGCACCCCACTACCAGCATGGGAAGCACTGGCCCAGGGGAAATGTGAGAGCAGAGTTAGAAGACTGGCCCCTTCCCTGAAGTGGCACCTGAGTCCTGATGAGATCTTGAAGGAGAGCACGGGTCCTGCCCTGTGGCTTCGCAGAATCCCAGTTTTGGGTCTTCATTCTCATTGGCTTGTTTAATCCATTTCCTGTTTAGAAAATCGTTTTGCTGCCAACATTTCAGTGATCAAGAATTTATTTTGTAAATGCAAATACCACTAACTACTAAAAATAATGATATAAGTAGAATGATGTCTCGTCTCCAAAGACTAGGAGACTGTTACAATAAAATGACATTTTGTAGCAAACTTTAAGGGTAAGAACAAGACTAAGTCTCGATTATTTTAGGATAAACACTAGTCAAAGGAGTTGCTGGCAAATATTCTCAGGGCAAATGGGGAATTGGTTAAAGAATGAAATATCTCCGCGTGAAGGAGAGAGTCCCAAGATTGGAAGTATCTTCCTAATGTGCACATACGTGTTCTACTGTATAAGGGGTGATAGCTGTGTGTGAAGTGTGGTTTTGTGACCATCTTGACAAACCAAGCTGGCTCAAGTACTCAGATCAGGGGGAGAGTTGTGCATATACTACCTTGGTTCCTACCTACCTTCTCCAAGATGCTTAGCCTCTGTAGTGTGAAGACGAACCCTGGGCCAGGGAGTGGAGCCAAGCAGTATTGTGTCAAGCCTGTGAGAGTCTCAGGGTTGGAACTAGGGATGCTGGGCCCTCACCAGAGTTGTTCAACATCGACTACTTGTGTGTCCTGAGAAGTAACAGTCTTTTTGTTTCTGTTTTGGTGCTGGGGATTGAACTCAGAACCTTACATTTGTGAGGCAGGTGGTGGCACCACTGCGCTAAATCCCTTGCCTGTGATAAAGCCTTAATGGCTTCAGTTTTCCTATCATACGAGGTAATAACTCCATACTTAGCCTGGGCACAGTATCACATGCCTGTAATCCCAGCTAATCAAGAAGCTGAGGCAGGTGCAAGGCCAGGTTGGGCAATTTAAGACCCTATCTTTAAAAAAAAAAAAAAGGTGTGGATGTAGTTCTGTTGTAGAACATCCCTGGGTTCAGTCCTCTGTATTGGGGAAAAAAATTCCATACTCAGATTGGTATGAGCCTTGGAGTAGATTCATATGCGTGAATTTCTTAAAACAGCACTTAGCATAAAGTAGGTTCTGTTTCCCAGCTAGTGCTAGTACCCTTAAAATGATCTTAGAAGAAGGGATGAGTGCGGGCTGGCCGTGGAGAATCTTGGATGTATGGCTTGGGTCAAGGTTTTGTTTTGCTTTTTTGAGACAGTCAGTAGGCCTCTCAGACTCACCTTGAACTTGTGATTCTCCAGACTGAGATGCCAGAGTGCTGAACTAGGAGTTCATTGCATCAAGGTACTCATCTTCAGTTTCCTTGTTTGTAAAACTTGATACTAGGGCCTTAACTCCCAGGATTTTTGTGAGGGCAAAGTGAATCAGCAGTTACATTTTGTCAGTGCATTCAAGGAAGTGTGCTGTTACTCTACCCATCTCAGACACCCAGATTGTGAGGTCAGAGTGGTTGGTGCAGTACTAGGGCCCCGATACCTCAAATACCACCTTTCCAAGGTAGAGTTTTTCTGGTTATGGGGTACTCTAGAATGCTCCCCTTGGAGGGTTCAGGGCTGGGGTCTTTCAGTGTGAGTTAGATTTTTTTCCCCACTGTACTGGGGATTGAATCCAGGAGACTGTGCACTGAACCATAGCCCCAGACCTTTTTTTATTTTATTTTTTTAATTTTTGAGACAAGTTCTCACTAAATTGCTGAGTTACCCATGCTGGGCCCAAATTTTCAATTCAGCCTCAGCCTCCCAGAATGTTATAGGTAATCAGACTTTTTAAAAAAGGAAAACATTTATTGGTATATTTTTGATATTATATATATGAATATATATGAATGATAGGGAATTTGTACCTGTATGTGATATGTCCTGCCTTTTTTTTTTTCCATTAACCCTCTCCCCACAAACCCCTTCTCCCTATGTACAAAAGCTTTGTTTCCATTTTCACTTTTCTTGCTTGTCCCTTTTTCCCTTCCCTCTCCCTTGTTCCCCTTCCCATTTGAAACTTTCTTCCTAGGGTAATCAGATTCTTAAAGAAAACTTATTATTTGACAAATTTAACACCTGCTTAACAAAAAGTGTCTAAAAGGGAGCTAGTTTCCATTGTTAGAATACCCACTTGGAACATCCTGAATTGCTTTTTTGGTAAATACTGATATTCAAAATAACATTGTAAGTTACATTTTATGTTTTTGGTGCTGGGGATTGAACCCAGGCTTTTTGCATGGTGAGCATTGAGCTACAAACCCAAAACCTAAGTATCTACTCTTGGATTTTATTTTTGCATGATGCTGGAGATTGAACCTAGGGCATTTTAATGTTAGACAAACACAACTCTGAGCTGCTCCCTAGCCCTACTGAAATCTTAAAACCATTACAGTTTAATTTTTCTCTGATCATGGGACTCTTAAGAGTCTTCAGGGTGAGCTAACATTACGGTAAGTATAGAAACAGAGTGATATATACTTGATAATTTTACCAAAAAAATGTATTGGAAAAGTTTTCCCTCATTAAACCATAGTCACCCTCTGTCTAGTTTAGTTTTATATCTGTGGATTAATACTTCGCACTACTGCTACTGGTGAGAATGCAAACACTTTGGTGAAGAGTTTGGCATCACTCCAAAACCAAACTGCAACTGCCCTGTGACCCAGCAGCTGGGCTGAGTACGGCCTCACAGCAGAATGGCCCTGGTGCTTCTACTCCAGAGCAAGTCATCTTGGCCAGGAATCAGCAAACTGGACTGCAGTACAAATCTGGGCACTACTTGTTTTTGGTACCAGGGATAGGACTCGGGTCCTTGTGCTTGTAAGGCAGGCAATGGAACCACTGAGCTAAATCCCCGGCTCCTTGTTTTTGCTTTGTTAAATAACGTTTTATTAGAGCATTGTCTTGCTCATTTGTTTATATATTACAGTCTGTGGTTGCTTTTGTGCTGCCTCAGTAGAAACTGGTCTCTGGTTGTGGCTCTTTAATGAAGAAATTTACAGTTAGTCTAGAAGGTAACGGGTGAAACAGGGCTGTTCATAACAGCACTGTCAAAAGCTAAAAAAAAAACCACACAAACAAAACAGCACAAAACAAATCCCTGTCTACCTCCCAAAAGGAAAACTACCTAAATGTTCATCAAAAGTCCTGGATTCTTTTGCTGGAATGGAGCAGAGAGGTGAGTAACGAGTCCACTTATGGGTAGTTGAAAAGCAACCAAATTAAATTCCTTGCTCAGAGATATACACATCTGAGGACAATTATAATAAAAAAAGGCAAGATTATCGTAAAAGTAGAGGGATGTTGTAACATAATTTTCTGTTGCTCCTGTGTCCATTTTGAATTGATTAACTTCCTCATACCGGAAGTAGCGCTGGGTTACCCTGGATATGGTTTCCAGTTCCGGACTATGCCAACTGTGGTGGGAGCTAGTCGACAGAGAGGCAATCTCCCAGCTGATTGGTCTCTGCTTTCCCACCATTTCTTTGCGCCTGTTGCTCGTCCCACCCACCCCCAAACTTCGCGCCTGCGCATTCGTGATCCAGGACTGGGGGCCGCTCTCCCGTTCTTTGCATCCTCCCTGCCCAAGACCCGTAAGTGAAAATCTATTTTGATTCCTAGTGTGGTGATGCTTTGTATTTCTCTTCCACCTGAAGAACCAGGAACTCCCCGCGGCCGGTTTTTCCCTCAAGGCTGGGAGAACTGAGTCGGGCTCCAAATGTCGGAGCTCCGGTGAGGACCTGGGTTGGGCAAAATCCACCTGGGTGTCTGCCAGTGCGAACAAGGCCCTGTGTGGCCCTTCCATTCTCCCGTGAGGCTGTTCCCGGTAGAAGTGTCACGTGCAAGGCTTAACGTGAGGCCAGCTTCCTTCAGGGCGGGGTTGCTACAGGCTGTGGTATTGGAACCCCAGGTTAGCGGGGCCCTCTCAGACAACGCCATTCCTGGACAGGATGTGGTTGTGGAGAGACACGTGAAGGAAGGTACTCACTGTTTTCAGAAGAAGCTGGTCTTGTGTTTTCTTACCTCTGTGGTCTTTATATTCTATTTTTATTCCCTCTTTGGTACACGTTTTATGTGTTCCTCAGTGCCTGTTGTGCACTAAAGGCTTATGACTGTGAAGGGGTCTGAGTACTGGCTCACCCTCATTCTGTTTTTTTTTTTTAGTCCAGGCTGGTCTCGGACTCACAGTGATCCTCCTGTCTCAGCCTCCCGAGTGCTGGGATTACAGGCATGCACCACCACACCTGGCACCCTCATTCTATTTTGTGAGGAACAAATGAAATTGTCAGTATAAAATCTGAGCAAAGGCCCTCACCAGAGCCAACCATGTCACACCCCTATCTCAGACTTTCAGCCTCCAGAACTGCGAGAAACACGTTGTTTCAGCTACCCAGCCTGTGATAGCTTGTGATAGCAACCTGAACTGACAGTCAGTGTATATGTTAAATTTCATAGGTGAAGTTTAACATTGTATATGATCTAAGTCATAGTTCATTTTGTTCTGATATACTGTAAACAGTGACAAATTGTTTATCCAAATAGGGAAAAATAAATGTATACCATCTTGTAGAGGAATTCAAATATTTTGGGCCCTCTCCATCCCTTTAGTCTTGTTACACCCGTGCTAGCCTCTTAGGGACACAAACAGATGTGTGGTTGTTAGTAGGCTGACATCGTAGTTTTTAATAGGTGCCTATTTTGATTGGGTGAATATTGTGGCTCTATTGTGAAAACAGTATTTAATAAAAGTGTAGAGTGACTTCTAAACAGCTACCTCAGGTCACCTGGGTAATTTAAGAGTGCAAAGTAAGATGAAGAGTATGAGGGCCAGTGACCAGCAGGAAAAATTATTTTTCATGGCCTGAAGGAAAATCTCCTAATTATAGCCTTAAGTTTTAAGCTTGCACTTTCAAAACGCATCCACTCTGAAAATGGGCTATTTCCCACCAGTGGGCATGAAAAATGTCCTGTAGTTCAGTGTTAGGTTATAAACACTGCTGCATATACTGTTCACTTCCACAAGAGACCACTATTGACTCACTTTTTCTAATGGTGTCTTTAAAAAAAATGCAGTTTAAACAATCCAGTGGGGTAGAAAATGTTGCGTATTTTAAACACAGTATGCAAAAATGTGCTTTCATGGTCCTTTGGAGTCTTGTACCAGAATTGTTGCATGTACTGCTATAATTCAAATATGAGTGAGAGTGAGGACAGTGACAACGCTGTGTATCTCTGTAGGGTCTTAGCCCAGAGTTTTGAAGGTGCACGATCCAGATCTGGCCAAAGTGTCCATCTCTCTGTCTCCAAAAGTGATTGACACAAATACCAGCATGAAGGGGATTCATTCCTGGGGCTTTTTCCTAGATTGTAATGGAAAGAGAGCAAAATGAAAAACCTGTCTTAAAAACTGTTGGAGTTACCGGGCCGTGAAGATTTAGGCTTGGGGTTTTTGGGGAACACTTGAGATTGAAGAGACTTCATGAGGAGCAAAGCCCACCCAGAGAAAGGGCAGCTGAGAGGAGGAGTCTTGACCACATTCTTTGAACTGTTAGGTGCAGCCATGCCTAAAGCAGTTTCTCTTGGACTTTTAGTGTGGTGAGCCCATAATAATTTATTTTGTGCTGGAACCTGTTGTAGTTCCTTGAAACTAATAGGATCATAATACTAAGTCCATGAGATGGTGGCTCATGCCTTTAGTCCCAACACAGGCCTCGGCAGAAAGCCCAGGCAGAAGGATTACAAGTCCGAGCCTAGCCTGGCCTAACCTTAGTGAGACCTGGTCTTTAAATAAAAAAGGAGTAGGGATGTAGCTCACTGTGAAGGTCCTAGGTTCAATACCCAGTACTGTCCAAAAAATTATGCCCAGGGAACATGCATTCAATACTTGTCAATTTTGACAGAGGCAGTTAGCTCCTCTGTAAGAGGGGCTGGTTAAGGGCTCAGCAAGGGACAAGAATCTGCAAGACACCTGCCACAACTCTTGACCCATAGGTGTTAGGTAAGGGGTGACTGGACCCTAAAAAATAAGCCTTCAAGCTTTTACCCAAGCCTAATTTTGTTCTTATTTTGTGTTTAAGAAACGTGTGACTAAGTTCCTAGTGATAGAATGAGTGGCTGCTCTATATTTTTTATCTGTTTTCTTGTATGCCAGGGAGACACATTTTTCCTTTTCTCAATGAAATACAATTACATTGAATTCATGGCATTGATAATATTCATCATCTCAAATTACTGTGTTTCCTGGCACTGGCTTGAGAGATGTATAATAAGGTACTGATACGGATTTTCTCTTTTAACTCAAATTGCATTTTAACTGAAATGCAGGCAGATGACATCTTCTTAGATTAGCACTTCCTTGGAGTCTTATATCAGAATCGTGGCATGTGCTGCTATAATTCAAATATGAGTTAGAGCCAGGACAGGAGTTGCAGAAAAGCAGTCATTCTGAGGGTAGTTTACATTATGTGTGTGTGTACATGCGTATGTGTGTGGGTGTGCATGTGTTTAACACTTCTGTCAATTTTCAACGAAGAACGGATAAAATTCTGTCTGCCCAGACATCTGCATGATTTGGTTTGAATAATATGCAAAGCAGTTGTGAAGGTAAGGGCACAGGGCTGCCAGTCTGCCAGCCTTGGCAGTGCATAAATGAGCTTGAGACTAGAGGAGACTGAAGCTATTACTTCTAGCTGAGAATAGTCCTGCCCAGATTGCTACCCTGACTTTGTGGGAGGGGGTTGGAGACAGTGTGTGGTTCTAGAGAAGCAGTCTGGACTGGACTGATTAGATCGACGACTAGCAGTCTTCCAGAGGGATAGAAACAGATCATCTCTGTTTGTCCCCCATTTGTTGCCACTTTCCCCATTCTTTGTGTCTGTCTTAGGTAGTGTTTCTCAACCTTTTCATTTTTAGTCCTCTCCAAAGAACTTTTTAATACTTTTTTTCTAATTTCTTCTCATCCTTCAAAATGAAAATTTAATACCGTAATTACAATTTATGCCTGTTTATGTATTAGATCTGTGCTTTATACATACAAATAACTTTATTTTTGGTAGTGCAGGGGATTTAATCCAAGACCTTCCCACTGAACTATATCCCTAGTCCTTTTTTAGTGTTTTTTGAGACAAGGTCTTGCTAAGTCCAAGTTAGCTGGGGTCCAGCTTGACATCCTCCAGCCTCAGGTTCCAGGGTGCTGAGGTTACAGGTGTGTATCAACCTGCTTGGCAATTTATTTGCCTTTAAAAACCGACATTGGTCCCTTGCATCTTCCACTAAGTATACCTGATCTAGGGCTGACTCTAATTGCACCAGGCATTCTCCTTCTACGTATTGTAGTCACTCATCTCATCATCCTAATGACCCTTTCAAGTGTTCTCTTTTCAAATTTAGTGCACCGAATCACAGAAAAATGACTTGTCCAAGGTCACACCAATAAGTGGTTACCTGGAGAAACACAACCTGCAAAGTTGAGGATTTCCACACAAGACAGTTTCTGCATATGACTTCCATCATTTCTCATGGTGAATATAAGGAGTTTCAGCCAACTGCAAAGTTAGGGAGAGTAATACGTTTCCATATCACCCCCAGGTTTGATTATTTTCTAGAAGGTCAGTGAAAGCCAGTGTACGCATGGTTACAGTTTATTATAGGGAAGGGTTAAGGTCACTTAACCAGAGGAAGAGGTGGATAGTGTTAAGTGTGAAAGTCTTCCATTATGTGAAGCTTCTTTAGTTTTGTTAATTTCCTGGCAATAATGTGTGACATTATGTACAGTTTTCCTCCCTAAGAGTGCTTACCTAAACTCTGATGTCACAGTTTTTATCTGAGCATAATTATTTATGCATAATTCATTGATTGATTGATTGATTGTCCACATGGTTGAATTAAGCCTTCAGATCAACTGATACAGCTCTACCCAAATCACGTGGTTAATCTTTCTGGTATGGCCAGCCCTTACCCTGTGACTGTCAGGTACAAATTGCCCCACACTAAACAAAGACAATCTTGTCAAATATGACACAGATGACCTCCCAGAAGCCAAGAGCAAAGGAAAAGGTTCTCTTTGGGCAATGCCAAATTCAGAGCACACAGCGGTGGAGCTAAGATTTGAAGACAGTTTATCCTTGAGGACAAGGGGAAAGGCCTTACCTTTGAATAGCAGTCATTACAACAGGCCTGCAAGATGGAGTAGATAGCCATATGCCCGACATACATATGAGTAAACTGAGTTTAGTAGGCTGAATAATGGCCCCAAAGATATGTGTCCCTGGATTCTGTAATGTTACATTGTATAACAAAATGTACTTTGAAGATGTGATTAAGGATCTTGTGATGAGAAGAGTGTGGATTCTCTGGATTGTTCCTAAAGATAATTCCAAGTGTCCTTAGATGAGGGAGATACTAGGAGATTTGACACAGAAGAGGAGAACACAATGTGAACAGAGACTGGAGTAATGCATTCTGAAGATAGAGGAAGGAGCCAGGAGCCAAGAACTAGAGGTATACACTAGGATTTGAAAGAAAGCAGGGAATGAATTTTTTCCTCAGCACCTCCTGATGGAACCATCCCTCCCAATACCTTGACTTTAGCTAATGTAACTGACTCTGGGCATCAGGTTTCTGGAACTATAAGAGAATACATGTATGTTTTCAGTTGCAGGTTTGTGATAATCTGTTATAACACCTATAGGAAATACATAGGGACACAGGGAAGGTAAGTATTTACTTGAGGCCTTACAGCTAGAAAGTAGCTGTTCTAGAATTTTAACATGGATTTCCCTGTCTCCAAAGCCTACCTTTCACATTTATAGTCAGTCCAAGGTTGGTTAGTATAAGGCATATAGGTTTGGTACCTTACTCCTGGTTGAGGTCAACTAATTGATCCTCCCTTCTTACTTATCCAAGGATATATATTACAGTTCTCATTAACATGATGATTCTGTTGGCCACAGGCTATAACCAGCTAAGTGTGGCTTGGCAATAATATCTTTACCTACCACCTTGAGACTCATAAAAGTGGCAGCACCATTCTTGAGCAGCTCTCCTTCACTTTTTTGGTACCTTAAATTTATAATGCCAATTCCTTAAAAACAATATATACTGCTGAGTGTAGTAGCCCATTCCTGTGGTCCAGCCCTTTGGGAAACTGAGGCAGGACTGTTGCAAGTTTGAGCCCAGCCTGGGCAACTTAGTGGGATCTCATTTCAAACTACAAAAAAGGCAGGGGAAATAACTCAGTGTGCAGGCCCTAGCTTTAATCTCCAATATCACAACAATAAACAATACATACCGTGTTCAGGTATATGAGCACTCTATTTCCCACACCCCCTGCCTTGGGTAATTGGCCTTTACCAACTGTAATCTGTCAAATCTAGCACGAGCTGTACACCCTGCAGGACCATCTTTTACAACAGTGCTTGGTATTTTTTTTTTTAAATCACTGTCTTAGATCAATCCCGTAGAAGCAGAGCTTGAGAGAGGGATTTGAATGTGATTTCTTGAGGGGGAAAATGCCTGTAAAAGTGAGTGAAGTGGGATAGTTAAGGGGAAGGAGCTGAGCAAGGACTGATAAATATCTAGTTAGTCCACCTTTGTACCAGTGGGCCTCCCCTGGGTGGGGCTGTTCCTGCAACTTTCTGAGAGCTGGTTTGGCTCTTGCCACCTGAGAGAAAATTTCTAGAGAATGGACCACTGGTACATCATTAGTGGCCGACACTCTTAAGGGCAATGGGTAAATGGGGTGCAGATGAATCCCTTACCCAGGAAAGGCAGGTATGGCAGAGCCTCCTACCATCATCTTGGTGAAAATTTTTCTCCTGCCTCAGTTTCACTGTACTGGAGATTAAACCCAGGACCTCATACCAGGCAAGCCACCACACTACTCCCCATCCCTTTTATTAATCTGTGGTTTCTCTAGTATTTGAGATCTTAGCTCTCTGTGTTTAAGCAAGATTTTCTGAAGGTTTTGTCATTGTTTGCACCTGCTGCATCTGCCGTGCTCGGTATTGGCTTGGCGAAAAACATCAGATGCTTAAAATCTGCTTTGTTCTTTTAGCATTGCTGAGGGGCGTGGGAAGGGCCAGGTGAGCTTTGGACTGGTGGCCAATAAGTGGTAATCACTTATTGACTGATGAAGATGAAATAGACTACAGTGGTATTCACTCACGTAGGGAATCCCCTCCCTTTGTGTGAGGCCTTACCCTAGGGGTCTTTCTAGATCCTAAGTAAAGCATAATCTGCTAGTGTGTTTCATGAGGCCAACTGGCCAACCCAAAAGTCCAAGAAGGAACTGTTGTTACCCATAAAGGTTTTCACAGGGTGAACACTGGTCAATAGATCAACAGGTGCTTTAAAAGAATAGAAGTGTTGGGAAGTTTCTTTCATGTTTAAGCTGTAAAAGCTTGTGATTTGTGCCTTGCTGACACTCTTACTCTCTTGCTTGCTCTGATGATGCAAGCGGTATACTGCATATTGTAAACTGCCCTATGGAGAGGGCCATCTGATGCACAATGGAGGGAGGCTTCTTGCCAACAAACCCTAAAGGAGATGCATCCTGCCAACCAGCCACCAGAGTGAGCTTGTAAGCTGAACCTTCCCTAATTGAGTCTAAGATGACTTGTGAAAGAACAGGAGCCATAAGATCCAACTAAGCTGCTTCTGAATTCCTGACACATAGCAACTGTGATACAATTACTGGTGATGTTCTAAGCCACAGAGTTTGTGAGTCATTTGTTAAGACAGCAATCAATAACTATCCCATAGTATTCATGCGAGTTGGAAACTGAAGCAGAGCCTGTATTGTGCTTTGATAAAATTTAGTATATATGGTAATCAATTTCTCAGATCAGAAAAAACTAGGCATGAACATGTTTCATGAATGAATCATTTAGCCATTCTCCTATTATTGGCTCTTCTGACTGCCTTAAATTTTCTGTGATCAAGGGCCAGGCATGGTGGCACACGCCTGTAATCCCAGCACTTGGGAGGCTGAGGCAGGAGGATCACTGTGAGTTCGAGACCAGCCTGGGCTATGTAGTGAGTTCCAGGTTAGTCTCAACTACATAGTGAGACCCTGTCTCAAAAAGCCAAAAAAAAAAAATTCCTGTGATGAATAATAATGGGTCTATCTATCTATGTGTATCTCCACATAATTGTTCAATATCTAGGAAAGTTTGTTCTAGACATGGACTTCTTAGGGCACCTGTATTTTTGTGATTCTTAGTATATGTTGTCTGCCCTCCAGAAGACTTATTATCATTTCATCATTTTATCATTAGAACATGATAATGCATTTAGAAAGTTTATTCTGAGCTGGAAATCTTTGGATCTAAATCCCTAAGATGGCTTTGTAATTATCTCTGGATTTCAGAATCTAGCTCAGGGCATGACACACAGTAGGGTCTGTTTAGTGATTACTAGACAATAGAAAATTATTTATGAATGCTGGATGACCTTTGTTTCAAGGCAGGTTTGTGGTCTGGTCGATGGACCACACTTGCAGAAGTTTTTGAGCTCTGCCACTCTTTGGTATGTGTCTCGTCACTCTCAGTACTGTACCCTCTTGACACTCTTTGGTTCCGATGGGGCTGCCACCCAAGGATGCCTAACAGCTTCTGCATAGGTCTCAGATTTGTCAAAGAGCTAGTAAGTATTCCAGTATCTTTGTATGACCTGGTCAGGGCTGTTTAGACTGTGCAAAGTTCCTGGGGACAGGACAGGGCATGAAGCTTCAAGGGGCAGAGAAAGGCCCGAATGGCCGGAGTTCAGAGGGTTAGAGCCTCATGTGGACATCAGACTAGCAGGGCTCAAATACCCACTGCAGGTCCTCATGAAGTGTCCATATACCTATTTGGGCTTTATGTGGGGAGCTTTAGGATGCCATTAACAGATTTTTAAATCTAATTTTTATGTGTTCACCATTCACAGTCAGGAAGGAGAATGAATTAAGAGGTTGCTGTGGCTACTCAAGATGGAGATAGAGTGAGTAGCTTTGAATAGGGGATTAGAGTGATGGCAAAGAGATAAAAAAAATGAATAGCTTTGAGAGGTCTGTCTGTAAAGGGTAAAACTAGGGTAGAAAAATTAAGTAAATGACTAAAGTCACATAATATCTATTTAAACTTGTATTAATAAAAATTATATAAAATCAAAAGCTTCATATTCTCTGTGACATCAGTGACAGTATAAATGCACAATGTAGCTGTTATATTGGATAATTCAGTTCACAGGACATTTTCATTGTTATAGAAACTATGATTGGATGGCACCGGTGTAGACTCTCACTCAGTCTTTTGAAATTCTTTGCCTTTTGTATGGCTGGTTTTGCTAGTCATATTACTCAGGAGGCTTTTAGTACTAGGGGTAGAAGTCAGCAAGTCTAAACTGTGCTCAGCCTGGGGGTGCTCCCCAATCCTTAGAACATATAGAAGAGCCCAGAGTAGCTTCATTATTCACCCCCTGACCTGTAGGATAGTGACTGAGCAGGTGGGAGGAGCTGTCACTAACATGCCCATGTGAATTTGGTCACAAGGACACCTGGGGTGTCTTTCTACCCAGAGGGGCCACGCATGGACACCAGTACTCAAGAGTTTGAATGCTGAAAGTGTTGGTATTCAGCACATACATTTCATGGTTGAAATTGCCTATGTCTGAATTAGATCAAAAACTTCAGAAGAATAAAAAGTTACTTTCAGTGAGTACGTATTATCTGTCATGAAATAAAACGGGGATTGCAGCAAATACACTCAATCTTCCACCTCAGAGCTTTATTAACTCTAATCCCACTAGAATCAGTAGCAGGATCTGAGAGTGTAATAAAATGGAGTCATTTTTCACAATTTTTTTTCTCAAGTGCTGGTAGTGTACGAACAGTATTTTTGAAAGAGCTAAAATTTGTTTAAATTTTCCTTGCTAATGTATGTGTGATTTTTATTGACTTTTGTTTTTGTGCATTGTAGCTTTGACCTCATCTTAGTTCAGAGATAGGACAGCAAACCCATGGGACATATCTTTGTCTCCTGATCTCTTGCAGACATTATTTCTCAATCACTAAAACATTAGCCAGTGAGTCTAGATGTGGCCTTAGAATCTTTCCCTCCTCAGCACACCAAACAAGGGAGAAATTAGGTCAGAAACCTAGTTGCTATCCTTGGAAGAGGAACAGGCATTTTATCTGGAGTACAGCAAGATGAATACTCATTTCTCAGAATTGCAATAGAAAAATGTTCAAGTACTGTCTCCTTACGGGAAGGAGAACATTCTTGTTCTTTTAGAGACTGTGAAGAGGGAATGGTAACAGTAACATCATGCAGCATAACAGAAACTGTCACCATGATGATGGTGATGATGATGCACTTCCGTTGGGCTCCCCCTGCCTACACCCAAGAACTCATTTCCTTTTTTTTTTTTCCTTCTGGTACTGGAGATTGAACCCAGGGCCTTACCACTAAACTACACCCTCAGTCCCTTTTTTTAAAGTTTTTTGAGGCAGGGTTTGCTAAATTGCTAAGTTGCCCAGGCTGAGCTTAAACTACTTTTTATTAGATAAAGATTTTATTTTATTTTATTTTGGTACTGGGGATCAAATCAGGACCTTGAGCTTGCGAGGTAGGCACAGTGCCACTGAACTAAATCCCTGGCCCAAGATTTTATGATTGCAATCACTTGTTGGCCTTTTAGTTAAGATCAAGCATAGTATATGATTGCAATACATAGTGAATACCTTCATAGTTGGGAATTGGTACATATATATATGGCATCTTTTAAGAACTTTATTTTATTAGTACATGATTGCAGTACACGAAATTTACAGGAGGTACATGGACATAATACATCTTGATTCATTTTTATTTCCCTTCCCCTATCACCTACCACCCTCCTTCCATCTTTAGTGCCTTTCCCCATTTCATTATTATTAGTTTAGTTCATAGTTATGACATATAACACTTCATTGTGGGTATTTGGTATATATATATGACACATCTTTAATAGTTTTACTGCCTCTTCTCCTCTCTTTGACCCCTTTGCAAATGATCTGTCTCCCTGTTTCCTTCCGCAGTCTTTCTTTCTTCCCTTCCTTTATGCTTTACATTGCTCAAGTGAGAGATACCATGTGGCTGTGGTGACAAACGGATGGCGCAAAGAGCATGCTGCAGTGGGCTCACAGTGCTCGCTCTCAGCACGCAGTGCTCTCTCCCTCAGATGCCTATTTTGACTGGGTCTTTTGGTTGGTATAATTTTCTTAGTTCCTTAGATATTCTAGGTATTAGTCCTCTGAGGAATATCTGCCCACAAATTTCCCCATTCGTTAAGTTGTTTCTTCACTCTGCTGATTGTTTCCTTTGCTGTTCAGAAGCTTTCAAATTTGATATAATCTCATTTGTTGATTCTTGCTGTTATTTCTTGTGCAATCGGAGTTCTGTTCAGAAAGTCCTTGGCTATATATTTTATACGTATTTTATTTTAAATAATTTACGTATTTTATCTTCCAATAGGTTCACTATTTCTGTTTTAATGTTTAGATATTTGATCTATTTTGATTTTAATATACTTCAGTCTTCTGCATGTGGATAGCCAGTTTCCCCAGCACCATTTGTTGAAGAGGCTGGCTTTCCTCCAAAGTATATTTTTGGCCCCTTTGTCTGAGATCAAACAGCTGAATGTGAATGGGAATGTTTCTGTGTCCTCTGCTCTGTTTCGTTGATCCACATGTCTGTTTTACACCAGTACCATGCCTTTTCCTTTATATCACTGTTGCTTCTTTGTAGCATAACTTGAAGTCAGGTATTTTGATGTCTCCTGATTTGCTTTTGATATTGTGTTGTCTTCTGCTTCCAAAAGACATATCACATTTTAGTCCTTTTTACTTCCCTTTCCCCTTTTCTTCCTCCCCTCTCCCTCCATCCCTAGATCTCTTTTCCATCTGCCAAAGATCTACCTCCCTGTTCCTTATGGTCTGTCTTTTATTTTGCTTTTAAAATGGTTTATATGTGTATATAGTATATTACTTATATATATTATGTAATATATGTGTTATATAACCTTCCATGCTTGATTTATTTCATTTAGCCTTGTGGTCTCAAGCTGTGTGGGCTTGAATTTGTGCTCTTTCTACCTTAGCCTTTCAGAGTGCTGGGATTAGAGGCATGCATCACCACACCTGGTTCGTTCACTAGTATTTTAAAAACTAGAATCCTGTTGATGAGCTATGGGGTTCTCAGCCAAATGTAACAAAAAGAACATTGTGCCTCAGATATGGTTCTGACTCCATTGGTTTCCTTTTGAATCACTTGGTAGGTAGCCTCCTCAGACAAAGCAAACTGAGGTGGAATAAAAGAATTCTGCAGTTTGAGGAGACTAATGGGATCAGTATTAATAAACAAGTGGGTGAGTAAATGAACATTGTCCAGCATTTCCAAAAATGGGCTTCATGAAATTGTTCTCCAAGTGCTCATAGCAGTCTCTGGTTAAAAGAATTTTGTGGTTAACCATATTTTTGAAATGCTTGTCGAATTGAAACAATGCATGGCCGGGTGTGGTGGCGCACGCCTGTAATCCCAGCACTTGGGAGACTGAGGCAGGAGGTTTGCTATGAGTTTGAGACCAGCTTGGGCTACATAGTGAGTTCCAGGTCAGTCTCAACTACCTAGTGAGACCCTGTCTCAACCCCCCCCCCCAAAAAAAAAGAAACAGTGCATGATTCTCAGTACTCTAATCATGTCAATAAATCTAGTGAATCTTCTAAAGGGTGATTCAAATACAGCATATTCTAAACTTATTTGATCATGGATTTTTTGGTTTTTTAAGTTGATTTTTACATATGAAAATTATAAAGCTGGTATTCTAAGAAACATTTTGTTTTTTTTATTTTTTGTATCAGGGATCAAACTCAGGACCTTGTGCTTGCCAGGGAGGCGTGGTACCACTGAGCTAAATTCCCAGTCCATTAAGAAGCATGTTTTATTCTGGCCCAAACTCATTTTATAGGTTATTAAAATTGAGTTTGAAACATGTTAACATGATTTTCTCAAGGTTCTGTAGGATGGTGGTTAGTCTAAGATTTAAGTTTACTCAAGGCCAGCCTTGGGCCACCACATTTTATGTAACTGATTGGAGAGTTGTAAGTACCTTACATATTTTTTTATTTAAAAACAAAACAAAACAAGAGAGCCTGGATTAGTACCTTCTCTTTAGGTCAATAATTAGTTGTTCGGGTTTAAATCTTAAATATCTCATAAAAGCCACCATTGAATGCTTGGTTGCCAGTCTGTGGTGCTACTAGGAGATAATAGAACTTTAGGAGGTGGGGCCTAATGGATGGAAGTCAGTCATTGGGATCTACCCTTCAAAGGGATATTGGGACCTATGGCTCTTTCCTGTCTCTGAAGCTGGGAGCCAAAATGAATCTTTCCTCCTAATAAGTTTACTTTCTCAAGTGTCACAGTGATGGAAAGCTAACTAACATGTTAGTGTAGTATACATTATAAGTAGGAATGGCTAAAGTGAAATTTCAGAAAGATGCTACCAGGCCCAACTAGTTCATTATTTGTTGTGAGAGGGGCTATGAATGAGAAGTCTTTGCTGTGTTTGCTGACTGTGTTCATCAGCTTTCTATCACTATCACAAAATACCTGAGGCAATTAACTTATAAGGTGAAAAGGTTTGTTTTGGGTTGTGATTTAGGGGTTTCAGCCCATGGTTGGGCAGACCCATTGCCTGAGGCATTATATCATGATGGAAGCATGTGGCAGAGTAAGCATAATGGCCAGGAAATGAAGTGATAGTGAAGAGGGGACTGAGGTTCCCCAGTTCCCTTAAGAAGCACACACTTCACTTCCAATGACCTAAAACACGTTACTACGCCCTATCACCTAAAGTGCCTCCCTGGGACCACACTTTAATGCAGGGACCTTGGGGAACATCCAAAATCCAAATTATAGCACTGATGTCTTTATGAAAAATGAATAGTTTCATTTTAAAATAGCAATATACAATCTTTTAAATTGACTTTGGCTAGTCTGCATCTTGGCGACAAGGGATGTTTTAAATTGTGAGTTCCATGAAGGTATAGAGGAAGTTTGGTGCATGTTCTTGGAACTTAAGCAGTAAGAGGAAAGAGCTGTGGGTTTCAACATCTCCTTGAAGGGCATCTCCAATGACATATTTTCCTTCTAGGCCCAACCTCCTGAAGGTTCTACCACCTCCCAGAAAGTGCTTATTTAATATATTTGCAAATGTTGTATTCCTCTCAGAAAAAATCCTTATCTAGGTCATGAGATCCTTGATTACACTATGAGATGAACTTTTTCATATCCTGAGCATCAATCGAGTCAGTGGATTGAGACCATTTTCTAGCAATTTTTTGAGAAGTCACTTAGGGGTTTTGTTTGCCTGTCCACAAGTCCACTTAATTTGATAAAACCTTTTAATGAACACTCTTTATTTAAAAATCCTGCTGCTTGCTATGCATATTTTTCTACATATTAAGAAGCTTATACTTTGTGTCCCAAATAAAGCACAAGAGAATAGAGATTGGCTGGCAGTATGGTTTCATAATTTCTACCCAGAAAAAAGTGTTAAAAGGCATCAGATTACTCCTTTTTTTGGGAGATTGTAGCCTAATGGTACTTGCAAGATTTTTCTGTCCTGCACTCCGCAAGCCCTGAGGCTCAGGAATGTTCAGATTCTTGAAGAATCTCAACTTTTCCAGATGGTAGAAGTACTGTAGGAAAATGTGGATTTAATTTAATATTGCTCTGGCAGACTATAATGATATAGTAAGGCCATATTTGCTAGTTTCTTGTTTATGTCCTGTAATTTATGTCAAAGTACATTTAGGCCAGAAGGTGAGTAACTCATATTTGGTGGATTTCAGGACAAGACAGTGTACTACTGAGTTCTCCAAATTTTGTTAGAATTCAGCAGAATTGATTGGGCCCCATTGTATTCATAGGTTAGTGGTATTCTGTCTTTGTCTTCTCTGTGACAAGTTACTCTCACACTTAGGGAATTGTGCTTACAGAGTCTACAGATCAGAAATGACCCTGAATTATGCTTATCTGGGGATGGTTTATCTCTGCTTTAGGAGGTAAGGGTCTTCATTTGAGAAGACCCAAAAGATGATGGTAATAGAATTGCAGAGAGCTGAGATACCCTAAAATGTTCAATTTTACACATATCTAGCCTGGATTACTCATTTCAGTCTACCTGTGGCCTCTCCTGTGTTTTAGCTTCTTTATAGCATGGTGGCCCAGGGTAGCTAAACTTCTTATGTTGTGGTTCAACCACTGTGATCTTGGTGAACAAGGTGGGCTACCTATTATGACCCAGCCTCCAGAGTCATCTGAAACAACTCTGCTCTGTCCTCTTGGTTGATGCACTTACAATCCTGCCTGGTTTCAAGGTTGGGGAAATTAGACGTCACCAAGTGATAGGGAGTCACATTGTAGAAAAGCCATTGTAGTCATATTTGGAAAATACAATCTTCCAATCCTCACTTATGAGTCCAGAGTGAGGAGGATCTAGTATGAACAAGATGTGATAACTTGCAATGTGTGAGCTAGATAAGTTCCAGGTTTCCTGCTGGTAATTCAAATTTCCTGGAGTGGCATTGCTTCTATATATAGGGAGCTCCCTACTGGGAGTTATGAATCTTAAGCCAGTTAGCACACTAGCTAGCATTTCACAATTAATCTGAAATGCTAATTACCTGAGGCAGTTGTTAACTCCTATGGAGCCATTATCTAAATCAGAAAAAATTTTCCTCTGAACACCGGGGACTGACAGAACACCTATATCCTTTACAACCAGAACTTATTGCTGCTTATACTTCTCAGAGGGTCTGTGACTAGCTCACAAGTAGATTTGGATTCTCTCAGACTTTCAGAGAGGCAGGGATTTGATTTGAGTGCCTCTGGTTCTTTGGCTATCAGCTGTGAAGCCTTACTTGGATTCCCAGTGTTTAGTATGTGCTTCTCTAATGTCAGAATGATGGAATTACCTGAAGAGTTTGTTTAAAGTGAAAATTCCAGGCCCTCACCCCTCTTAAGAGTTTCATAAAGTTTGAGGTGAAAGGGACTGAACCAGTAGAATTGAATAGATGAACATATTCTCAGGCAGGAGATTTAGTTTAGTGGCACAGTGCCTGTCTGGCAAGCATGAGGTCCTGAGTTGGATCCCAATTACCAAACAAACCAAACAAACAAACAAACAACCCAAAAACCCTCTTCTTTTTAAATTTTTAATTTTATTAGTATGTGTTTGCAGTTCATGCAGTTTACAGTTATCTTGGGGAATGGTTACATGTACATACACAACTTTTTTTTTTAATCCTTTCACATATCACAGTCTGGTATCCTTTCCCCTTCCCCCACTCCTCCTCCAATTCCACATCCCATTTTTCATTCTTGTTGATAGTATGAATCTTAGCTCATATCATGCCGTATACTGTTTACATTAATTGAGGTTATTAGGTTCTTGTACATGGCATATCTTTAACGTACTTATTTCCCCCTCGCTTCCTCATCACTTCCCATGCTTTTTCCCTTGGACCACTTCCCTATCACAAGAGACCCATTTCCTTGTCCCCTTTTATCCATGCTTTACTATTCTGTTTATACTTTGCATCATTGAAATGAGAGATACCATACAGTATTTAAGGTTGTGGGGTCTGGGAATCTAGCTCAGTGGTTCCTCCACCTGCCTTGCAATTGCAAGAATCCAAGTTCCACCCACTGCACCAAAAAAAAAAAAAAAAAAAAAAAAAAAAAAGAGGAAAGATTTCACTCAACATTATTCTTTCCAGGTGAACCCATTTTCCTACAAATGTCTCAAAGCTGTCTTTCTTTATAGCAGAGTAGTATTCCATTACATATAGGTACCACATCTTCTTTATCCAATCATCTGTTAGTGGGTATACAGGCAGTTCCCAGGATATAGATGTTATGAGTTCTGCTGCTTTAAGCACTGGTATGCTTAAAGCTTAATTGCTGTATTATGATATCTTAAGTTCTTTGGGGAAGATACCTAGCAGGGGGATTGCTGGTTTATATGGAATTTCTAATTTCAGTTCTTTGAGAAATCTTCACGCTCATTTCCATAATGATTCTACTAGTTTACATTCATACCAACAATGTAAGAGTATTCTTTGTTTCACCACAACCTTGCCAGCATTTGTAATTGTTTGATTTCTTAATGAATGCCATTCTTTCTGAAGTAAGATGGAATCTTAGCATTGTTTTAGTTTGCGTTTCTATAATGGGCAGAGATGTTGAGGATTTTTCATATATTTGGACCATTTGCATTTCTTTCTCTGTGAAATGTTTCCTCATTTATCTTGTCCATTTCTTGACCAGATCTTTAATTTTAGGTCTTTTTCTTTTTTTGAGTTCTTTGTATGTTCTAGATCTTAATTCTCTGTCTGAGGAGTTGCTGGAAAAATTTTTATCCCATTCTCTAGGCTGTCTCTTCACTCTACTGCTTGATTCTTTTGCTGTACAGAAGCTTTATAATCTGATATAATCCCATTTGTTGATTCGTGCTCTTATTTCTTGTGCAATTGAGGTTCTGCTTAGGAAATCCTTTCCTACACCTATGTCTTCAAGTGTTTTACCTGTTTTATTTCCAGAAAGTTTAATTTTTCTGTTTTAATGTTTAGCTGTTTGATCCATTTTGATTTTAATTTAGTATATGGTGAAACAAGGGTCTATTATAATGGTTTAGTATATGATGAAATAAGGGTCTAATCTTCTGCACATAGATAACCAGTTTCCCCAGCACCACTTGTTGGATAGGCTATCTTTCCTTCTACTGTGCTGTTTTGTTGAAGAGCAAATAGCTGAATGTTTCTGGGGAATTTCTGTATCCTCAATTCTGTTCCATTGATGCACATATCTGCTCTTGTTCCATTTCCATGCCATTTTTATCACCATTGCTTTGTAGCATAGTTTGAAATCAGGTATTGCTGTGCCTCTTGCTTTACTCTTGTTACCCAAAATTGCTTTTGTTATTCTGGATCTGTTCTGGCTCCATATGAATTTTAGGATTGCTTTCCCTAGATATGTAAAGTATGCTGTTGATATATTGATTGGGACTGCATTGACTCTGTGTAACATTTTTGGTAGTATGGCCATTATGACTATGTTGATTCTGTCTGTCCAAGAATAGGGAACATCTTTCCATTTCCTGATGTCTTCTTCAATCTCCTTTTTTGGAGTACTGTAGCTTTCTTTGTAGAGGTCTTTCACTTCTTTGATTAGATTGATTCTTATATATTTCATTTTTCTTGAATTTACTATTAATAATATTATTATAATTTCCATCTGATCCTGTTTATTGTTGGTGTACACAAATGCTAATAATTGTGTTGAACTCATATCCTGCTACATTGCTGAATTTTTTTATTAATTCTAACAGATTTTTTTTGATGGACCTATTTGTCTTTTATGTAGTGTATCATTTCATCTGCAGATAATGATAATTTGAATTCTTCTTTTCATATCTGTGTCCCTTTAATTTCTTTTCTTTTCTTTTTTTTTGGTACCGGGGATTGAACTCATGTCCTTGCGCTTGTGAGGCATCTCACCGAACGGCTGAACTAAATCCCTGGCCCTTAGGGGAAATGCTTTTAATTTTTCCCCATTTAGTATGGCACTGGGTGTTAGTTTGTCATGTATAGCTTTTATTATATTCAGGCATGGTCCTTCTATCCCCATTTTCTTCAAAGTTTTTATCATGGTGGGTGTTGGATTTTGTCAAAATCTTTTTGTTAATTTATCGATATGATTATATGGTTTTTAACTGCTTCTGTTTATATGATGTATTAAATTTATCGATTTAATATGTTGAACTATCTGCATCTTTGGGATGATACATACTTGATCATGATATACCTTTTGATAAGGTCCTGCATTCTATTTCCTAATATCTTTTTGAGGATTTTTGCATCTATGTTCATTAAGGAGACTGGCCTATAAGTTTTTTTTTTTTAATTAGGTTTTTATCCAGTTTTGGGATCAGGGTGATATTGGCTTCCATAAAGGAATTTGGGAGCACCCCATCCCTTTCAATTTTTTGAAGAGCTTGAAGATACATTGGTGATATTATATCCTTAAAGTATTGCAGAATTTAGCAGTAAACCCATCATGTCCTGAGCTTTTTATAATGGGTGGATTCTTTATTTCTGTGTCAATTTCTTTGCTTGTTATTGGACTGTTAAGCATACTTATGTCTTCTTGGATTAATTTTGATATGACTGGGAATCTGTGCATTTCTTCAATATTTGCTAATTTGTTGGAATACATTTTTTCAAAGTACTTACTGTCTTTTGTATTTCAACAGTGTCTATTGTGATTTCCCCTTTTTCATTTCTAACTGTATTAATGCGAGTCTTCTCTTTCTTTTTCTTGGTATTTCTGGCTAGGGGGTGTATCTATTTCAGTTATTCTTTCAAAGAACCAATCTTCATTTCCCAATTTTAGGGCTGGGGATTTAGCTCAGTGGTTCGGTGGCCTGCCTTGCAAGCTCAAGGACCCGAGTTCAATCCCCGGTACCAAAAAAAAACCAAAAAAAAAAAAACCAAAAAAATATTTCCCAATATTAAAAAAATTATTTTTATAGTCTCAATTATATTGATCTCTAGTCTCATCTTTATAATTCTCCACCTCAATTTCAGTTTGGGGCTAGTTTGTTGTTGTTTCTCAAGTATCTTGAGATTTCTCAGAAGATTGTCTGTTTGAATTTGCTCTGCTTTTCTAATGTGAGCATTGATTGTGATGAATTTTCCCCTTAGACCTTTGTTCATAGTGTGCAGAAGTTTCATTGAGTTGTACTGTCCTTATCAGTCATTTCATTCCAGAAAATTTTAAATTTCTTCTTTGATTTCTTCTGTGACCCACTGGTTGTTTAGAAATATATTATTAATTTTCCAGGAGCTTTTGCCTTTTCTGAGATTTCCTCTGTCATTGATTTCTGTTTTCATTGCACAGTGGTATGATAGTATGCTTGGGGTAATTTCTATTATTTTATATTTACTTAAGCTGATTGATATGTGATCTATTTTAGAAAAAGTACCATATGATGCTGAAAAGAATGTATACTCTGTTGTAGAGGGATGGAATATTCTATATATTCATGAAGTCCATATGTTCTGAGGTTTGGCTCAGCTTTGAAATTTATTTATTGGTTTTTATGAGTTACTCATTCTATTTGTAAAAGTGACATGTTAAATCCCCTATTATAATTGTGTTAGTATTTATTTGATCTTTTAATTTCAGTAGTTTTTGTTTTATGAAGATAGGTGCTCCAGTATTTGGTACATATGTGTTTATTAATGTTATTTCTTCTTTTTGGATTGTTCCATTAGCTAGTACATAGTGACTTGTTTTCGTTTCTTTTAATCTATTTTAGTTTGAAGTTAACCTTGTCTGATATTAGATTGTTATCCCTGTTTATTTTTGGAGTCCTGACACATGAAATGGTTGGTTTTTGTCCTTTAATTTTTAGTCTATGAATATCTTTTTTGATTAGATGATTCCAAAATCTATCTTGGATGCAAAAGACTGTTGGATATTTTTTTTAATTCAGTGTGCCTGTCTGTGTCTTTTATTTGGAGAGTTGAGGCAGTTAGCACTGAGAGATATAACTGAGATATGTTTGTTATTTAGTACTGTTGCTTTCTTTATCTGTCGGTGTATTGTTTTTCTTGATGCTTTTTGTTGCTGTTTATCCATTGACCTCACTAATTTCCCCTGCATTTTTAGCTGTGTCAAATTCATTATTTCGAGGCTGAGGCAGAAGGATTGCTGAGAGTTTGAGATCAGCCTGGGCTACATAATGAGTTCTAGGTCAATCTCAACTACATAGTGAGACCCTGTCTCAAAAAAAAAAAAAAATTCTGTTGAGTATATTGTTAAGTATTTTATCTTGAGCTATTTTAGCACTTATATCTTCTGAGCTGGTCTTTTTTTTAATGGAAATACCTTCTTTCTCCATCTGTTTTGAAGGGCAGCTTTGCTGGGCAAGTTAATCTGGATTAGAAGTTACTTATTCTTAGGACTTGAAATACTTCATTCTAAGGTCTTCTTGGTTTGTGTTGAGAAGTTTGCTGAAAAATATGTGATATTTTTTTTCTGACCACTTTTAAAATTATGCTGTTTTTGCTGTATATCTGGTAATTTAGTAAGGATATGCCTTGGTGAATTTCTTTTTCATCATCTTTGGCTTTCTATAAGGGTCACTTGTATTTCAAATTCTTTTCTTATATTTGGGAATTTTTCTTCTATGATATCTGTAAGCATATTAGTGAATCCATCTGTGCTATCTTCTAGTTTTTATCTAACTTCAGTTAGCCTTAGACTGGTCTTCTTGTTGTCATCTAGTAGCTGCTGGATAGTCTTCTCTTGTTCTCTTATTTTCTTTTTGGCTTCTTTGAGTTCTTTATCATAATTCACTATTTTGGCCTTAATACAGATACTCTATCTTCACATTGGTCATTTCTGCAGTGAATGAGTTTTATACATTTTTCATTTCAAGTATTTCTGTCTGCCATCTTTTTGAGGATTCCATGTCACTGTTGAATCTATCATTCATTTTTAACTGTTTTGGTTAGCTTACCCAGTTTTTTACCTGTTTCCCTGAAATTCACTCTGGGTTATTGAGTGAAATTGCTGTGAACTTTTGGTTCATTTCCTCTTTGAACTCATCTATTTTCTTCATACCTTCTATGAACTTTTCATAGATTTCTACTACCTGCTGTTTGTTTTCTTCTTCCTTTTTGACCTCTTGCTTTGCCTTGGAAGAGTTGGGGGGAGGTTGGAGAGCTCTTCCCTTTCTTCCCTCCTCCTATGTGTGTCTGTGAGATGTGTCTCTATCTATATATTTATCTATCATCTATATATCTACCTGTTTTTCTCCTTTTTTGGCTGTTACTGTATGTTGGGCAGTAGAGAATTTGTAGCTTATGTGGAGATTTTTAGTAGGATGTTGCCTCCTTGTGAATAATTTTGAGATTTGTATGTTCAGTTCTAGTATTTACTTTTTTGTTTTTTACTTTAAGTGATTTCAACTCTGTTCTTATGTTCTGCTATCATTTCAGAAAATTCAGGTAGATGGCTTCTGATTTCCTCTATCTTATTGTCCTTTGGAATTGTCTTTGGTAGGCCGGAGGTCTCGTCATTTTATGTTTTCTGAGTTATTGCTTGTAGATTTCTTATGGTAGGTAGCTTTATTTCTAGTATAGAGGCTTCTCTAGGAAATGTCTATTCCTCAGAGATGTCTTCTAGGTGTAGGTGGTTCCTGGTTTTCGTGTCTATCCCAAGATCCTACCTTCCCATTTTGTAATGGATGCAAGGTTTCTGTCTGCTTAGCCAAGCACTGAGTCCTTTAGTACTGGTCTGTGTTGATGGTTGTCACAATGTTGTTATATGAGGGAGAACAACTGATTACAACAGGTATGACATGGCTAAAGTAATACAGTTAGCGATAACAATAACATCAAGCACAGCCTAGCAAGTGACAAACTGTGTTAACTGTTTGTCAGTTTTAATCACATAAGCAAGCATTGCCGTTATATAACAAAATCCAACATAAGCCAGGCACTTGTATGCAATGAGTCGCCCCTTAGTAGAGTGATTTTACTTTTGTGTGGGGGGAATTTAAGAGGGATAAGGGACAAAACAGAGATAAATGAAGAGAAATATAATGAAAGCAAGGCTGGAGGGTGAAGGCTGAACACCCAGGCATTGGGAGACTGGAGAAAAGTACAGGAGGGAAAGAGTGAAGCAGAAAGCAAAAGAATAGCAAAAGAAGCCAGAAAGATAAGAGGCACTGTTCACTCATATGAAAATATCACAAAATCAAGAGAGATGTTGGGAGAAAGAGAGAAAAGTAGACTGGAACAAAAATAAAGGTTTTTGAAACCTAAACAACCAAGCCAAAACAACAACAACAACAACAACAACAACAACAAAACCCAACCAGAGGGATGAAGAAAAGCAAATCAAGCAACAAATAAAAATCCCTAAGATTCGTCTGGTATGCACAGTTCTGTGGTAGTTTCCCTGACAGAGCCTGAAAATATGCTGTGTAACTTCACAAAGACTGCAGTTAGTGCTGAATACTGGGCTGATGTTGGCCTCCAGGTGAGGAGGCTGGCCATTCTTCAGCCAGCGACTTCCCACACACCCTGCTTGGGGTGGCTGGACAGTATCCCCTGAGCCCATCTCCACGCTTCTGTCCCAACTGTTGTGGCGCCCTCTGGTGGAGCCAGCCTGAGGCTGCTCTCAGGTTGGTACACGGTTCCTCTCTGACCTTAGGGGTCCCTGGGTTCCACTGGGCTCCTTAGTTTCACTCACTGGTTGCTGATGGGGGAGGGGCACCCTTGTCCTGCGGTTGGCAAAGGTTGCTTGCCTACTTTGCTGCTGGTTGCGTGGTGGGCTGGAGGGTACCTTTCTGGTTTCAGGCCTCGAAGCTGCCCTGGGGCTTTTTGAATTAAGATGGCAACCCCACCCTCCGGTTGCTGCTGGAAGGCTGTTTGTACTGCCTTCCCTCCACTCACCAATTGTTGACTCACCTTGTCTCTTATTCTCACTGCCGCCTCCCATTATATAAAATTCTTCTGATCCAAGTCCAGTCTCCATTTCTCAGTGTGATCGTGGAAGCATTGCGCCGAAGATCACTATGGCCAGGCCTAACTCCCCTCCCGCAGAGGTGACAGGGCCCCGCGGGAGGAGAACAGCAACGACAGGGCATGGTGGAGCAAGGTCTGGCGAAAAAGAGGACTGTCTTCCTCCCCGCCCGTTGGCCAGAAAACCACGCATGATGTCCTGCAGACCTTAGCTGTTCTGGCTCTGGTTACAGACCAGCCCCTTTAACCTCCCCCTGTCCTTCACTTATTTCTACCACTGATAACCGTGCTGCATTTGCCTGGGGTTCCCCCCCCCCATCAGGAGTTAGAGTCCCACCTGGCTTCACCTTTGTTTTTCTTTGTTCTTTTGTATCTTTCTTTCTTTACCTTTTCTTAGTCTCCCACAGCCATTTCTCCCAATTTCTCACTCGGTGGACCCTTCAGCCACGTGGGCCGTGGCAGTGTGCTGTAAAATTGTTTCACTGGCCCCGCAGCTACACCACACCGTGTGACCAGTCTCTGGTCTGCGTGGGTGAGCTATTTCTTCTGTAGTAAGGGATCCTATTTTCTCCTCTGTCAGTTCCCTCATAGTTCACTCATTCTATTTACTCTCTGAGCTATTAACTTCCAGATTCTGGGCACTTTGTGCACCATCTTCCTTCCTCCTCTTCACACTGATTTTTATAGAGTCAGTTATGTAAAGCCGAGTGGGTTGGGGACTAGGTAATTCCAGAGGGGGCAAGAGAAGATATGGGAAGGAGGAAATAGGAGTGGACCAAAGGATCCTAATGGGATAGAAGTAAGCTATATATTTACAAGGGGTGACAGGCAAAACTGCAAAATTGCAGGTGAGAAATGGGGGTGGGAAAAGACTATGATATAAATGTTATAGAAACAGTTAAAGGGAGACAAGTGAAAGGGGAGAGAGAAAAGAAAAGAAAAATTAAGAATGAATAAGACACAAGTGAAAGAAGTCAGACAAAGAGATATGGACATAAGTAGGAGGGATGTAAAAGACAAGGGGGAATTCCCTTGCCTTCTATAAAGTATATTTGGAGAAAAAAAGGCAAGAGGAAGAGAAGGACATGTACACAAACATAATCATAAAAGAAAAAAAGGTAAAATAATGGAATAAAAATATAGAGAAAAATGTACAGAAGGAGCAAATAAAAAAATGAAAAAAGTAAAAGTAAATAATACAGTCAAATAAAGATTAATTCTATTGTTTTGCAACTGTGGCTCTTTTTGTAAAAATTGGTGTGCAATGCACTGTGCCCAAAAAGGTCAGGTAGGGAAATAAAACCTTTATACTCTATTAGCAACACTCTAAATATGCTTTCCAGAGTAACTTTGATGTAATGATACTACTTCTGTACTCTTACTAGGCAGATAGAGCTTCAGCTCTTGAAATTATTATTATTATTATCATTTTTTTTTTTTAGACAGGGTCTCACTGTGTATTTGAGACTGACCTGAAACTCACTATGTAGCCCAGGCTTGTCTCGAACTCACAGCGATCCTCCTCCTTCAGCCTTCTGAGTGCTGGGATTACAGGCATGCGCCACCACGCCTGGCTTTGAAATGAATTTTAAAAGTAAAAATTTAGAAAGAAAAAGCCTGGGTTGAAAAAAATGTAATAAAATAGCAGTTGAATCTTTAAGCTCAATGTTGATGAGATTAAAAGTTCTTTTTTTATTTTTCTATAAGGCTTTCCCTCAAAAATTCCAATTAAAAACAACAGAATTATGATTACTCTAAAGAAATCCAGCTCCGTGAGTATACTAAAACAGATTGAGTTAATTGTATACTTTAAATGGATGAGTTGCGTGATATGTGAATTAAATCCCAATATCGGTTATAAATTAAAAATACTTAAGGACAAAATTCCATAACTAAGCTTTCTGTGTCATGTTATTTTCATTAGAAATTAACAAACTAATGATAAATGTTATGGCAATTTCTCTTCTCAGTGTGACCTCGTTTAAAGATTTTTCCAGGAAAATTTTGTCATAGAAGCACATAATAAACATTTAAAAATGTAACAAGATGGATATTTCTATGTAAAATAACTGAGGGGAGGGAGAAGAGTGGCTAGGGATGAGAAATTTTATAAGTCTCATTTACTGAAATTTATAATTTGAACATGGCAGGTATTTGAAAATGCTCTAATCTCTAAGTTCATTCAGTTTCTTAGTGTTTAATAACAGTGGGAGCCACTGGAAAAGAGACATGGGGTTCAGAAAGTACATGTTTCCCTTTACAGGGTGTAAAATATGAAATGTGAAGCCTCCTTCAGAAAGTCTTATCTAATAATGCACATTTGAATGGCTCAGGGGAAGGAAAGAAAAAAAAATTTTTGGTACTGGGGATCAAACTCAGGTCCTTGCACTTGTGAGGCAGGCAGCGGAACCACTGAGCTAAATCCCCGGCCCCTAGAAAATATATTTTTAAATGAGATAAAAGAAAATCAGAAATGATCATTGTTAGATGAACAAAACCCAGGTAATCAGGCTCTCAGTAGTGCATGATGAAAGGCCAAGTGTAATATTCACATTGATCACTTTTTCTTCCCCTTTTTCAAATGATTTATTGTCCTTTGATATTACAATCAGCTAGCTAGCTGCAGCATAAATATTTGATCTTGGTGTAGTGTTTTTCACTGCTGCCTTTTGCTACAGCCGTACAGCTTTTTTCCTCCAACTTTCCTTGATTAAAGGAGAGAGGCAAATATGAGATGTGCAAAGTGAGTAGAAAAAGTTGACCTGCAAGTTGTATAAGTGAGGGAAAACCCCAGGGAATAAATAAAATACCAGCAACGAGAAATTCTAAGGTTTCTTGGGAGCTGCATTAGGTGTATCGTTTTCTGATGTGCTTTAGTTCTGCTTGCCTGGGGACAGTGAGGAAACTATGGAATTCATTTTGTTTTCCAACACTGTCTTTTGCTCTTTGGTTGTTGTCAAAGTGAGCTGTGTGAAGTGGGGAGCTGGTGCAGTACTTTCACAAGTTATCTTACGTGTTGAAATTTAGGTCCAATAATATGGGATAGAGGAAACATTCAGTAGCTTTGTAGAACTCATCCCTAGTGCTAATTCCTCAGTAAAGAGTGGAGCTACTAGAAGTTGATAGCCAGCCCTTAGAGCAGCTTGGATTTGAGAAGATGGATCTGGGGAGGAGGGATCTGCATGGGGTGCCCACAGCCTTTAATACACCTACTGTTCTGTTTCCTGAGGTCACACAGAATAAATGCAGCCCAGGTTCCACTGAGATGACCTTCCTCATACTTGAAGAGCGCCTTATCCTTTTTTGGTCAGTTGTACTCTTATCTAGGGTAAATTAGGTTTAATCAGCACTCATATGTTGTGGGTTAAAGTCTTGCAGTCAGTCTCACCGCTTTACTTTGGAATCAGTATTCCAGATGGAAATCTTGGCTTCTGCTTGCGACTCTGTGTGGTGTTGTAGAGTGGTGAAGGTAGCATGGGGGAGGAAAGGGTGGGCTGTCTTTTCTTCATCTACAAAGCATGGAGTGTGGTGTTTATTCAGTACTGTGAAGAGGTTGTGAATGATGTGTGTGAAGGGCTGGGCACACTGTCGTTCAAAATCGTCATTGAGAACATAAGGTCTATTATAATCCTAATTAAAAAGACAGTTATTGAAATCAATCATGATGGTTGCTGACCTTTCCTCTGGACAAGAAGCTTTGCCTTTTTGTTCTTACAGGTTTGGGTCTGTGCCTTTGCTCTGATGTTGGATTATTTTGATAAACATGGCTAGATGCTTGTGTGATTCTGTATTAGTCAGCATTGCTATTTGCCCTAGCCAATTTACTTCACTTCTCTAAGCTTTGGTTCTTTCTGGAAAAACTGCTTCCCCGGGGAGTTATGTGAGGGAGCTGGCATAGAACAGCTCATTATATGGTGGATTACTATTGTTTTCCCATTTGAGGGCTTCCTTTTGCCTTATTCCCATGCTTTGCTTTTTTTCCTTATCCCCAGGTCTAAGTTCAAGTGTCACCTTCTTCAGAGGGTTTTGTTTGATTGTCGTACTTGAAAAAGACTCCTTCCTATTACTCATACAGCCATTCTGACTATAATTACTGTTTGTGCCATGCACATGTTTATTGTCTGTCTTTCCCATCATATTCTTAAGATGCATGATATCAAGGGCTTTCTTCCGTACACCTACTGCCTAATACACAGCACACAAGCGGTATATAATCATTGAACAAATCATAATTATCATCACTCTGATAGAAGGCTAAAGGAAGAACAAAATTAGTTTTTAACTACTTGAATTTTCACATATAGCCTATGGAATCATATATGGCTTTAAGCAAACTCCTGAGTTCCAGCTTCTCTGTTAACGTGTCTTCAGGGATGAACTGATGTGCAGGAATTGGGTCCAGTTCCCAGTAGTGCCTTTTGCATGTAGTAGAATTTTGAAATTCTGTTCTCATCCCTAAGTCTCCTTTGTTACCAGAACTGTCTTTCTAACTTTTAGCCATATAATTTCCCCATCTATTCATTAACTTGCCTGTTAACAGTGGATTACATTATCTGGCACTTACCATGTCCCAGCCACCCTTTCATGTGGCTTTTAGTCTTTCATGTGCTGTCTTTAGATTCATCATAATCACTCATTGAATCATGAATATTTCCCTTTTTAGATAATAATACACTATGACCATGTATCATTCTGTGAGAGAGGAAGATGTGAAGGGGAGGAGAGAGGAGAGAGAAATGCCAGAAAAAATTGAATATTGAAAAGAATAGGGGTGGAAGATGACAGTTGGGTTTGAGAGCTGAGGAGTGTATATAAATTGACAGTTGTCATAAAAGTTATTAGAATCCAGTCCAACAATCAGAGATTATCAATCTCAAGTGTGAAGTCATTCAGAGTCAAGTGTTCAGTCATTCTCAGAGACTAGGACCAAAGACAAGCAGCAGACACGTGGAAGCATCTCAAGCATCTCACCTTTTGACATACAAATATTGGCTGTTTTCTGCTAGGGTCAACATGGCATGTCCCACGCAAGGTTTGCTTATAAAGAGGAGGTGAGGGGCACTCATTGTTGAGAAGACAGTTACAGGACATGGACAGATTCAGCCAGAGAGTAGGTTAGCCTGCCAGAGGAAAATTCAGTGGTAAACACAAAACACATTTTCAAAAGCATCTTCACCAGGGCTGTTTTTTGAAAACGGGGCAGAAATCTCTTAAATGGTAGGTGACAGGGTTTTTGCCAAGGCAACAGAATGTTTGGGACTGTGAACAAAGATTCTTAGTATGTAAAGGCACTAAATTCTGGAGTTGGGTTTAGTTATACCTGAGGTTTTTCTGACTTAGTACGTAGGTAGGAGGTTTTGCCTTTCTTCAGCTGTTATTATCTCATGGGCATACAGCTTAATTTTTCTCTTTATGGGGCTCCTTAGTCAACTTTCAACCCCTCAAGTCCTTCTGGGAGGCACTTCTTGGCAAAACACTTAACCACCAACAAAAGTTGCCCCCTGTGTCTCCAACTATTAGTAACAGATTCCTGGTCATGGCTAATCATCAGGTTTAATTATATGTGAATCGTTTGCCAGGATGGTGTGGGGGCCAACTTCAGATATTTGTGAGGCTGAATCTGTAGAGCACAGATATACTTGTCACAGAAACATTCCACTGAAAATACTTTTTAAATTGCATACGGGAGTTGAAGAAAGTGGGAAGCATAGATTGTGCTTCACGCTACCTAAGCTGACTCCTCTTGATGGATTTGCTCATCTTTCTAAGATGTTAGCATTTATTTCACATTATATTTGACATGCTTTATCTCCCACCCTTTCTAGTTCTCCATTTGTTTTGCTGGCTTTTCCTGAATATTTTATAGTCAAATATTTACCAGTACCTCTAGAGGTCATTTGTCATTCCATCAGTAGAGTTGTTTTCTCTGGGTATCAGATCATCCAGTAGTGCTCAACTCTCAGTAATAAGTAAAGGCTGTGTTTTTCTGCTCCAACTTTCCATCTCAATGAGTGGAAAATCCAATGGCCTAGTAAGGCTACTGCATGATCCCATCTCTGGTTATCTCTGATTTCATCTTAGCACCCCTCACCCTGCTTACTCTATTCCTGCTATAATATTGGCCTTCCTGCTATTGTTAGTTTCCTGGTGCTGCATAACAGGTCATTACAAAATGTAGCATCTCATAACAACACTTATTTATTATTTTATTTCCATTTGATACTTGCAAATGACACATGAACTACATTCTTTGGAGTCTGAAAAGGCTGAAAAGTGTTGCCTGGGTTGGGCTCTTATCTGGGGGCTCTAAGAGGGAAACTCAGATGTCTCATTCACTGAAATGATTGGCAGAACTCAGTTCCCTCTGGTTAGAGGACCGAAGTGCCTTGTTTCCTTACAAACTATGAGGTAAGGGCTGCTCTCAGTTTGTGGAGGCCATCAGTGTGTTTTACCATGTGGTCCTCTCCATCTGTGAATCTCAGATTGGATCCTTCTCATACTGTGAATTTTTCTGACTTCTCTTTTTGCTTCTAGCCAGACAAAATTCTCAGCTGTCACAGGACTCATGTGATTATGTTAAATCTATGTAGGTGATCTTATCTTTATCAATTATAGTTGCAGAATTCTTTTAACCTACATAATCAGGGTTTAACACCAGGAAATGTTCTTGGGGCTCCTGTTAGAATTCTGTCTCCCACTTTATTCCTCTAACACTCTTGGGATGGTCGTGTGTGCTGTTTTCTCTGAAACACTTCCCTGCATAGTCACATGGCTTGCTTTCTGACTTCCTTTATGTCTTTGCCTGAGGTCACCTCAGCTTTCTAAGATCAACTGCTTGTAAAGAAAAGCTCTGTACGGGCTATTAGATTTAGCTCAGTGGTTCCAGCGCCTGCCTTGTAAGCACAACGACCCAAGTTTGATCCCTAGTACCAGAAAAAAAAAAAAAAAAAGGACCGCAAAAAAAAAACAAAACAAAA
>NW_022900940.1:13904250-13943692 GCF_012274545.1 Fukomys damarensis
AAAAAAAAAAAAAAAAAAGGACCGCAAAAACAAAACAAAACAAAACAAGAATGAAAAGCCCTGCCCATTCTACTATGTTTTTGTTTTTTGAGGCAGGGTCTCCCCTTGTAGTTCAGGCTAGCCCTGAGCTTATGATGTAGCCCAGGCTGGCCTTGACCTTGTGGTGATCCTCCTGCCTGAGCCTCTGGAGTGCTGGGATTACAGGCATGTGCCACCATGCCTGGCCTACCTATGTGTTTTTGAGATAGGGTCTCCCTGTGTAGCCCAACTTGACTCCTATCTCAGTCTCCCATGCACTAGAATTACTGGCATATTTCCATCATGTCCTGCTCAGCCCCATGCTCTCTGTTCTCCTTTTTTCCCCCTTTGCCACACCCAGCACGATTCACATATTATTTATTTGCATGTTTATTTACTTATTATCTCTCTTTCCTTACTGAATCAGAGGCTCTCCCAAGGAAGGGGTTTTGCCTATTTTATTCATGGCTACATCCTTAGCTACTGAAGTAATTCCTGGTTCATTACAGATATGCTACACATACAAATAAATAAATGTCTAGTGATCTTTAGTTTTCTCAAACCCTGTCTTCTTTCTGTCTTTCAGGTATCTCTGAATTTCAGAATTCTCATAAAATGATTATTATAAATAGTTTTCCCCCTTAATGTATGTATATGTCAGTAATGGAAGCAGCAAGAATCCTCCTTTTCTAACAGATCTAAGGAGAGAAATGTGTGTTTATGGTTTTTCTTATACATATTCATCTCTCCTTCACCTTGCATATTCCTGACTGATACCCAAGTTCATACCTGGGAAGGCTATAAGGAGTTTTGATTGTAGCTTTCCATATGATGCGTAACTCTTGTAAAGTGGAACATCCTTCCCCTTTTTTTTGCAGGAATATTTCTTTATAGTTTAAGGTCCAGTGCAGGACCCATAAGTTGGATTGTTTGATTAGTAAAATTCCTAAGAAGATTGCTGTAGATGAACTATGGCCCTCTCAAATTTGTAAGTTGAAGTCCAGATACTCAATGTGATCATATTTGGATTCAGGATTATTAGGAATTCATTAAGGCTAAGGTCAAAATGATGGATTCTAATTCCATAGGATTAGTTTTCATATGAAAAGAGACATCAGAGAGCCTTCTCTCTCCCTGTGTGAATACATGATGAAAAGCCATGTGAGCACACAGGGAGAAGGCAGCTGTCTGCAACTCAAGGAGAAAGCCCCCCGGCAGACACTGACCCTGATAGCACCTTGGTTTTGGATTTTTCAGAACTTTGAGAAAATAAAAGTCTGCTTTGAACTAGTCTAATATCTGAACCAGAAACTTCTGAGGCCCAAGGGCTGAGTTAGATATACTGGTCTATTTTTCTTGACTCATGTGGTCATTTAAAAACTTTTGAATCTTAAAGGATATTGCATTTAAAAAATCCTGGAATTCCCGTTTCTCTTATAGATAGAAACTTTGGCAGCATATATAGTGTCAGTTGGTTCTTGAGTGACCCTGCCTTCTCAGCTGGGTCATGTGCCTTAGCTTGCCACAGTTTCCACTTCTCCCTGTTGTTTCCTGCAAATAAAGTCTGAGGGTTGGTTGATAATTATCATCATCTCTGTGCTTATATTTTTAGAGTAACAAAATATTTCTTTGTATCTGCATTATATCAAAGTTGAGAAATGAGTAATACATCTACTCACTCTCATTGTTTTCCATAACCTTTGTGGTCGCTTTCGAGCTTTCTAGTTTTACAGTTTCTAGCTAGTTTGGAAGCTGTGTGAGGCTAAAAACATGCTTGACCTCTTCACTACTGTATTCTCAAATCCTGCAGCATAAGTGGTGATACTGAATCACTGTCTATGGAATGAATAAATGCCTGGTATCTAAAACCTGTGCAGGTCAAGTCACACTTAATAACATGGGACATTACTGTTGTCTTTTTATGTGTGACCATTCTACAAAACTTACATATGTAATCACTTCAGATCATTTTTGTGTGGTACTAGGTATTTACCTTGAGGATTTTGCTCTTTTTATTTTTTATTTTGAGACAGGGCCTTGCTAAGTCACTAAATTGCCCAGACTAGACTTGAGGTTGTAATCCTTTTTCCTCAGAGTGCTGGGATTATAGGCATGGACTGCCATGTTTTGGTCTCTTCAATTTACTTTTTCAAATATCCATTTATTTTCTAGGCCTGTTGTTAGAAAAAAAAAAAACTAACACAAGGTTGAAGACAGAAATTTATTATTTCATAGTTTTGTAGGATGGAAATCCAATATCAAGATGTTGGCAAGGCCATGCTCTCTTGAAGACCTCAGGAGAGTGCTATAGTCCAGTTGGATCTTGATTGTTCCCCAGAGGTCAAATGTTAAAAGATTAGTCCCAGTTTTGCAGTATTTGGAGGTGGTAGAAACTTAAGGAAGTGGGGCCTTGAGGGAGTATCTCAGGTCACTGGGAGTATGCCCTTGAGGGAGATTTTGGGCGCCAATCTGCTCCTCTTTCTCATTTTTATTTTGCATCCATGAGTTGAGTAGCTTTCCACCATGTACACCTCACTGCAGGCCCAAAAGCAATAGAGCTAACCAATTAGGTACTGAAATCTCTGAGTCTATTAGCTAAAATAAGTCTACTTCCCTTATAAGTTGATTACTATAGGTATTTTGTTGCAGTAAGGAAAATCTGATTACACAGAGAGTATCATCTTCCTTGCTTCTTCTGACTTGGGTTGCTCTTTAGATTGTAGCATTCTTTGGCTTGTAGTGACATACCTGTGTCTTCAGAGGGGTCTTCACCTGGCCTTCTTTTCTGTGTTTCTGTGTTCTCTTCTGTCTCTTATGTTATTTGTTTAGGGCCCACCTAGTTGATCCAGGTTGATGTCATCTTGAGATCCCTAACTTAATCCTCTCTGCGGAGACATTTTTTTCTAACTCCTTTCTTTTTTTTTGGTACCGGGGATTGAACTCAGGTCCTTGCGCTTGCAAAACAGGCCACCAAACCACTGAGCTAAATCCCCAGCCTGACATTTTTTTTCTAAGTAAGTGTATTTGTGGGTTTTAAGCAAACAATCTTTGGGGGGACACTAATAAGACTACTATAACATCATACATTATTTTCTATCTCTTTATTTGATAAATATTAAGACTATACTGTTTATGTGGTTCAGGTACACCAGAGATTAGTATATACCTGACCAGAGTCAAAGTCAGCATACAATAGAGATACCTGCATACTCATGATTATTGTAGCAGTATTTATAGTAGTCAAGTTGTGTAATAAGATTAGGTGCTTGTCAATGGATAAATAAATAAAGAAAACATTGTATATTTACACAATGGAGTATTAGTCATAGAGAATGAATTTATTTTCAGGAAAGTGGATGGAAAATAAACCAGACTTAGAAAGACAAGTATCATATGTTCTCCCTAATATGTGCAATCCAAAAAGATGTCATAAAAGTAGAAAGGAGACTATTATTAGATAAGAGGAAGGGAATAAGGGGAGGAGTGGGGTCTGTAAAGGAGGTTAATTGAATGAATGCAATCAGATGTCCACATCTGAAAATAACACATTGAAACCCAATATTGTACGATTAATAGGCACTAGTAAAATGTTTTAAAATAATTTGGATAATATTTTAAAAAGAAAATAGAAAGAAGACTATTAGAGTGGAAGAAGGTGATTGGGGAAGGGTAAGGAAGGGGAAGAGAGGGCAATGGGAAGGGTGATATCATCAAAATATGTTATATGCATGCATGAAAATGTCACAATAAAACTCATTTTTGTATATAATTAGTATATGCTAATAAAAGTTACGCTGCTTACAGGATTCTGTGTTGGGCATCATATAGGGAGAGATTCTCATCAATCAAACAGGATCCTTTTTTCTTGGTGGAAGAACAGGAATATATGTTGGTAACCATTACAATTATAAGGATGTTTATGAAGGGCACTGTCAAAGCATGCAAAGCATTGTGATATCTCGCAGGAGAAAGATGTTACGGGATTGGGGTTGAGGAAGAAGGTGAGAATTAGTTGTCTTGAAGGATGCATTGAAGTTTGGTGAAGAAGAAACCTGTGAGAAACTCAGAGGTAGAAGAATACCACACAGAACAACTGTTGATTTTGATGACACATCCACCCATGCATCCCTGAGACAGCTTTTCATATGCAGGAGGTGCTTAGCAGCGTTTTTTTTTACATCTGTAGTTTTTTATTTATTTTTTATTTTTGGAGGGGAAGGGGTTTATAGTTCATTAGAGGATTCAGTCCATAGTCATCTGGCTCCAAGGCAAGGTGACGTGTCAGGCAAGCATCACAGAGGAGAAACAACATGGAATGCACAAGGTAGCAAAGGCAACAAGGGGGCTTTCACTGTGTCTTTCTACCTCTTTTGTCCCATCCAGACTACTGGGATCAGGGCATTGCTGAAGCACTCAGTCACGTGTAGTGGTTCAGTAATCACAAACCCTTAACCCAGAGTCACACATTCCCGATTTAGCTATCTCTGACCAAATCAGGCTTTTGGGGGACATCCAGACCCAAATCATGACATTCCTCCACTGGCCCCCCAAGACTCATATACATCCCTTTATGCAAAAGGCATTTTAGTCCTTCTCTAAGAGTTGCCAAAGTCCTAACAGTTTCAGCATTGCTGTGAAGTCCAAGTACAAAGTCTCTGAGATTAAAGGCAAACTTAGCTCTAAGCCCCCCACCCAGCTGGGCTGCCGTGCCTACAACCAGGGTTCAGCGAGCATTTTGTTAGCCAGAGCACTTAATAAACCCCTGTGCCGTTGGTGCCATACAACAAATTGATATGTTTATAGTTTTCTGAAAATGCAATTCATGATAGAGATGGGAAATTCAAACAACTGATGTCAGTGACATTGACATTAAGCATTTGAAGGTAATATTTGTTCTCGAAGTCTCAGAGTGGCCTTCATGTTGGCATTTTAATGTAGTAAGTATATAGCTCAGCTACAAGGTTCTCTAGTTTTCTTATTCTAAAATCTGATATCTTGGGCTGCTACTCATGCGCTGATCCATTTGGAGCCCGCTGATTTTCATTGTTTCGAAATCTGATTAATGTTCCTGCCTTTATTCCTCCTCCTGGTGTTGAAGCTTAATGCCACAAATCATACTCACCAGTGGGTTTTAGGCCACAGAAGAAATTTCTTTTCTAAGTGTGGAGCTCAAGGGAAAATTTCTGAGAAAGCTACTGAATCATATAACAGAGGTCTTGCCACCTTAGAATTGAACAGAAATGAGGGGAAAATTATTATTCCGTGGGGTTAAGGATGATTGTGAGATGTGATGGACAAGCTAATTTAAACCAGAACCTCAGACAATTCTATGAGAAAATTACTTGCAGTAAGTTTTCACTGCTTATGTTGAAAGTAATGATTTTAACTGTCAGTATATTTATAACCTCATAAACTGTGGATTGATTTTACTTTATTATACATTACTAGACTTTCAATATAGACATTTTAGTAAGATTTTGGATACAGTAGCTATTTAGTGAGAGCCAGAGATAAGCTTGTTTCATTGAACTTGTGATAAAAGCTCTCAAAGGTATCTGCAAAGTTTCCTGGTTGGGTACCCAGAAGGTCATCTAATGTAATTGACATCAGTGTTTTAATCCATCTCCTTGTCTGTGTACATCGTCTGGCCTGGCAGTTGTCCACACTCTTATTTGAACACCTTAGTGATGCGATACTTTTGACTTGAGAAGGGATCTGATTCTATAGAATATTTTTGATTGTTTTATTTCATCATCATCATATATTGAAAATGTTTAACTCAATTTTAAAATAAAAATTATCATCTGCACATTAATATATCTGTATACATTTTGGAAAATGGCAAAGTGGTTTTCAGCAGTAAAATTCAGCCTCTTTGAGATCTAGAATACAGACCCTGGAAAATAATGAGTTTGAGAAGAAAAAGAAGGAGGAGCAGGAAAAGAGGAAGGTGGAGAAGAGGGAGACAAAGAGGGCGAAGAAGAGGAAGAGGGAGGAGAAGTAGAAGAAGGGGAAGGGGCAGGGGGAGGGCCAAGAAGAAGAAGATGGAGGAGGAGGAGGAGAAGGAAGAGAAAAAGATCACTGGGAATTAAGAAGGAACTAGAAGGAACATTAAAAGCTACAGAAAATTTAGAGAGATGGTCCACAATGTAGAGAAAATAACAAATCAATCTGGACACTCTCCCCAGCATGGGACTTCTTTGTGGGGTACCTGGCTCTACAGAAGAAGGGTAGGGGCTCGGGCCTAGGAAACCCAAGGAGAAATAGTGGTGGACTGGGCCTGTAACACAAAGACGAGCCCACTGCTGATGTGAACTACAGAAGCAGCATAGGAATTTGCTCAATGGGGACTCCTTCCACAGAGCTGGAAACAGCCAGAGAGGGATTCCAGCACAGGTGCCTACCATATTGCCAGAGAGTGCTTAATCAGATGCCATTTCAGGGAAGGGGTTTATTTTTGGGACCCAGAACAACTAAAAACACAACTTTACTTAGGTCTTCCAGTGTTACTCTCCCATTGTGACTGGGTGAAAGGTAGTCATGGGAGTTAGCCATGGCAAGGGGGTGGGTTAGAAAGAGATCCCTGGAGAAATTTAAATTCATGTCAGGAGGGACATGGCCTTTGCCTACCATAGTGAGATGCTAAGCCTAATTTGACTTACACTCAGAAATGTGTGGGTCTGAAAACGCTGGCATTAAATATTTGAGCCTTTGCCTTGCTGCCTACATCCAACAATAATCTAGTGTGATTGCTTTTCCTATCCACTAGTGTCAGAAAGGACAGGTCTCATTGTGGACACTGCTGTCACCTGGGTTAAGCAGAGGAGCATATAGGGTGGGGTTGGTTTGGGGTGTGCCTCAAAAACCCAAATATGGCATAAGGCAGAGAAAACTGATGTGCTGGACTCCAAACATGGCTCTTCAGAGGATACCATTCAACAACACAGAACATTCTTTGTTTCTGTTTTTGGATTCTTTTTTTCTCTTTCCTTTTTCTTCTTCACTGGTTTATTGGGGGTGTAGGAAATTTTTCTTTGTCCTTTATTTCTTTTTTCTATTTTATTTTCCTTATTTCTTTTTTCTTTTGTTTTTATTTTATCTTCCATTTCTCATTTCTGTTACTTTTATTCAATTCTGTAAATATTCTTTTAATCCTTCATAGGATCATTTGCTTCATTGTCTCTCCTCCTTATCTTCTGTTGTTTTTCAATTTTTTTTTTACATTCTCAAACCCTATATCTTTAATAGTGTAACCATTAAGCTTTATTGATCTTTAGTCAGTTAACTCTGTCACTACTGTTAAATTTTTTCTATCATTAGTGGAGATATAGTTGTTGCATTTAATAGATATCTGCTGTATGTCAATACAGTGGACCCTTGACTTACAAACACAATTGGTTCCAGAGGGCTGGTTGTAACTCAGGTTGGTCAATTGAAGGTTCAGGCTTCTCTACACAGTCTTCAAAGTCTCTCTCCTGTATACAGGCAGATCTCAGTGTCTTTAGAGAGACTTCGGCCCAGGATTTCTTAATTAACTCCACACAGGAAAGATGTTGTAATGTTCCTTCCATAACTCTTTTAAGGATTAAATCTGTATCTAAGACCACCTGGAAGCACAAGCAGCCAGCATTGGGGTTGTAACTCAAGACTTTGTTCCTGAGTTACAACTGAAATTCTGGTTGTAACCCAAGTCATTCATATGTCAGGCTGGTCATAGCTCAAGGGTTCATTTTACTTGATGTGTCTTAGGGTTTATCCTATGACTAAATTTATTTACTAAATTTAAGGGAGGTACGTTAATGGTCTGTATGGTGTGCCAATACCCAGTTTATCTTGGACAATATTACTGTTGCTTGATTTATTTTATATTGCTGTTTAATAGCTTTTGCTATTAATAAGCTTTTTCTGTATGATGATACCTGGATTACCTTGGTGACATTAATAATACTGCAGTCCTTTTGCAGAGAACTGGGTGCTGGGTCAGTTACACTTCCTCCTCCCCTCCCACATTAACAGAGGTGGTTGGGTCTTTTGACAGAGGCAAAGAACTATAATAGCCACAGCCTGAGAGCATCACTGAAAAGCAGAGAAACTAAAGAGACCTCCATTCTAACAGTAAAATCTAAAAAGCAGAAGTAGATCAGGGCATGGTAGTACATTCCTATAATCTCAGGGATGCTAAAGCAGGAGGATTATAAAGAATTCAAGGCCAGTCTTGGCTACATAGTGAATTCAATTCCAGTCTGCATTACAAAGAGAGACCCTGTCTGGGGGCGGGGAGAAGTAGCTGTGCTAATATCAGACAAAGTGGATTTTCAAGCCACAACTGATCAAAGGCACAGAAAGTCACTACATATTGGTTAAGGGAACAGTTCAACAGGAAGAGATAATATTTATAAACCTATATGTACCAAACACTGTTTTTTTTTTTGGTAATGGGAATCAAACTTGGGTCCTTGCGCTTGTGAGGCAGGCAGTGGAACCACTGAGCTAAATCCCTGGCCCAAACACTGATAAATTAAACTTCATAAAATGAACACTATTGGACACAAAAGATCATGTAAACAACAACACAATTATAACAGGGGACTTTAATAACCCCACTGTCATAAATAGATACATCAACTAGATGAAAAATCAGTGAAGAAATATCAGAGTTGATCCAAACCTTTGAACAAATGAATTTAATGGAAATCTGTAGAGTATTTCTCCCAACAAACATAGAATGTATTCTTCTCAGCAGCACTCAGACTTTCTTCAAAATAGACCACAGGCTAGCCCATAAAACATGCTTCAGTAAATGCAAAAGAATTGAAGTTATCCCATGCACATTTTCAGATCATAGTGCAATGAAACTAGAAATCAATAGCATAAGAAAGCACATAAATTATGCAGATACATGGAAATGAAGCCATACCCTCTGGAAGAATCAGTTGGTTACAGAAGAAATTAGTTCCTACAGTCAAATAATAATGTCAGTACAGTAGCAGAACACCTGGAAAGCAGGACACAAGGAAAGCAGGCCTAAGTGGGAATTTTATAGCTGTGAGAAACAGTGAGTCCAAACAAATAACCCAAATATCACTTTTCAAGATCCTAGAAAAACAAGATCACCCAAATCAAGAGGAGGTACCACAAAGAAAATTATAAAGATCAGAGCAAAAATTAATGAAATTAAGGCTAAAAAAGACAAAGAATCAATAAATTGAAGTGGCAGTTCTTTGAAACAATAAACAAAATAGATAAATTCCTAGCCAGTCTTATCAAAAAAAGAAAAGACCCAAATCAGTGCAATTAGAAATGAAAAAGGTGGGCTGGGGGTTTAGCTCAGTGGTGCTGCACTTGCAAGGTCCTGAATTTGATCCCTGGTACCAAAAAAAAAAAAAATTTTTTTTTTTTTTTTGGTTAAACTCATAGTGCTGAAGTCTACTTTGAGAACCTGTACTCTAATAAAATGGAGAATCCTGGGGTAACCCATTTTTTGGTCCCCCTCTGTCTCTCTTAGGCAGAAGGTATTTTTCTCTCAATAAATTTTCCTACTCTTAACCTCTGCTTTTCTTAGAATTCATTCTTTGATTTTAGAGAACATGAAGTCCCATTTCGGATATCTAGTAGGTTTGGGAGTTATGTCTGTTCCCCCATATCAGTCTAAATAAGGAGACACTGTTAAGGACTTTTGTTACCTTTGCTATCTTATGCATTCCATGTTGTTTCTCCTCTGTGATGCCTGTTTGCCATCCTTGCCTTGGAGCTAGTTGACTGTAGACTGAAACTTCTACAAATTGTGAGCAAATAAACCCTTTGCCCCTTGAACTTTGGGTGTCGGGTGTTATGGACGAGTGAGTTCGAACAGTAGAGCCCTTTATTATAGCCGGCGGCCAAGTGGGGCAAGCTCCCAGAACTGTCCTGGGCAATGAGAAGCAGTTTGATTCCTCCTTTTAAATCATGCTTTCAGTTGGGGAAAGCAAATGGAATCTTACAGAAGCAGAACCATGCCATGCTAGTGGAGGGCACAAGGAAGTTTCCCCCACACTAGGTGAGGTACAAAACATCCTGCAACTGCAGCAGGTTTACTGCCAAGAGGGATGTGGGTGTTTAGGGTGCAAGCAAAATGCAAGCACTTTGTTCAAGCACAGGTACAAACTGTCATTGAGGCATAAGATGGAGTCGGGCTGGCTATCATATTGAGTATGCTGTCTCAGCAACAAGAGAAAAATAACTAACACGGAAATTTGGTACCAGAGAAGTGGGGTCATTGCTGTGACATTACTTGGCCATGAGGCTCAAGAGCCTTTGGAACTGACTTGTGTGAAAGGGAAGTTAGGAACGATTCAGAGATATCGACTGGAAATAGAGCTGGAATACCTTAGGCTGTTCTGCATGGGAGACTGGTCAGAGCTCAAAAGAACAGAAACCAGCCATTCAGAAGGTTTCTGCTGGGAAGAAGGATTACCCTGGCTATTGGACTCTGGATGATGTGTGTTATGGATTGGCAGAAAGCTTCTCTGTCTTTTGCTTATATCCAGAGACTTTCCCTGAGGCTGAGATCAAGGGCAGCAGAGTAATCTTGCAGAAGAAATTTCAAAGCAGTCTAATGCTAAGGCTGAGGCCTGGCTACTGTTGGGGGCTTTTTAGCCAGATTTATGTTAGAATCAGGAGCAAGGAGCCCAGCAGAAGCTTTAAAATGTTTTGAGTTTGACCAGAAAGGAAGCTCGAGTAAAGCTGTGGACTGCAAGATAGAGCAGAGGAGATCTTGATTGATGAGAAGGAACAGGAGAATGGAAAAAGATGACTTCAGGGCTTCACAAGAAGCAGCAGGACTCCACACTTTGCAGCCTTAAAATTGCAAAAGTGAAAGACTTTGCTTTGAGAAGAAAGCCCCAAAGCACCATGTTCCAGAATGGCAGCAACTGCACCATGTTCCAAAATGTCAGTGGCAAGCCAGGCGTGGTGGCACACGCCTGTAATCCCAGCACTCAGGAGAATGAGACAGGAGGATTCAGGAGGATTGCTGTGAGTTCGAGACCAGCCTGGACTACGTAGTGAGTTCCAGGTCAGTCTCAACTACATAGTGAGACCCTGCCTCAAAAAACAAAACAGACAAACAAAAAACCAAAACACACCACCACCACCACCAAAAACAAACAAACAAACAAACAAAAAACCCACTAAAAAACACCAAAAAAACCGAAAACCAAAAACAAAATGTCAGTGGCAGCCTAGAGAATATGTTCCTCAGGGTTGGATTCAGAGTGGTCAGCAATCTAGGCACTTGGCCACTGCAGCCAAGACAGAAGGAAGCCTGGTTACTGCTCCACCTGGCGGCAAACCTGGGCATTAACCATGTGTGGCTGGTTTTAGGTGCATGCAAAATTCAAGAATTGTGGGGTCGGAAAGGCTTCTACCCAGATGTCAGAAGGCCTGGGAGGCAAAGCAGTGAGCCCCTGAGAGGGCAGTGTGTGACGCTGTGAGTGTGAGGCCAAAGGTGCACTGGAGACCCCAGAAGTTTGAGAGGCCAGGTCCATGGATCTAAGGAAAGCTGCAAGGAGAGAGCAGAGCTAGCCCAGGAGAGAAGCCATGGGAGAAGCAATAACAGGCAGTACCTTAGGAGTGGGGCCAACTAAGCCCTTTGGAGCTCACAACTTGCCACAGATTGCCTTGGATGCTACACTTTGAACTGTAAGATTTAACATTTGCCCTGCTGGATGTTGGTCTTACTTTGTTCCTATTCCTTGTTATATCCTGAATGTAGCTTTTGAAATGAAAATGTCTATCTGTGCCATCGAATATTGGAAGTGTTTAACTTTTTCTTCATGTGTGTAGGGGCTTGTAGCTAAGTTTGCGTTAAATCTCAGAGGAAACTTGGTACTTGGACTTTCCAGAAATGATGAAACTGTTAGGACTTTAGCAACTCTTAGAGACAGACTTTTGCATTCAGGGATGTGTATGAGTCATTGGGGGGCCAAGGGCAGAATGTTGTGGCTTGTGTCTAGATGTCCTTTCAAAGCCTCATGTAGTCTTTTTTTTGAAGGTACCTAAATCTGGAATGTGTAATGCTAGGATTAAAGGCACATGATTACTAAACCACTACATGTGAGTAATTGGTTTGGCACTGCCCTAAAATCTATTTATGACAAACCAATGGTGAACATTATATTAAATAAGGAGAAGCTGAAAGATTTTCATCTAAAATCAGGAATATGATAAGGATGTCTGCTATCACTATTATTGTTCAAAATGGTTCTCAAAACATTAGCCAGAGCCAAGTAGGCAAGAGAAAGAAATAAGAGGGATATGTATAAGAAAGAATAAGTCAAATAATTATTTGCAGGTGACACAATCTTCTACACAGAAGTCACAAAATATTGACCAAAAGACTCCTAGAATGAATAACTGAATTGAGTATTATAGCAGGATAAAGTCAGTGCACAAAAATGAATAACATTCCTTACATTAATAATAAACTCACCAACAAAAGAACAAAGCGAACACTACCTTTCACAATAGCATCAATAAAAATGAAACACTTAGGAATTAACAAAGCCAAGGAAGAGGAAGACTTCTACAGTGAATACTATAGTACACTGAAAATGAGAATCAAAGTGGACATCAGAAAATGGAAAAATATCCTCTGTTGCTGGATGGGTAGAACCAGTATAGTCCACATGACCATACTTCCAAAATTTGAGATGCAGATATCATAAAATTCCAATTAAAATATGAATAGCATTCCTCACAACTTGAGAAGCCAGGCCAGAAGAGATCTAGAATATAAAAAAACAATCTTGGACAATGAGTAAGGAGGGAGGCACCACAAATCCAGACATCAAGTTATACTACAAAGCTACCGTGATTAAAAAACAGCATGACATTGGTGAAAACAAGCAAGCAAACAAAGGAACATAAAATAGATATTTAGATCAAGGGAACAGAATAGCTATTGCAGAAACAATTCCAGGCACATTCAGCTACCTAAACTTTGACAAGGGGCCAAAAAGTTACGCTGAAAGAAAGATAACTTCTTTAGCAAAGGGTAGAGGGAAATTTGACTATCCACATGCAGAAGATTAAAGCTAGACCCATATCTCTCATGATGTATAAAACTAAAATCAAAATGGTATGATAGATCTTAATATTAAAAAACACAATCTGGTAGGAGATAAAATAGGTTAAACTCTTGAAGACATAGGAATAGGCAAGCCCTTTCCAAACAGAACACCAATGGTGCAAGAAATTACTCCAGTAATCAACAAATGGGATCATATCAAATTAATGAAGTTCTACACAGCAAAGGGAACAATCAGAAGAGTGAGGAGACAACCTAGAGAATGGGAAATATTTTTTTGTTAGCTTCTCCTCAGCCTAGGACTTAATTCTAGAATATATAAAGAACTAAAAAAATTAGACCTCCAAATAAAAGACCCAATCAACAATGGCAAGGAAAATGAATAGATACTTCACAGAAGTGCAAATGGCCAATAAATACGTAAAAAGTGTTCAACACTGACTTAGAGAAATACAAATTAAAACAACACTGAGATTCCATCTTACTCCAGAATGAATGGCTATCTCCAGGAAATCAGATCATAAGAAATGCTGAAAGCTTATCAGGAAAAGTTAGCCCCTGTATATTGCTGGTGGGAATGTAAACTAGTTCAACTGTGTGGAAATCAGTTTGGGGATTCCTCAAAATCTTAAACAAGAAATTAAATTTGATCCAGTATTCCCCTTCTATGTATCTTCCCCAAAATGCTAAAGATGATATATTTCAGTGATACATGTGTACCCATGTTTGTAGTAGCACAATTTATGATAACTAAATCTTGTAAATGGACTATATGTCCATCAGTAGGTGAATGGATAAATAATATGGTTATACACAATGGAGAACTACTCTGTTCTAATGAAAAGTAAACTTTAGTTATTTGTAGAAAAATGTAAGCACCTTGAGTGAGACCATAAGTAAAATAAATCAAACACAGATTTAAATATCAGATGGTTTTCATTACACGAGACCTAAAATATAAATAAGGCGTAAACTAAAAGATAGGAAATTAAAATAAAATAGTAGAATAAAAATAGGAAATAATGAGATACATCTTTTGTGTATGGGCAGGGGATAGAGAGATGGGAAAAGGAGTAAGGGGGAAGGGAAAAAAGAATTAAGACATGTTATGTACATGCATTGACTCCTCATGGGGATGTGATCATTATGTATTACAAATATGTAGTAATATAAAAATAATTACATTAATATATCAGAGTAAAGAGCACATAATGAAACATTAAGTCTTTGCCTTATATATATATATTATATATATATCCTTATATATATCCTGAAGTAGTCTTGCTTTTAGAGAATAATGTGTGTATTTACCCTCCTCTTCTTTGTTTTTTAATTAGAACAAATTGGATCATGCAATTTAAATGACTGCACTTTGCTTTTTCTTTATACTTTGGAGATTTCCCCCCATTAGCACATATAGTTTTGTGATTCTCCATTGTATACCATTGTATAGGTAGGTTGTCACTGATAAATATTTAAAGTGGAAATATAAGGATTCTTTTAAATTTTTATTACTATATGTTTGTGATGCATAATGCACTCATCTTGGGAAATATCACTGGAATCTTCATCATCATTTTTTTATCCTCTTTATGCCTCACTCTCCACTCTGTCCTTTTCCATACTCTTTCACTCTCCACAGAGTCTACCTTCCTCTTTTATACCATTTCTTTTATTTTGCTCTTTAAATTATTTGTTTTGGTTTATCATATATGAGAAATCATGCAATCTTCAGCCTTCTGTGTATATTTTATTTCACTTATTCTTATGTTCTTAAGATCCACTCATTTTCTTTCTTTTTTCTTTTTTTTTTTTTGGTACCGGGTCTCGAACTCAGGTCCTTGTACTTGTGATGCAGGTGTGGTGCCACTCAGCCCTAGATCCACCCATTTTCTTACAAATGATTCCAACTTACCTTCTTTGTGGCTGAATAATATATATGCATATATCTATGTCTTTAAGAGTTTTACAAATTTGTTCTTCCAGCAAATTTAATGTTTTTGTTTGCATATTTTGCTTTTGGGTCATTTGATTTTAATTTAGAAGTGAGAGATATGGGTCTAGATTCACCCTTTTGCATGTGGATTACTGTACCTATTTTCACAGTACCGCGTGTTAAAAAGCTGTTTTCTTCTGGATATGTTATAGTCCCCTTTGACAGTAACAGCTAAAGTGGTTAGGGATGTTTCTGCATCCTTTTTTCCATTGTTAAACTGGTCTTTTTTTTTTTTTTTTTTTTTTTTTTTTTTTTGCTACTACTGTGCTGTTTTTTCTCACTGTAGTTTTGTAGTATAGTTTAAAGTCTGAGGTTGTAATGCCTCTTCCTTTGCTCTTGTTGCTCCAGATTTCTTTTGCTTATTTGGGGTCTCTTCTCTTTCATATAGATTTTAGATTGTTTTTTCAGGTTGTGTGAAAAAGGCTGCTGATAATTTGATTGGAATTGCATTAAATCAGTTTTAGAGGTATGACCATTTATATAATATTGGTTCTTCCTACCTAGGAACAGTCTGTATTTTTCCATTTTCTATGTTTTCTCCATTCTCCTTTTTTCAGCTATCATAGTTTTTATTATAGAAGTTTTTAACTTTTTTGGGATTAGATTAACTACATTTTTTTTTTTCCGAAGCTCTTGGGAATCCCCCCAACCCCCGCCATTAGGAACTGATTCATTTGGAATAGGTTCATTGTTGATATATCAGAATGCTATTTATTTTGTATTCTGCCACTTTACTGAACTGGTTTATTAATTTTAAGAGTCTTCTGGTGGAGATTTTTGTATCTTCTATGTAAAAGATCATATCATCTGTAAGTCAAAATTGTTTGTCTTCTTCTTTTCTAATTTGAATTTTATAAATTTTATTCTTTCCCTGGTTGCTCTTGCTAATGTTTTGAGTATTACATTGAACAAGCATAATGCCCTTGTCTTATTCTTCTTTTAAAGGAGATGCCTTCAGTTTTTCTCCATTTAAGATGATGTTGGCAATGAGTTTTTCATAAATGGCTTTTTAATCAGTTTAAGGTAAGATCTTTCTGTGCCTTTATATTTTTTGTCACTGGGTCTCCCTAAGTAGTTCAGGGTGGCCTGGAGCTCACTAAGTAGCCTGGGCTAGCCTTGAACTCATGGTGATCTTCTGAGTGCTGGAATTATAGGTGTGCACCCTGATGCCTGGTTTCTATACCTATTTTTGTCAAGATTTTTTATTGTGAATGAATGTTGGATTTCAGCAAAGGGTTTTTCTGCATTTATTGAGATGATCATCTAATTTTTGTACATTTATTGTTTTACATACTTTAAGCCATTCTTGAATTCCTGTGATGAAGTAGACTTAGTTATGATGTGTGATGTTTTTTAATGATTTGTTGAATTTTGTTTGTGAGGACTTTTTTTTTAGTCCAGTCCAATGTTCACTGAGAAAATTGGCCCAAAGTTTTCTCTTTTTTATTGAGTACTTGTCTAGTGTTTGTGTCAGGGTAGTACTAGCTTCAAGGTATGAGTTTTATAAACAGCCATGTCCCTTTCCTTTCAATTTCATGGAAAAATTTGAGATGTATTGGCCTTAAATCTTCCCTGAATTCTGATAAAATTCATTGATGTACACAGTAGGTCCTGGGATTTTCTTAATTGGTAGTTTTTAATGACAGCCTCTGTTTCATTGCTTGTTATTGGTGTGTTTGTGGGTTTTTAAAAATCTTGGTTTAGCTTTGATAATTTGTGTCTTGGAATTTATGCATTTCTTATAGATTCTCCAATTTATTGCAATGTACTTTTTTTTTTTTTTTTTTTTTTTTTGGTTCTGGGGATTGAACTTGGGCCCTTGCGCTTGCAAGGCAGGTGGCAAAACCACTGAGCTAAATCCCTAGCCCTGTAGTGCACATCTTCGAAACAATTTCTTATAATCTTCTGGATTTTTGTGATGTCTATTGTGATTTCGACTTTTGCAATTCCACCTGTATTGATATGAGTCCGATGACCAGTAGACTGAGATGAAGAGGATGAGGGGGAAGAAAGGGAAGAAGCAAATAAAGAATATAGTTCAAAAAGAAGGAAAGAAGAAAAGAGAGATGACAGCAAACGAAAGAAGAGAGAGAGGGCTTTTTGATACTATTATATCTTGAATTGAGAGCTGGTGGAGAGGGAGTTTGAGAGGTTATTTGCACAGGTAGGAAAAAGGAAGTGGAAGGGAAATATAATTGGAAGTTCTGGTAAATTGTGACCAGAATCAATTAATGCGCTGATTGCAGTTGTGTTTGAAACCTGTATATACAGTTTTTGGTGATGATTAACTTTGAGAGAGGAGACCACCCTTCGTATGGAATTGGGCAACTATGGGTCAGTTGTGTTATTATGCAACTATGAGTTAACTGTGTTATTAGGCAACTATGGGTTAACTAGGTAACTATGCTCTTTGTAGAATGTACCTGAGTGGCCATGACAACTTCTGTAATCTGTCACCAAAGGAGCATAAGGGACTCAGGGAGTCCTGCTGGAGCTCTTTGCTCAATTCCATGGCTCTGCTTTGTGTAGATCCTGCTTTCTGTATTCCCAGGAAAACTCCAGGGGAATTAAGCTTTGTAGATGTAAAAAGCAGTATAAAACGAAGCTCAAATTCCCATTTAGGGTTCTCGAGACTGACAGGAGTCACTCACAGAACTGCTGGCATTAAAAGCCACTTTTTGGGGCTGGGGATTTAGCTCAGTGGTTCGGTGGCCTGCCTTGCAAGCACAAGGACCTGAGTTCAATCCCTGGTACCAAAAAAAAAAAAAAAAAGCCACTTTTTGTTCCTAGCTTCGTGTTAAGAGTGGTCCCTCTGGAGTGCTCACAGCTTCTTGCTTCAACTTGACACGTCCACAAAAGATATTTGAAATAAAGCACTAATTATTATTCTTCTTTTCACATATACAAACATCTCCCATGTATGTACCAAATGAAAGGAGAAAAAAAAGAAAAAAGAACCAATCGCATACTTACAAAAAACACAAAACTAAATAGTCCTATTTATACTTCAGTCAGAGTTCCACTAATGTGATCTTCCCTTGGCATGCACACATTATTAGGGCCTGAGCTCTAGTCCTCTTTTGATGAGTCAAAGAGGTTGGATATGCTTTCTGTTGCTTGTTCTGGTTCCCTCCTTTGATTTCTTCCCTTGCCTGCAGGTGGTGATTGAATGGCCTTAGGGATGTGGATGGTATGGATTGCCTCTTATTCCCTCTGTTATCTTTGTGGCTTTAGTTGTGGTCCTTTGGGCATTCTATTGGGAGTCTCCCAACTGTCTTGTGATCATATACCTTCAATTGTGTGTTGGGTATCGAGGGGCAAGTGATTTTGGTCAATTACTTATCCTGCTGATTTCCAAATGGCTTTTCTTGATTTTTGCACCCTTCTCTGCAAGTAGTTTCTATGGCTGCTTATGTGTGTTCTTTTCCATACTGCTTTGGGGGAGTAGGCATAATAGTTCCCCCCAAGGCACTCCTCTTCAGATCTCCATCTGTGTCACAGTTTCTGTTTGCACTTCACAGAGAGTCACTGTCTAGCCTGTGAACTCAGTAGTGCAGGGGGCTCATGGAATTCAGCAGCTTTTGGTTGGTGGTAGGAAGCTTTCCATGTGGCACTGAGTTACGCTGTATCTGAATGTTGGGAGATAGCATATTTCACTGGCACAGAACTCCCTTGTGTTTGCAGAAGTCATAAAAGACAACCTACTTTGATGCTGCTTGAGTGCCTTTTTTCTTCTCCTGGTCATCTGCTGTTGCTTACCCATGTGACTCACTGAGCCACCATTCTGTGTCTGACCCTAGGTCCATAACTAGGACCATTCCCTTGTTTTTCTTTTTCATAAGCCTGCCACTTATAACTCAGACACTGCCCTCTGAATTCTCCTCTGGATTTCAATTTCTCTAGTTCCCTGATGTGTGAATGTCTTGATCACTAAGTTCCAGCTCACAGTGAGAAAGGAATTAGGATAAGTGAGTATTGGAGGGTGGTTACTTGGCTCACCTACTGATGTATTACAGTGGACTCCTGAGTTACAACCAGCCTGACATATGAACAACTTGGGTTAATTAGGTTAATGGGAGATTAATCTGCCTCTTGTTATCTATAGTGTGTACCCAAGTAAATATCCAGCTCTCAGCTGTATTGACTTACAACAAACTTGAGTTACCACCAGACCTTGGGAATCAGTCGAGTTCCTAAGTCAAGGGTTCACTGTACTTGGCTTCTTTCTTGGTGGTGGTGGTGCTGGTGTGTGTGTGTGTGTGTGTGTGTGTGTGTGTGTGTGTGTGTGTGTGTTAGAGCTCCTGAGATGGTATGTTTGCCTAATCTGAGCTGTATGCGGTGCTTGGATCAAAGGGTGGCCAAGCTTTCTTTCCTAAATACCCCTGATACTGGAGTTCATGTGATGGACTCCTTCAGGTTTCCTTCTTTGAGTCTTTATTCTCCTTACTGTTTCTGAGTAGCTATGCTTTCCAGTGAATGTTTTCTAAGCATCCCATAAACATTACCATCTATAGTTAGGATGGAATCAGGTTTTTTTTTGTTTTGTTTTGTTTTAGCAATATAGGATGGTTCTGTTCCTTGATTTTATAAGTGCTCTTGAGTCTCTTTTTCTCCAAAATTGATCCCCAATCATTCCCAGTCCTACTTCCTATAATGTCTACTTGTCCTTTAATCAATTTAACCTACTTTCAGAAGCCTTCCAAAATCTTCACGATCTGGGGAGTTTTTGACACATATCTCCATTACGTTGTTCAGCACAGTTTGTCTTTCTCGTGGGTCTGGCTTTCTACTTCGACCTGAAAACTGTACCAGTGCTAGGCCAAGCTCTGCTTAACTCTAGAGGCTCACTGTAGTCCTGGGTCTGGTTAATACAGGGACACATGGGAACACTCATACTTGTGTTTTAGCAGAAACTGTGAAAAATGGAGGAAGATAATTTAGTCATGGAAAATATCTATGGCTAACATCAAAATTTAAAAGAAGAATTACATAGGCATTTTCTAGGTATAGTGGTTATTTAGTCACTTAGAAGTGCCTTATAAGAGCTTGTTGAAATGGATTAAACTAAAAATGCTGGTGTCTGACCTGTAGAGGCCAGTTCAGGAGGCCAGATTGACAGATGATGTTCATTTTTTTCCCATTAAGTTTATTGGTACATTTTAGGTATACAGTAGTTACATTCATCATTAGGATCATATACCTTTACAAGATATATATTGGTTCTTATTTTTCCCCATTCCCCTGACCTCCTTTCACCCCCTCCACTCTTCCCTATTTACAAAGACTTTGTTTCCATGTTTTTTTCATTTCTTATATTTTTTTCTTTTTCCTTCTTTCCTTTACCCTGATGCAGCTCATTTGTAATTAACAGGCTGCTGTGATGACTCTGATTTGGATTGACGAGTTTAAGAACTCTTTTTGAACAAATATATGAAGTAGAGAGTGTGGGAGACCATCCTGTTGACTATGCCCAAAGCATGCTATAAGGAGTGCAAGCTATAAAGATTAATCCTGCAATTGGCCTGTTTTAAAAAGTGGTCTGACTAAAGCCTATGTGATGTGCTAACACAACAGCCGAGGTCAGAGTGACTCTTATGAAATTTTGTTCCCAGAAATGAAACCTTCTTAACTGTAAAGAGAGGTTAATCATTAACCACAACCTATATCTGATCTGTTCTGTTCCTCATGCAAGAAAGCTTTGTCCCTTCTTTTATAAGCCTTACCTGCATCAGCAACTTATCTCTAGCAACCACACTAGCCCCCTCACCCCAACCTAATAATAATTGTGTCACCAATAAATATCAGCAGTTCTGGATGTTCAGGGTCTTTGCTTGTTCAAGCATTGACCATACTAGTTCTCCATTTCACTTTGATCCTGTCTCTAGGTCTTTCTTGTCTTGTCATACCACTGAGTAGGAGTCAGGATCCTCTGCATGAGTCTGAGATAAGAAGGAAGCATTGTGATCCTCAAGGAGTTCATAGTGTAGTTGGGAAGGCAAAAAGTATGATAAAAATGAGATGTAACTTGTATACAACATGTAATCACTATATATGCTGAACTCTTCTCTGGTGGGAGTGATCCATTCATGCTGAACATTGGAAAAGACTTTGCAGAAAATGTGGAATTTAATCTGGGTCTATGACGGGGGAGTATCTAGTCTACAGAGTTTTCTGGGCTTCAGTTAGCCATTGTACACACTTAGAGGCATTTTTTTTTCTTTTTTTTACCAGGGATCAAACTCAGGACCTTGCGATTATGAGGCAGGTGCAGTACCACTGAGCTAAATCCCAGCCCATTTATAGGCTTTTAGAAGGTGGCCATGGAATATAGTACCTGGGAACAAGGGCTTTGGAGTTGGCTGCTTTGCTGCAAGTTTTGGCTATACCACTAATCGCTTGTGTGACGTTGGCCTCAGTTTTCACAGTTGTTAAATGAAATAAGAATTCATCTGTTAATCCTATGACAAAGGTAATTTAATTTTCAAATTTTGTGAAAGGGTCTTGTTAAGTTAGCAGGCTGTCCTTGAACTTGTGATCTTCCTATATCAGTCTCTCAAGTAGCTGGGAGTACAGGCATGTGCTGCTGTGTCCAGATAAGGGTGCTCTTCTAATAGTTAAACACAGATGCAGGTTTTGTTCTAAATATTTCTTTTAGGGAATTCAAGTATGACTTGTAGAAATCCTCGGAAAAACAAGGAACAGTAGTGAGTCTCTCAGAAAGACTGGCTGACATACTGTGTGAATTTTCTATTTTGATTCTGCTTAGTTTTGGCCAACCACTGATTTAAAAGTGAGGCTGGATGAGGCCATTTAGACCTTAAACAAGTAGCCCATGGTTCTATTGAAGACAGGATCAGGCTGTGACCCATGTACGGTGCAAAATTGTCCCCAAAATCCCATTAAAATGAAATGGAATATGGATTAAAATGATTTTCCTCTAAATCTTTAATGTGACATAGTCTATCATATAGTTTTGGATGAAGTTAGCATGGTGGAAGCCAGCTTTTGCTTTTATTCTTTTTCCAGAGTGCTAGTAACATATACACATGGATGAGTGGGATAGTCCACTTGCAATCTTCTCTCCTCTAATTTCTCCTCTAACTAGCAACAGGATTTCTTCTTAGAAAAGGTTATGATATCAGTATCATGCACCAAGTGGGGCCATGTGAAGATAGACTCTTGCTTTACTGAACTCTGAGTTTCAATGTCTTCAATACTTTTGGCATGGAAAGAAAAAGAAAGAGGGAGAGAGAAGAAAAGGAAGAAAAGATTCGAAGTCAGGAAGGAAAGAAAAGAGAAGGCAGGATGAAAGAAAGGAAACAAGGGTAAGAAAAGTTAAAAGGAAAAGAAAAGTATTATCACTTTTGTTTAAATGTCCCCCACAGAAGCCTCATGTGGTCATGGGTGAGGCTTTTTCAGAGGTGGCTGGATCAAGAGTATATGTTGCTGGAATTGATTCATGGTTCAGTGTTAGGCTCAAGGACACTAGGATTAAAGATGTGAGTGCTACCCTAAGTTTGCGTAAGATAAAAGGGTCAGAAAGCTGCTGTTAAGCTCTTTTTGGCTTTGCTGTCTTTGCCTACAATGAAGTGTTTCTCCTCTGCGGGTGCACCTCTGCCATGTGCCACAAAGCCTTGGATCCAGCCTAATATGGACGAAACCGCTACGAACTTTAAGCCAAATAAACCTTTCCTCCCTTAACTTGAGAGTGTTGAGTATTTTGTCTCAACAATAAGAGGAAAGTAACTAAGACAGAAAGAAAATACAAGATGAGATAAACAAAAGAAAAAAGAGAAAAGAGAAAGAAATTAGAGGCTTTTTATTTCTTCCTGTTTACAGACTTCTTTTAAGACAAGAGCTGTTTGGTTCCAGGACGACAGGCATCTCATTGTGCATACTTTATCTTCATTTAATGAGCAAAACATCATTTGTTCTAAGATCTCTACTGATATCAATCAGTAAGATTGTTTCCCTTACAAAGGCACTGCAAGGCGAGATGGCAGAATAAGTACTAAGGGGACAGTTATTATTTTTGAGCTTTAATGAGGTACCAGGTAAGAAAGGAAATTAATTTCTACCTAATTCTCTGCTGTGGTCCTTGTAGACATGCTACAGGGCTGCATTGCTTTATGGAATAAGATTGTCAGTGTTGTCTGGTCACATGCTTAGCAAAAGTCATTGACTTGATTCTGAAACTGTAGAAAGACATAGTTAAGCAGTCATTTTATGGTAATTAATTTTTAAACTACAGATGAATAGGAAATAAACTAACTTAAAGAGAATTCATTTGGGCAAAGCCAATTTTATAGAGCTTAGGTGTGAACAATAACATGTATTCAAATTATAGTTTTCCCAGAAAAAAATCCTAGATCACTTTTCTGAATAGTTGTCTATTGTGGAAGGATGCTGGTATTTACTTTAATTGTTCAATATCCTCAATTATTTTGGGCGTTGAAAAATATTTTGCATTTGTCTATATGTTACAGTTTATATCCTGATTCCCCCAAATCTTCACGCTCTCATAGGTGGGGCTTTGGGGATGTGACTGGATCATGGGTATGTGGTACTTATGAGTGGATTAGTCTACTGGTGAGTTTATAGCTAAATATGATGCTCATTGGTGGATTAGTACACTGATGAGTTATAGCTGGCTGTGACATTGAAGGTGAAGCCTGATGGGAAGAACTGGTCACTGGGTGTGCAATGGAAGGGTATGATACCCGTCCTCCTCCCTTGATTCTTCTCTGCTTCCTGCCTGCCATGCTGTGAACGCTTTTTCCTCTACTATTTCCACTCTGCCTTGCATCTTTGTCTTGGAGCCAGCTGACTGTGGACTGAAACCTCTACAAACTAAGCCAAAAATAAACTTTTCCCACTTTAAGTTGTAGGTGTTAGGTTTTATGTCTCAGCAACAAGAAAGTAACTAAGACGTCATATAAACAGTAAAACATGCTGGATAAACTCTAGATGAATCTTGTGACCTTTGGAACAGTGCAGCTATGGTGGCACACATAGATTGTCACACCCTCTTATTTTACACAGCAGACATTGCTCATTGTTACACATTTCCTGTCTCGTCCAGATGGGATCTTAAAATTTGTTTCCACACAGCACTTGAGGCGGATATGACTTGTAGACACTAGTCTTGCATTATAATATTGGATGAAACCTTTGACATAGATCCTAAGAAAAAGCTGAATTTTTCTTTTGTCTTTGCTGCTTTTAAAAAACATAACATTATGGAAATGTTTAAGGATAAATAGCCTGGGCTTTGTATTTCCAACTGAATCACTCCATGGCTCATTGCTTGTTCTGTGACTTTGAAAAGTGGGCCATTTTAGAAGTTCCACTAGAATTGCTGAGGTAAGGTTTCATTTTATTTTCTGAGCTTTTACCCCATGTTAGACATCGATTGGAGCCAACACCTGGAACAAATGGAAGATTGTGTATTTCAGCAGGGAAAGCAAATGGGTTACACCATGTGAGAATCCGATCTTTTAAGGTGGAAAGTTTTCTCTGATGACCAGTGAATACCAAGTGGCTTGGAACGCTCTTGTCTGTCTGCTTGACCTCTTTCACCTCTGTATCTTGAAGTGGCTAGAAAAGGCAGACAAATGACCACCCCAGATAAAGTAGTGGGATAGGAAGGAGAATGCAGGCTACTGTTTTCACTTGGGAAGGGAAATCATTTCATTTAAAATGCGTAATTCATTGAATGAAAAATGCAGCCCTCATATTCAGTTGACACATGATTATTAGATTCTTCAGGATTACTTGAATTTGTTTTGCAACTGACATAATACAACTGGCATCAGAACTATTTGAATCAAGGAAGCAATTTCAAAATTCAGTATTGCAGGAAAAGGAAAATAAATAGGCCTTGTCTGCTACTATACAATAGTCCTAAAAATACACAACAGCAATTTCATGGCTGACCTGTGCTGTAATTTACTCCTGGTAGTTCACTTACTGAAATTTTAATTCCTGGAACTCTACATTTGGCCCAAAAATGATTGATTATATGTGAAACCATTACACAACTTTTTTTTAAAAAATTGAGTTTATTGGTACAATCTAGGTATACAATACAGTTACATTTATCATTGGGATTCTGTACCTTTACATAATAGGTCTTGATTCTCATTTTTTCCCCTCGTCCCTGCCCTCCATTCACCCCCTCCTCCCCTCCCCATTTACAAACACTTTGTTTCCATTTTTTCAGTTTCTCATAGTTTTTTCCTTTCCCTTATTACCTTTCCCCCACCCTTCCCACTTGCACTACACCTTTAGCCCTTTACTTCCTATTTCACATTATTATCTATCTCATTAGGATCCTCTGTACTGTTATAGTTTTTCACACCAAAGAAACTACTCAGTATTTCAGTTAAAGAAATCTCTGTATGAACTTTAAAAATAGGGAATCCTAAAATAAAACTAAAAAGGAAAGTAAAAGAGAAAAGGCAATGATGTAACATTAAAATAATCCTCAATTCTGGAGATGAAAATGGTCCCTGAAAATATTTAAATTGCTTCTTGCTCTTATAGTCTTATCTTATTCTTTTTTTCATTATTTAGAGAATGCTTTATTAGTTTCTCTAATCAAACCCACGTAGATATGACCTCACATGTTTAGTACGATGTGTTACCCCTGTACACATGGAAAAAAAATAAAAATAAAAGTAAATTAACATTTCTAGACCAATATAGCTGTCCATTTCTGTACAATGCCAAGTCAACATAGTAAATTGGGATGACTTTTTCCAAAGTTGGCAGCACTGTTAAAGTTTCCCAAAATTCAATTTATATATATATGTATACATATATTTGTATTTATATAAAAAGACTAATAATAGTATGTTATACATCAATAGCAGCAACAGCTTTTCCAGGTTCTGCAGTCATCTGAACAAAATTATAGACATTCAGCACATTCCATTAAAAACAAGACAAAACAACAACAACAACAACAAAAAAACAAAGAAGAGAATAATATCCAGAAAACAGCAAAGTTCTGTTGCTGTTGTGGTACCTGGCACCATTTTTTTTATTAGCATCTTAATCATCATCTGGAAAGAGAACATTATAGAGTAATATCATTAAATGTAGCTCTGATAAAGCACGGTCCCTACTATGTATCACAATGCAGGTACAAGATATTTTACATTCATAGAGGTATGATACAGTACCGTCCTACATCAATAATACTAGAATCAGTTTGGGTTTGAAATTTACTTTTTCTGCAAATAAAATTGCTACCCCTGCTTTGTTCTGGGCTCCTGTCACATGGAGAATTGTTTTCCATCCTTTCACTTTCAGTCTATGGGCTTCTTTTTGCACTAATTGTGTTACTTGTATACAACATATTGTTGGATTTTTCTTCTTACTGCATTTTGCCAGTCTGTTTCTCTTGATTGGTGAGTTGAGGCCATTGACATTGCTCATTATAACTGATATGTACTGACTTATTATTGACATGTTATTGTCCTTTTGTTGACTCTTTTTAGTTTTTCACCTTCTCCTTTTAATTTCTTGCCTTGCCTTTTTGATTTGGTCTGTTGGGCCTCATGGTGTTGTTGCCTTCATTATCTTTTTCTAGGATCTTGTTTAGAATTGCTTGTAGTGATGGTTTGGTATTCATGTAGTTTCTCAGGTGTTCTTTGTCGTGGAAGTGCCTTATTTCCCCATCCATTTTGAAAGAGAGTTTTGCAGGATACATCAGTCTAGGTTGGAGGTTGTTCTCTTTTAGTACTTGAAATATGTCACTCCAGGCTCTCCTTGCCCTAAGGGTTTGTGTTGAAAAGTCTGCTGTGATTCTGATGGGCTTTCCTTTGCATGTGATTTATTTCTTTTCTCTTACTGCTTGTAGTATTTTGTTCTTCTGTAGGGTTTCTGGGATCTTGACTATTATATGTCTAGGTGTAGATTTTTTTTTGATTGTGGCTAGTTGGGGTCCTATATGCCTCAGTTATCTGAATGTCAAATTCTTCCCCTCTGTTTGGGAAGTTTCTGTCATTAATTCTGTGAACAGCTTTTTAAAGTCATTTGTATTTTCTCCTGCTACTTCATGTAATCCTATCAGTCTTATGTTATTCTTCTGTGCCTCATCTAGGAGTTGTTGGATCGATTTCTCATGATCTCTTACTGTTTTTAAGAGACCTCTCTTTTCATAGTCACGGACTGCAATCTTATCTTCTATATCTGAGAGCCTATCTTTGCATTCTTTTATTCTGTTGTATACACTTTCAATAGAGTGTTTAATATCCTGGATATCTGTTTGAATCTGTTTTATGGATTCCCTTTCTTTCCTATGTTGGGCGTTTATTTTTTCCATTTCTTTCTTATGCTGCGCCTTCATGGCTTCTATCATGGTCCTGAGCTCATCTATTTTTCTGTCAGTTTCTGCTCTAGAGTCTCGAATCACGACTTCCATTTTGCTCACTATCTCTATGGCTATCTGGGAAATTATTTCTGTTTTGAATTTTTCTAGAGCCTGATTGATCTGTTTTGTTACTTCCTGTGCTTTGAGTTCAGGGTGTCCTGGTGGTTCACTATTGGCCTTTTCATCCTCATTTGCCCTACTGTTTGCCATTGGTGAACTGGAAGTCTGTCCTTGTGTCTTGCTTAAGTGTTTTCTCATTTTAATTTTTGTTGTTGGACTGTCCTTGATGTAACCTCTGGATTATCACCCAAATCTTCCTGATATAGTTGCACCCTAGCTTCTGTGTCTCTAACGACCCACAGACATTCTCATCTTCATAACATCAGAGAAAACAGCTCATCAAATCAACGGCAATGCTTTACCCCAACTGATACAATCAGCGACACATTAAGATCAAGCACAACTTGGATGCTGACCACTGGTGATAGTCACTAGTCTATCACCCTTAAATCATTTGAATTAAATTGAAATCAAGAAGCAGTCCAGAACATGTCTGCAGTGAACAAAATTTCAACATAGTGTATTTACCATTTAATGGCTCAGACACAGTGAGGATGCAAGACCCCTACTCTCAGTTAGCTGATGGCTGAACCCCATGATGCTGACTGACCTCAGGCTGCAAGGCCCAGATTGAGTTCCCCAACCTTCTGAATGGTTGAACTCCACAATGTTCTATTACAGGTTTCCCACGCCCTTTCTTTAAAGATGTTCAAAGTTGGGAACTCAGAAAAATACCTTTGATGACCACCTCTGCCTCTGCAGAATGGGTCCAAAGACTGGCACAATTAGGAGGTCTGAGAGTGCAGCAGGGGGGTTATAGGAGTTCAGGGGCTCCCACGCGGCTACCTTCCCGGCGCTTGAGCAATGGTGGCTGAGTTGGGAGCAGGCGTGGCTCTCCTTCCACGGTGGATCGGGGCCCTGGTTACTTCCTGGTGCTTGAGCGATGGCCGCACAACTTTTCTCAGTAAAGAAGAGGAAGACAAAGTGATTGGCATAACTTTAGTTTCTGTGGTGTGCAAAGGAATGTTTGAATCCTCAAGCAAAGTATAAAACTTTTTTGTTCCTTGGATTTTTCATCTGTACTTGGATAATAATACATGTCTTATGTTTGTAAGAAGAAGTAATGAGTTACTACTGGTGAAGTGCCTAGCACAAGGTATGATACATTAGAAGGGCTCAATACATTTTATTTTTATTACTGTGTCATGGCTTTAATGGCAATGGTCTTTGTAGTGTAGATAGTATTTAGAAAAGTGATCCTGGGACTGTGAAATGGAAAAGCTTATAAAGTAGCTATCTCGTGTTTAGAGTTTTGCTTTTAAACTTTGTGTCTATATCACTTTTTTCATATATCTTATTGTAAGTTACAGAAATGGCCCAACTCTTCCTCTTTTCCTCTATCCACACCCCTTTTCATATGACTTTGAAGTTCTTCCCATTAAGTAAGGGTGCTTTTTCCTTGTTTCTGCATATGACTTCCTTGTCAATGATATGTCAGCAGACATAATGCAAAGGAAAACTTGGAAAGGCCAGTGAGTGTTTCTTTTGGTTTTGAGTCACTATACAATGATGCCTCATCCATTCTTCACAGTCCTGATGGGATTCCTTTGAAGTACAGTTCTAATTAATGGTAGTCTCAGCACAGCAGTGAGTCACTTCTTTCAAATCATACCTTTCTGTATCTGCAGCCTGTCCTGGGATTCAAAACCAAGGTCTTCATCAAGAAATGAAGCAAAGGGGGGCAAAGGAAAAGGGGAAGTGGGAGTGGTAGAGGAAAGGAAAGAAGGGAAAGGAATTAATATGAGAAAATGAAAAAATGGAGACAAAGTCTTTGTAAATAGGGAGGGGTGGAGGGGTTGAAGGAAGGCGGGGAAATGGGGAAAAAATAACCAAGATAGATTACATAAAGTTATACATTTCCAATGATGAATGTCATTACATCGTGTACCTAAAATGTACCAATAAAATTAATTAAAAAAAAGAAATATTTCCAGCTAAAGAGAAGCAGGGAAGGTAGTTCACAAATTATAAAACAAACCCAAAGCACAAGACAGATCTAGATTTGTTAGCCTTAAAATATTGTGTAAATGATATTAACTTATCCAGAAAACGATTTTATCTTATCAAAAGTGAAATTTCAGCATTCTGTAGTAAAATAAAAAATAACTACACAATTGTCATCACTATGAAAATGCCCAGGCTCATGCTGGAGGATGAGAGACACATGGAGATGAGCCCATTTTTCTGCCATGAGCTTTGTGGAACACCTCCCCTCCATTCTGACTCCCAGATAAACAAGTCCAAACAAGAGCAGCAAAGCCACTTGAGTGACCACCCCAAGTGCATGAACATCAAGTAATAATTATTCCATGACACTGAGATTTTACATTTGTTATGCAGACTTATTAAAGCAATCAATAATGGTTAAAGTTCTATTATAGTTTTAATTCTTTTGTGTAAAAATTATGGCTTATCTATCAGGCTCTCCTGGTATGTTTGAATTTCCTTAAGACTGGCATTGGTATCTTATTTAAGTTGTTCCCCAAGACCTCCACATAAATATCTGGTGAGTAATAAATATTTACTACCTGTAATTCTGTCTTTAATAGGGCACTATTGGCTGACTTGTTCCATTATTTGTACTTTCACTGTTGAATGCCTAATGCTAAAATTGCTGATACTGAGATGAAGTAATTGTGTCACAATCAGACAATATTAGTGCTGAGAAATAAGGGAGTGGGCTCATTGCCTCCCTGCCCAAGTTCATTCTCAAAGACTTTGTAAAGGGCCCACAAAAATTCTTTCTCCTTCTCCACAGTACTTTGTGATTTGAGTACTTCCCAGGTATGCACAGATTTCTGTAATGAAGTTTTTCTTTACAATTCTTTAAGACTGTGACAATTCAGACAAGAAGGTCTCTAAAGAGTACTTGCCCAATGATGGCATCTCTTCAAATGAGCTGATATTCCTGTTGGTCTCAAAGATTAATAAATTTTTATAAAAGTCACGTCTGTAATCCCAGCACTCAGGAGGCTGAGGCAGGAGGATCACTGTGAGTTTGAGACCATCCTGGGCTACATAGTGAGTTCGAGGTCAGTCTTAACTACATAGTGAGATCCTGTCTCAAACAAACAAACAAACAAAACCTTTATACAAGTATCTTATGTGAATTTTTCCCTTTTTGCCTTTAAAAACATTCCCTTGTTATGTCAGGCATGGTGGTATAATCCTAGCACATGGGAGGCTGAGGCAGAAGGATTGCCATGAGTTTGAGGCCATCCTAAGCTTCATAATGAGTTTAAGAACATCCTGGATTACATAGCAAGGGCCTGTCTCAAAAAAGCAAAAACTAAAACAAAACAAAAATCCTCTTGCTTCGATCTCTTTGAATGTGTCTATAGATTACCATGTCACACATCCCATTGCGGTGTTCTGTTATGCCTAAATAAATGTCATTGTTCTTTTTAGACTCTCTCTATTTGTTATTTAGGTTGACCCTACTATATGCTAGGCACTATACTGGGTGTCAGGAGTACAAATGTGAGCAAACTGATTAGTTAGAGAATCCCATGATTAGGCACGTAAGTATCTGTATACACACTTGGAAATGCGAATGAGTGAATGGCTGGGTAAAATGATCACTTAAGAAATCCATGCTGTGTCATTGAGAGGATCCTTGAAGTGAGAGGAATGATGGAGGAAGGGATGTTAGAAAGGGTATATTAGGGCTGGGGATTTAGCTCAGTGCTTCTACCGCCTGCCTGGCAAGCGTGAGGACTCGAGTTCAATCCTCGGTACCAAAAAACAAAAGCAAAACAGAAAGGGTGTATTAAAATGTCAGTGAAGGCTGAATGGAAGAATTTGTTTTGGAGAGTAGTAAGAGAAAGTTTCAAAATAAGATGATAGGTGGTGTTGGTTGTTGGATCAAGGGTTATGAATTACCTGAAAGCTGGAATAGTTACACAGACAGGTAATGTGAACAAGAGGAGATCAGGTATGAAAGAAGACAGACTGAGGCGTGAGTCCAGAGAGCACACGTCTATTCACAGACACTGCTCAGTGCAGCCCAGTGCTTTTTAAACCTTTGGTGTGCAACTGAGTGACCTGGGAATCTTGTCTCTGGCTTTTTTGTGGAGGTCTGAGATTCTGCATTTCTAATCTGTTCCCTGGTGATAATACTGCTGACTCCTTTACTCACTCTTTGAGAGGTAAAAATCTCGTTGATTTTTTTCTTTTTGTTGAGTTTATTGGTGCATTCTAGGTATACAATACAGTTACATTCATTACTGGGATCTTGTACCTTTACATGACAGGTCTTGGTTCTCATGTTTTCCTCTTGTCCCTTCCCTCCCTGGTTGACTTTTTTTTTTTAGTGCAGGGATGTAGATCTAGTTTTGCTAGCTTGTTGGACTTTTAAAGAAAACCCATGAATCTTTGTTTTGTTCAAAATACCTTGATTTTTAATGGTATTAACTAATATTTGCAAACATATTTGTAAAATGCCTCTTTGAGTACTTAATAGAATTATAAATATGAACTGTTCTGGTTCTAAACACTAGAATATTACTTTTATTGATTTCATTATATTTTGTACTTTACATTTCATGGGTTTGCCTTCATAGTTATACACTTTGTACATCATCTCTAAATAGATTTTAAGCTTCTTGGGGATATGGATTGGATCTTCTTTTTCTTTTCTATAGGCTAGAATGTGTTGCAGAATGTTTCATACCCAGTGGGAGGTCGCTAGATACTAATAACTAACTAATGAAGATAAATGATGTATTTCATAAAGCTGGAATGGATTTTCATATACTATCAGTAGGAGTTTTATTTTGGATTAGGCAAGCAGAAACAGTTGCTTAATTTTATTAATCACCCTCTTTTTTTTTTTTTTAGAAAATGTATGAACAGCTTCAGGAAGTTGTGATCTGCATAGAAAAAGTTTAATATTCCAAGGTCATTAAGATAGCATCATAACTGGACTATGGGTGAGGGAGGACAGTGTTGTCATTATGAAGGCAGTTGAGTAATTTAAATAAGAAAGACATCAAAAATCAGTGAAGGGAGCTGGGCTTGGGGGGCAGATGGCTGTGGGAGGCCAAGGCAGCAGGATCACAAGTTCAAGCCCAGCTGGAAAAATTTAGCAACTTAGTAAGATCCTCTTTTGATATTAAAAGAAGGATGGGGATGTAGCTCAGTGTGAAAGCCCTGTGTTCAAATCCTAGTCTGGCAGTACAAAACACAAGTAAATAATCTGACATGCTTAAATAGTCATGGGCCAATCCTGAAGGACAAAAGTGTAAATTTTCTTGTACAGCCTGTTGGGATTGAAGATGCCACAGAAAGAATTCCGTTTATTAAAAATTAATTTTATTGGTACATTTTAGATATATGAGATGATAACATTGACCATAGGGAATTTGTACCTGTATGTAATATATCTTGATTCTTTTTTCTCCAGTCACCTCCACTCCCTTCAACCCCTCTTCCTTCCTTCTTTATTTATTTATTTTTTGGTACCAGGGATCGAACTCGGGTCTTTGTGCTTGCAAGGCAGGCGCCGGGACCACTGAGCTAAATCCCTGGCCCTCTTCTCTCCTTATTTATAAAAGCTTTGTTTCCATTTTTCTTCTATTATCTTTTATTTTCCCTTCCTCCTTTCCCCCTCCTTCCTTCTTTATTCCCCTCCAAATTTCAATATTTTATTCCTACTTCCCAAAATTTATTATATATTTTGGTCCTTATTTACTCTTTTGCTTTCTCACACCAGATAAACAATGTGATATTTAAATATGTATATCTGATCTATTTCACTTAAGAGTATGCTCTCAAAGTGCATCCATTTGCCTAAAGACGTCTCAAGTTTATCCTTCTTTATGACGCAGTAGTATTCCATTGTATAAAAACCCCCACATCTTCTTTATCTACTCATCTGTGGATGGGCATTTAGGCTGTTTCCAAGATTTAGCTATTACAAAGTGTACCGCTATAAACATGGGGTTCACATATCGCTGTGGTGTGATACTTTTGATTCTTTAAGGAAGATGCCAAGAAGAGATATAGCTAGGTCGAATGGAACCTCTAGTTTTAGTTGAGGAATCTTCACACTGATTTGCACAGTGCTTAGACAAGTCTACACTCCCACCAACAATGGAGAGGGTTCCTTTTACTCACAGCCCCTTCAGCATTTGTTATTGGTTGATGTCTTGATAGAAACCATTTTTTCTGGAGTGAGATGGAATCTCAACATTGGTTTAATTTGTATTCCACAAATGACCGATGATGTTGAAAATTTTTTCATATATTTGTTTGCCATTTGTACTTCTTCATATGAGAAGGTTATATTCACTTCAAATCCCCATTTTTTTTTGATTGGGTCTTTAAATTTGGGGTGTCTGATTTTTTTGAGTTCTTTATATTTTCTAGATTGTGGTGTTTTTTTCTGAGGAACAGCTGGCAAAATTTTTTTACACTGAGTTATCTCTATTATGTTGGTGGTTTCCTTTGCTGTGCAGAAGATTTTTAATTTCATGCAATTGCAATCAAAGTTGCTGATTCTTTGTAATATGTCCTGTGTGATCGAGGTTTTGATTCATGAAGTCTTTGCATACACCTATGTCTTCAAGAGTTCTATCTATTCTCTCTTGTAGCAGATTTAGTGTGTCCGTTTTAATGTTTAGATCTTTGATCCGTTTCAATTTTAGTTTAGCACATGGTGGGTGATATCATTCTAATTTTAGCCTTAGGCATGTGGAGAGCCAGTGTTTCCAGCACCATTTATCAAACAGGCTATCTTTCTTCCAGTGGAGGTGCTTGGCCCCATTTGTCAAAGATGTGGTGGCACAGCATGTTGGGAGTTACTTTTGCATCTTCTAATCTGTTCCATTGATCTTCAGGTCTTTTTTTTTGTGAGCCCATACTAGTCTGTTTTTTTTTGTTGTTGTTGTTATTTATTTGTTTGTTTTTAATCACAGTAGCTTTTAGTATAATTTCAAGTGATGGTCCCTGCCTTGCTTCTATTGCGCATACTTGTTATTCTAGGTCTCTTTTGGATGCAATGGAATTTTAGGGTTGTTTTCTCTAATTTTGTGAGATGCTATTGGTATTTTGATGGAGATTGCATTAAATCTGTATAAAAATTTTGGAAGTATGGCCATTTTCATTATATTGGCTCTTCCTACCGAAGAACAAAGGATAGCTTTTCATTTTCTGATATCCTCTTTGACCTTTTTCAGAGTATGGTAGTTTTCCATGTAAAGGTCTTTACTTCCTTTGTTATATTGATTCTTAAGTATTTCATTTTTTTGGTGCTATTGTGAAAGGTGTGCTTTCCTTAAGTTCTTTCTCAGTGAGTTTGTTATTCATGTACAGGAAAGCTATTGCTTTTTGAATGTTGACTTTATATCCAGTTACACTACCTAATTTGGTTATTAAATTTAGAGGTCTTTTGGAGGAGTTTTTTAGGGTCTTCTATGTAGAATATCATGTCATCTGCAAATAATGATAATTTAACTTCTTTTTTCCTGTTCTTATTTCCTTCGTTTCGTTCTTTTGTCTAATAATTCTGGCTAATGTTTGTAGAACTATGTTAAAAAGGAGTAGTGATAGTGGATGTCCTTGTCTTATTCCTGATTTTAGAGTGAAAATTTTGTCTTTGACCATTCAATATGATGTTGACCTGTCATAGGTAGCTTTTATCAGATTGAGATAAAGACCATCTATTCCAATTTTCTGTAGGATTTCTTTTTCATTTTTTCCCTCGAGTTTATTGGTACATTTTAGGTATACAGTATAGTTACATTTATTATTGGGATCTTGCACCTTTACATGAAAGGTCTTGGTTCTCATTTTTTCCCCTTGTCCCTGCCCTCCCTTCACCCCCTACTCCCCTCCCCCTTTAGAAACACTTCATTTCCATTTTTTCATTTTCTTCTATTTTTTCTTTTCTCTTATTAGCTTTCCCCTTGTCTTTCCATTTTCCCTAAACCTTTAGCCCCTTTCTTCCTATTTCACATTGGCAATTATATCATTAGGATCTTATGTACTATTATTAGTTTCTCTGGTGTGAATAAACTATTGTAGGATTTTTTTTTATCATGAATGGGTGTTGCACTTTGTGTAATGCCTTTTTTGCCTCTACTGTGATGATCATATGGTTTTTCTCTTTGACTCTGTTAATATGGTTATTACATTTATTGATTTGTATATGTTGCACTATACCTGTGTCCTTACTATGAATACTACTTGGTTGTGGTATATAATCTTCCTGATGATTTGCTGCATTCTGTTTTCAGTATCTTTTTTTTTTTTCTTTCAGTACTGGGGATCAAACTCAGGATCTTACACTTGCAAGGCAGGCTTTGTGCCACTGAGCTAAATCCCTGCAGTATCTTTTTGAAAATTTTTGTGTCTAATAGTTCTTTTTTCGGGGGTGGACCCTTCTGTTTTTTTTTTTTTTTCCATCAGAGTAATGCTTGCTTCCAGGAATGAATTTGGGAGTATTGCTTCCCTTTTAATTTCATTGAAGAGTTTGAGGAGTAGTGGCATTAAATATTCTCTAAATTTCTTATAGAATTCAGCAGTGAATCTATGAGGACCTGGACTTTTCTTTGCTGGTAGGTTTAATTACATATTTAATGTCATTGACTGTTACTGGTATAGTTAGAATTTTTATATCCTCCTGATTCAGCTTTGGTAATTCATATGTATCTAGAAATCTGTCCATTTCTTCTATTTTCCATCTTATTAGAATACAAGTTTTGGAAGTAGGTATTGATATTCTGGAGTTCTGCATGATCTATTGTTATTTCACCCCTTTCATTCCTAATTGCATGTATTTGAGTCTTTCTTTTTTTTTTTAGATAAGTTTGTCAATATTATTTTATCTTTTAGAGAATCAACTCTTCATTGGTTCTTTGCACTCTTTTCTTAGTCTCAATCCCATTAATTTCTGCTCTAATCCTTATAACTTCCTGTTTTGTAAGAGCTTGGAGCTTGACTTGTTTTTCTTTTTCTGGGTTCAGCATTAGGATGTTTATTTGAGCTTCTTCTTATTTTGTGATATGAGAATTCAGTGTTATAAAATTGTTTCTTGTGACTGCTTTCATTGTGTTTCATAAGTTCTGTTATGTTTTATTGGCATCTTTCTTTTCCTTTCTCTCTCTGCCCGCCCCCCCAATTTTGGTACCAGGGATTGAACTTGGGTCCTTGTGCTTGCGAGGTAAGTGGTGGAACCACTGAGTTAAATCCCCAGCCCTAACATGTGCTTTTTTTTGGCATTTTTATTCAATTGTAGAAACCCTCTAATTTCTTCTTTGATTTCATCTATGACCAGTTAATTCAGTACAGTGTTAGTTAACTTTATGGTCTGATACTATGCATGGAACAATTTCAGTTCCTTTGCATTTACTTAAGCATGTTCTATGAGCTAGTATGTGGTCATTTTGAAGAAATTCTCACTTGCATCTGAGAAAATTGTATATTCTGATGTGCAGTGGAACACTGTAGGCAGCTACTAAGTCCATCTGTTCAAGGGTTTGGTACAGTTCTGATATTTCTGTGTTGATTTTTTGTATAGTTGATTTGTCTTTTTGTGCAAGTGGGGCATTGAGGCCCCCCAGTATAATTGCATTAGTTCTTATTTGATTTTTAATGATTGTTAATATTTGTTTTATATAGTTGGATGTGCTGGTATTTGGTGCATAAATATTTATGATTGTTTTTCTTCCTCTTAGATTCTTCCCTTTAAAGGGGATGTAGTGACCGTCTTTTTCTCTCTTGATCAGTCTTGGCTTGAAATTCACTTTGTCTGCAAATAGGATAGCTATCCAAGTTCTTTTCACATGGAGTATTGTTTCCTATCCTTTGACATTCAGTCTATTATTTTTTTGATTTAAATGTGTTTCTTGAAAGCAGCATATTGTTGGATCTTTTTTATTGATCCATTCTGCCAATGTGTTTCTTTGGATTGATGAATTGAGACTATTTACATTGATTCTTGTAACTGATATGTATTGATTTATCCTTGTCGCATAATTTCCTGTTGTTGATTCCCTTGATTTCCCCTTGGTTTTATTGCTTGCTTTGTACTTGGATTCATTCTCTTGGGGCTCATGGAATTGAAGTCTCATTGTCTCTTTGTAGAATATCCTTTAGAACATTTTGGTCTGTGGTTTTGTGGTCATGAATTTCTTTGGGTTTTCTTTGTCATGGAAGTATATTATTTCTCCATCAATTTTGAAAATAGTTTTGTAGTGTACATCAGTCTGGGTTGGAGATTTTTTTTGTGGCTTGAAATACTTACCTCTAGGCTCTTCTTGACTTAAGAGTAAAAACTTTTGAGAAGTCGACTGTGATTCTGATGGGCTTTCCTTTATAAGTAATTTCTTTTCTCTTAACAGGTTTTAATATTTTCTTCTTGTATTGAATTTCTGGATTCTTGACTATTATATGCCTTGGTGTAGATTTTTTAAATGGCTAAATGAGTTCTATATGTCTCACTTGTCTATATGTGAAATTCTTTTTTGTGCTTGGAAAGTTTTCTGCCATTACTTCTATGAATAGGTTTTTAAGAAAATGTCTTTTGTGTTATCAACTTAATTTTTATTGATTTCTTTCAATCTTATATTATTCTTCTTTGGGCCATTTAGCATCTGTTCGATTGATTTTTAATTATCCCTCTCTGTCTTTTTTTTTTGTCTGTATCTTCTCTAGATTCACTAACCATGTCTTTCATCATGGTCATCATCCCTTTAGTTATCTGAGAATTATTTCTAATTTTATTTTTTCCTAGAGCATCCCTTATCTGCCTTTTCACTTCCATTATTATAATTTCATAGAATGAAGGTGTGTCACTTTTGAATTGTTGTACGTCACTATCCCCTGGGTTTTCATTAGGCAAGCTGGAAGTCTGGAGTTGCATCTTGCGTCAATGACTTCTGATTTTCTATTTATTTTTTAGTTAGTCATTCATTGATGATTGTAAATTGCTTATGTTAGGTAGCTTTATTTGTTTTCAAGAGCTCCTTAGGAATTGACTACTTTTCAGAGATGTCTCCTAGGCAGGCAGTCTCAGTCTGGGCATAAAAAAAAGAAGAGCTGATTAGAACAACTTTGTCACATATGCTAAGAGTAGTACAATTAGTAATAACAATAGCACCAAATACAGCCTAGAAAATGTGAAACTATGGTAGTTATTACCATCTTTAAGTGTATGAAGATTTGTCATTATATAACAAAATCTAAAAGAAACCAAAAAGTTGTATACAGTAAATATCCCCTTGATAGAGTGATTTTACCCTCAGTGGAGAAAATTTAAAAGGGCTGGGAGAAAAATGAGAAATAGAAGAAGAGAAAGTGATTATGAGAAAGAAGAAATAGAAGAGAAAGAGAAAGGATGATGGACAAAGGATGATTATGCAAGCCTTGCTAAAGTCATGAAAACAATAAGAGGGAAAGAAAGAAGAAAAGCAAGACACAGAAGAAAACAACAAAGAAAAATTTAGAAGCACTATTCACTCATATGAAAATTGGAATAAAAAAGAAAAAACCAAACAAAGGAAGAAAAAAATGTCCACTCCAGGGCATTCCTCTGCTGTTTCTGTAGAAAAAGGGGCAGATAGAGCTCAGATCCATTTTTTTTTTTATTGAGTTTATTGGTACATTTAGGGATACAGTACAGTTACATTCATTGCTGGGATCATGTACCTTTACATGGCAAGTCTTGATTCTCATTTTTTCCCCCCACCTCTGCCCTCCCTTCACCCCCTCCTCCCCTCCCCATCTACAAACACTTTATTTTCATCTTTTCATTCTCTCACATTTTTTTCTTTTCCCTTTTTGTTCTTCCCCTACGTATCACACCTTCCCTACACCTTTAGCTCCTTTCCTCCCATTTCTAAATGTCAGTAATCTTATTAGA
>NW_022900940.1:13949401-14007191 GCF_012274545.1 Fukomys damarensis
AACCCCCTCTGGGGTCCTTGGGTCCTTCCTGGGTCTGTTGTCGCGCAGGCCGGGAGCTCCCGCGCAGGCCGGGAGCTCGCGCGCACGCCGCCGGGTGATCGCAGCTCAGATCCATGTTTGATCTCAGCAAGCTTGGAGTAGAATTACAGCAAGGTTGTGGTTGATCCCTGCAAGCTCGTGCTTTCAACTCCACTGATGTTTAGGGTGATCTTAGTTTCTCTCTCTGAGACTGGAACTTAAGTTTTTCAGTCTACAAAACTCTTTTTGTCTCTTGCCAGCTTGCACTCAGCTCCCTGACCTTGTTTTCTCCCATTGATGCCTCACCTTGACTCTGGAAGCCCCTAGACAGAGCCAGTAGGTGCCTGCTCTAAGACTCAGGTTTAGCAGCCTCTTTCCAAAATGGTGACTGGACAATTGCTCTTTTCTGCATATCTTTGAACTGGATTGGAATCACTCTCCAGGCACTGTAGCCCACATTATCCATGGCTCTGGTCCATTGCTGCATTTCTCCATGAATACCTCTAGAGTTACTTGTAGTCACCATGCCTCTATAGGTTTGAGCCACTTCTCCCATGCCACAAGTTGAGGTTTATGCAGAAAGTGATGTTTGCCACCTCTCACCTCTTCATTGAAGTCGCTCTCCCTGTGGGCTCCAATTCTAACTTCAGATTATTCCTGGGTCTCAGGACCCACTTCCCTGCTTCTTCTGTTCCCCACATTGCTATAGTCCAATGTCTGAACTCCAAATCTCAGAGAGGCTGGTTTTCTGCTGCTCACCAGTCCACCATATTCCTAGAAGTCATGAGAACAATTCTTTTGTTCTGTTTATTGGTACATTTTAGGTAAATGATACAGTTACATTCATCATTGGGATCTTGTATCTTTACATGATGTATCTTGGTTCTTATATTTTGCCCATTCCCCTGGCCTCCCTTCACTGCCTCCATGCATCACTATTTACAGAGTTCTCATTTCCATTTTTAAATTTTCTATTAATTTTTCTTTTCCCTTCTTATCTTTCCCCTACCCCTCCCACTTCCCCTGCACCTTTAGACCTGTTTTCTTATTACACAGTATCAATTATGCATTTTGATTCTTATTTACACTTTTAGTTTTTCACACCAGAGAAACTATTCACTATTTACACATGTGTGTCCTATTAATTTCACCTGAGTATGTCCTCAATGTGCATCCACTTAGCTATAAATATCTCTAGTTTCTCGTTCTTTGTGGCTGAGTAGTACTCCATTTTATAAAAAACCACATCTTTTTTATTTTCTCCAGTTGATAGGCATTTTTTTCATATATTTATTTGCTGCTTTTACTTGTTTGTCTGAGAAATGTTTGTTCATTTCAGAAGCCCATTTTGAATTGGGGTTTTAAATTTGGGGTGGGTCTGATTTTTTTGAGTTCTTCATATATGCTATGTAGTAGACCTTTGTCTGAGGAATAGCTGTTAAAAATTTTCCCCCACATTGTAGGTTGTCTTTTAGCTCTGTTGGTTGTTTCTCTTGCAGTGCAGAAGCTTTTTAAAAAGATGAGATCCCTGTTTATTCTTTGTTTTATTTCCCATACTACTGTGGATTTGTTCATAAAGTCTTTTCCTATGCCAGCGTCTTCAAGAGTTCTACCTAACTTATCTTCCAAAAAGTTTAGTGTTTCTGTTTTAATATTTAGATCATTAATTCACTTGCATTTTAGTTAGTGCATGGTGAATGATAGCGTTCTACTTTTAATCTTTGGCAAACTGAAACCCAGTTTTTCCATTACCATTTATTAAAGAGGCTATCTTTCCTCTGGTGAGGATGGTTGGCTCCTTTTTCAAAGATGAGGTAGCTGACTATCTCTGGAGTTGTTTCAAGAGCAGAATTCTTGGTAAGTGTACCTCACTTCAGGAATCTAAATATCTTTGGAGTGTCAACCTTTGGCAGATATTATTATGAATTCACCATTATGAATTCAGGGATTTTCCTTTGAAAACTACAGTATTCACCTTTTTGTTATGGCTGTAAGGTGCTTCTCATGAGTTTACTAATTGCTTCATTAGTTAAATTAATACTCATAACCATTCTGGTAGATCAGCATGGTAGACTCTGTCAAGAAAACTTGATCTAGAACCTGAAAAGAGGCAAAGGGGTGATCATTTTCTTTCACAACTGTAAAAATATTATGGCACAAATCCTCTAGGGATTATTTAGGTACACAGGGATGCAGTCTCTGTTAAGATGAAGGCTGAGAAGACTGCTTTGATAAAGCACTAGATAGGAAATATTTTAGGCTTTATATTGCTTGTTGAATATTCTTTTCCTTCTATGTTTTTCTTTTGTACCTCTTAAAAAATGTAAGGGATATTCTAATTTTGTGGGCTGCACAAAAGAAATATACTGTTAGTAGATACTCCTACCTTCTTCTGGACTAGGCTACTTTACAGCTCTGCAGGGATAGAACTTATAAAAACTAACAGCATGGTAAATGATTCTTGTGTGAGAGGAATGTGAATAACTCCTCTCTGTAGGAATGTAAATAAATTTTGTTCTGTATAAATACAGCTGGTTTCTATGTGGTAGAAAAAGACAACTAAATATTACATTTGATTGTCCCTAGTAGACTAACCAGCTTTGCATCTATTAATACATTTATTTTGATATTTATTTGGCTGTATTTCTGTTCCTCATTACCTTACTGGCTCATTAGTAAATGAGTTAAATAAAATGTTTAACATAAATTTACTTTATATTTGTATGAGTATTGTACTTTTTTGAATTCAGAAATACTAATTTCAATTTTTAATCAGATTCTTTGGTCCACTTGTCCCTCCCCCCCCATAAATTCATTTACTTTCCACCTCTTCAATCATTCTTTTTCATTTCCACAGCACTGAATTATGAATCTGAAGTCCTGGATAACTTCAAATACTAAAAATATCCATCATTCTAGCTTTTAACTTTCTCCAATTCCATTTTTAAGCCATCCATCCTGCTTCATGGTACTCATTTTCACAAAGGTAGAAATGGGCTATGAGAGACTGCCTACATAAGTCAGTTCAGCCTTAACTTTATCCTCTTTTGTTTCATGCTTCAGTATGAACAAGGTGGTGTTTTTATTTGCATGTAGGCAAAAGCTCTGACTTCCCTTCCAAATTTTTCCAGATTCTTCCTGATGAAGTGGTACTTTTGACTTCTGTAATATTACAGAGACAGACTTTCCTAAGTTCAAAGCAGCCATGGGGAGGGTACCTGGAGGACCCTTCTTAATCGCTCCCAGTTGATTATAGATGGTCTTTCCTTGACCTACCACAACAAGCAAATGAGAAGCACACACTCAGTAAGCATATGACTGATTGCCTCTTGGAGAGATTATGTGCCTGCTCTGGATGTGAGGATATATCTGAGGAAGGACATTAGTTGCTGGGCAGCTTTCACAGAAATCAGAAGCTGTTATACACACACTGTCAGAGACACACAATGGGAGGGATGGTTTTCTATTGGGGATGCCAAGGCTTCATGTGTCCTCTTCTTCACTGGCACCATTGACTCTTTCCTCATTGCCCTCTGCCTTTGGCTCAGCTGATTCATTACAGGTATCAAGTTGTTCCTTGGCCTGGGCTATCTGAGTCATTAACCTGTCCATTTGGGACTGGTTGTCTGCCAGTATCTGTCACATGAGCCTTTGCTTCCTAGATGTCCAGTAGATGAAAGGCCTTTTGTTCCTCATCAGCAATCACTTTCTGAAATTTCTTAAATTCTTGTTGTATAAACACTTTCATCTGGTCCTGAGTTACTTTAGAGTCTGAGCTCTTGAGCTTTAACCTTTCTACCAACTCGTATCATTGCCACCTTCAGTCCACCTGAATCTTTGCTCTTAACTCTTCACAGGCTTCACCTAGGGTAGATAGCTGGTGGCCCTGGTGTGCCCCAGTGACTGGACAGAGCACACAGATGAGCAGTCTATCTGCCTGGAAGTAAGTGCTCAAATCGAGTCCATGGTCTGGACATTTCCTCTTGGCCACTCTCTCTGTTTCCATTTCTATTTCTGGGTCAAATTCAGTCTTTCCCTCAGCTTCTCCTTCTGCCTTAGATTCTTCTTGGTTGTCCTCCTCCACCTGGCTTTCTTGCTCATCTTTCATGTCTTCCTCACTGTTTTCTTTGGTTTCTTCCTCACTCTCCTCCTCTGTCTTGCTTGCTTCTTCCCACTTGTTGTCGTCCTTGTAGTCGCTCTCCTCCCACACTTTGCCTTCTACTGCCTTCTCCTGCTGTGCCTTAGCCCTAAGGTCGTCCTTCCCTACCCTGTCCAGAGAAGCCATGACATCCAGGCCTAGGTGCCATGGACTTACTACCCCAGGTTGTGAGTGAAGAAGTTAGGCCTGTGTGCCTTGGCATAGCTGAGGCCGTAGCAGAAGCCTCATTTCTTCTGCTGGAAGGGCACACTTCCGGGGCCCTTGCAGACTCGTCTGGCTCACATTCATCACTTGTTCAGTTGTGAGGCAGCTCCTTGAAGTCCATGCCTGCTCCCGTGGCCATGTGGAGGCTGGGACACTGAGGCTGAGGTCTCAAGGCCTGCCGCCTTGCCTGGGCGAGGCCTCCAGTTTTGGGAAATCCTGTTGCAGGAATCACCGCAGGGCTGGGCCATGTCTTGGAGTAGGGCTGGGGTAGCAGGCAGACCCTGCTGGCCTGAAGTGCAGGCCCTTGAGTGGCTCAGGTGTTGTACTGTTAACTGAAAGTTATAGTGTAGCAGTAGTATTCACCTCTTTTAAGAGTATAGAAAATTGAATTTCTAAATATTTATGAGACTTGCTCAAATGAAACCAGTATATGGTTTGAACTGTAACCAAACATGTTTTTAGATTTCTAGTAAGAAAAGGGAAAACCAAACCAAACCAAACCAACTACTCCTGTCATATTGCACTGTTTAGTGTTAAACTGTCTGGAACAGTTAATTTTCTTCATTTTGGAAAAGGAAAACATTTCAAAAGCCAAAATTTTATACAGTGGACTCTTGAGTTATTAACAGCCTGACATACAAACAACTTGGGATACCATCAGAATCTTATAGAGCCCTCTTCCAGACAAAATGGCCCCAATGGTCCTACATTCTACAATGGCTCCGGTTCCTAAAATGGTTTCCACTTGGAAATGAGCAACTTTGGAAAAGTGAAACCTACCCCCTCTGGAGAAGCAGAACCTAACTTGTTGCTCCATCCTGCTACCCACTCGATCCTCCCCTTCCAATCATCCCATGTCCCCTTGCTCAGCTCTCACTTTCCCCACTGCACTTCCCTATATAAACCTCATCCCAGTTAGTCTTGCCCTCTCTCACTATTGTTTGAAGTATCCCGGCAGCTCTTTTCCCCAATAAAGCCTTGCCTTGGGTGCTCCTGTTTCAGATCATTTTCTTTGAAAACTTACAAACAAAGTCTTGAGATATGACCCCAATACTGGCTGCTTGTGCTTCTAGATAGTCTCAGATACAGATTCAACCCATAAAGAGTTCTGGAAGGAACATTACAGCATCCTTTCCAGTATGGGGTTAATTGAGAAGTCCTGGTCCAGTGTCTCTAAGGACACTCATATCTGCCTGAGTTTTCAATTGATCAATTTGAGCTATAACCAGCCCTTGGGAACGAAATGAGTTTGTAAATCAAGGGTATTTCTGAAAGAGAAAGTTTTGAAAAGGTCTTTGATATCAAGTTAGGCCATAATCCAGAAACTATGAATAGTAGTCATAAATGGTAAAGGCATCTATAAACAAAAGTATTCATAGAATAGCAGTAACTTCCTAAATTCTCTGCTTCTAGGGAGAAACTGAAAAAGTGGAAGGTTCTACATTGTGTTATCCAAGATAAACTCTCCTAATGTCCATCCCATATTATCTGCTATGAATTATGACCATCATGTGGTAAACTAATTTTCTGTATTTTGTACCCACTTCTCCTTTTAGAGTATCTGGTGCAGTTATGTAAGATAAAAACTCTTTTCTTTCTTTTCTAAATGTATGCTTGTAGTAAAAGTATACAGGTTAAAAAGTATTAAATGTGTTCAGATCTACTTTTCATGTTATTTAACATACGCACATATACAAGAAAAGGAAATGGAGAAAGAGAATAAATTGCTGTCAAAAATACATTAAACACTCAAATATCCTGAATTATAAATACTGTTTTGGACTTTATAGAGTTATAAAGTAAGTATCTTTGGGCTGGGGATTTGGCTCAGTGGTGCCATCACCTGCCTCGCAAGCACAAGGTCCCAAGTTCGATCCCCGGTACCAAAACAAAAGCAAAAACAAAAAACAAACAAAAGTAAGTATCCTTCACGTTTGAGAAATATCTCAACATTTAAATAATGCTGCTGTGTAATATATTTTCTTCCATGATATTAAAAAAAATGGTGAATAGAAAGTATCATCATTTTATGGGTAAAGAAATCAAGAGTACATATACAAATTCAATGATAAAACTATGTTTGCAGCTCATTTGCTGTCTTGAATTGCAGAGTTTCAACAGTATATAATAACTCCTTTTGGAGCAACACATGAGAAATTTAGCTAAAGTAAAATAACAAAAACCCTGTACAAATACTCAAACTTCAGTTAAGACAATAGAAAAATGAAGAAGTTTTCCTTCCAAAAAAGGTCTCTAAAGATAATAGTTCAGGTACCTCATGTATATTAGTCCCATATCATGTGAACCAAACTTTTCTGTATTCCTTAAATAAGCCTTAGAATTTTTTGTGCCAGGAAGCAGGAAGTGCTAAAAATGATGAGCTCATATCAAAATGGCACAGAACCAATGTGCAGGGGCTCACTGGTCAAATTTGGAACAATGAGCTGGATGCGGTAGTGCATGCCACTCAGGAGGCTGAGGCAGGAGGATCACTGCAAGTTAGAGGCCAACCTGGGCTACATAGTGAGTTCAAGGCCAGCCTGGACTACAAAGTGAGACCTTGTCTCAAAACCAAAACCAAAACCAAAACAAACAAACAAAAAACCCAAAAAAACCAACTAAAGTGTAAATAAGGTTCAAATGGTATAATTGATAGTGTGAAATAGGAAGACAGAGGCTAAAGGAGAAGTGGAAGGGGAGGGGAAAGGAAATAAGGGAAAAGAAAAAATGTGAAAAATGGAAACAAAGTCTTTGTAAATAGGGAAGGGTGAAGGAGTTGAAGGGAGGGCAGGGGAATGGGGAAAAAAATAAGAACCAAGACATATCATGTAAAGGTACAAGATCCCAATGATAAATGTAATGTATTGTTTGCTTAAAATTTACCAATAAACTTAATGGGAAAAAACAACAAAAAATAAACAACAAAATGATTTTATAATCAATTGATGAAAAAACAAGCTTCATATTCAAAAACCCTTTCAGAATGCATCTATAATGAACTTACAGTAGTCTTTCTTTAGTTTTGATTTCAGTGCTGTCCAAAATACTAAATGGAAAACTCTAGAAAGAAAGAATTGCTAAGTTTAAGTTGTATGTCATTCTGAATAGTGCAATGAAATCTTACGCTGTTCTGTTCAAATCATAAGTGACACCTTTGTCCATGGTATCCACACTGGTATTTAAGTCGCTGTCATGGTTACTGGAGTGGCTGTCAAGGAAATGCAGGGTTCAGCACTATCTTTGATTTCATATATACACTGGGACTCATAAAACATATCCCTGGTAGATAACGGGGTGACTGCTATATTAATAAAAAGGCCTACTTAGAAAAGATATTGCACTGACATCTTTAATTATAGGACATTTTGTTATTTTTGTTGCTTTTTGTTTTTGTTTGTTTGTTTTTTTAGACAGGGTCTCACTATGTACTTGAGACTGACCTGGAACTCACTACGTAGCCCAGGCTGGTCTCGATCTCGCAGCGATCCTCCTGCCTCAGCCTCCTGAGTGCTGGGATTACAGATGTGTGCCACCACGCCCAGATCTGTTGCATCTTCTATGTATTTCTTTAAGAGCTACTGCTTTCTCTCTCAGCACCTGTTTACGTCTTCTTATTTTTTCATTTTGGGTAGTTTCTTCCAATTCTGCTGGTGTTACTAGAAAAATATCTTCAGTATAATCTTTATTAAAGGAATGACTTGGTTCAAAAATTATATTTGCATTCAATGCACCTTTCTCTTGGGAACAGTATTTTATGTTGGTTTTCTTTTCTGGTTTTGCTGTGGCTTGGGTGAATGTCATGTTGCAATATATCTGAAATTGGCAAAATACTGCTAAGGGTTTCAGAAGGGTGACATTTGTCTCCCCATTTGTGACTGTGTTGAAAGCACTCTGTTTTTCTCTTGTGTGATCCATCTTCCTAATGGTTTTTGCTTTTCTTTTCTTACCAAAATTGTTTGTTTTCCTCTTTCTTTGCCACACACTCTGTCTCTTTGTCTCTTCACCAAACTGCTAAAGTAATCAGAACCTTTTGCAGAGCCCAAATGGTCAGGAATTTGAGTAAGGCAAACTTTCAAATCTTTAGTGAGACACCAAATATCTTTTTAAATTCAGCATTACTCTTCAAATAAGATGCCTTCTTAATGCTTTCTTGAAAATATTTCTCCTCCTTGCTTTCTCGAGTACAGTTTTCTAATGTTGACACCGTCTCATTCTGGATCAATGTGAGGTGTTGCCTGAATTTTCCTCAGCAGGTTTCAGGAAGACCCTCTGTAGGTTGTTGGGCATTCTAGCAGGGTGAGGGACAGTACATCTAGGAACATGGACAGTGGTCAAGGTGCAAGAGGACAAGCTGAACTGCACTAATGCTGTTAAATCTCTGCTTGCATCACATTTTGTACTGCAGAATTGTCCAAAACAAAGCCCATAGCTAATCCCACAGTGAAAGGGTAGAAAAATACACCCTCATTTTAGTGGAAGGCATACAAAGCAAGTTATAATGGAAGGTAAAGAATTGAGTTCAATAATTTAACCTACGGAAATGTGAAAACCCAAAGAAGTGTGTCAGACAACCCTCCATATCTGTGGGTTCTTTAGCTGCTGATCCAACTATCTCTGCATTGAAAACATTTGAAAAAAATTGTATCTTCCTTTAATTTTATTTCTTGTCCTTTTTTGCTAAACAATGCAGTATAACTATTACTTACATTACACTTATATTAGATATTATGTCATCTGGGAATGATTTAAAGTACATAGCAGTGTATGTTCATTTTATATACAAATATTATACCATTTTATACAATGAACTCAAGCATCCTTAGAGTTTGGTGTCCACAGTGGTCTTGGGCACTAAGGGACAACTGTATTTTGATGGAAATGGACTTGTGACTCAATCTATACATTGCAAGTGATTGTTTTTATTGCATGAATTTTTTGAGATGAAATTGTTTGAATAAACAAATAAATTTCCATCCCGTAGTTGGGAAATTCAGGTGAGTACTTTTATTACCATTCACTATGCTGGCATATATGAACACAGGGGGAGAAAAACTGTAGATTTCTCTTAGCTTTTGTAGAGCTTGAAGTCTAGAAATTTTGTGTTTTTTAATGGTTAAAAAACAATCAGAAGCTTAGTATTTAATGACACATGAAAATTATATTTAATTCAAATGTTGTTAGAACACAGCCAACCTCTTTTACTTATTGTCTATGACTTTTTATATGGTAATGGCTATTTTGAGATGTAAAGACCTAAAAAATCTCAAATAATTACTCTGCTTCTTTATAGAAAAAATTAATGGTTCCTGTAAAAATATGAAAAAGAGCCACAGATATATAAGTATGTATGTCTACATGTATACCTATAGGCATATACATATATACACACATAAATGAAACAGCTGTGTATCACTTAATAAGAATTTCAGGGGTGGAAGAGAAATTGAAGATAGTTTTTAAAGAATTACTTTTATTTCAGAGATACAGAAGCAGAAGCTAAGATAGCTAAAGTAACTCATTGAAATCACACATTATATTAGTGGAAAAACTAAGAAAACAATGTATATTTACTAATTTAAAATTTTTCCTCTGCAGTATACTGCTATTCAACATCTTTTTCTAGTGTACACTTACAAAAATGAATTTAAAATGGGATAGGCCAGAGGGTTACATTGTCTCACCTATGTTTGCTACTCAATTTATTTTAATTGATATTGTGACTCTAGAGTAATGTCATGAATGTTTCCCACATGGCTGGGAAATATATCAATTATAGGGTTAATTAATGTTGCTGTTTAAATTCAACATGGATTCTTATTATTAAATGCATCTATTTGATGGGAGTTTTGTTAATCAGGTTCTGAAAACCTCTTCTGATAAACTCCACTCCATGCTAATAAACCCCATGAATCACTTATTAAATTCTAACTGTTCTTGTCTTTCCCTTCTGCACTATTAAGCCACGTTTAATTTGTTCACATGGTTTTTAGAGTCAATAACAAAACCTTTATTTTTATACACCATGCAATCAGAGTTACAAGTGTTCACTTTCTATAATTCAGTTAAGTGCCTACGTAACACATCATAGAGGAAGATACTTAGCTAGAGGATTGTTAAACACTAACAGGCAAAAAATCAAATTGGCTTTACTGAAGTTCAGGAGTAATGTAATACTAAGAATGGTACTTACAAAAAGAGCAAATAAGGTTCTAAATTTAACATGTTTGGTACCAAATGACATAGGAATAGAAATTACAGGTTTAAATGGCATTTATTTCTTATTTCTTCTACATCCTTTTCTATCAGATAACCCACATCGGTCTTTAATTCACATAAAGTAAGCTCATAGATCTTGAATATACAGTTTGATAAGTTTTGAAAAATCTTGCCTCTAGGCAACCATAGTTCTAATCATGCCAGTGCTACAGAATATTTGCTCATATATCTTTCCAAATACTTCCTCCTATCACGAGATGAGATTTTTCTGCTCTTGACCTCCACCTAGATGAAACCTTACAGAATTTACTGTATACTGTCTTTCTTTGCTCAACATACTGCCAGATTTATTTGTGCTTTTCCAGTTTTTTGTTTGTTAGACTGAGAATTATTTTGTTGTATGAACATGGCACAAATTAGTTGTTCATTCTCCTGATGGATCTGGATTTACCCTCCTTGGGTGTTGACTTTGATTAGTAAATTTGCTGTGAACATTCTTCATGAAATTTTGTACATATGCATATATGAGTGAAATTGCTAGGTTGTAGGGTAGGTATGTTTAACATTACAGTATATGATATTACCCAGTAGTTTTCCAAAGTACTTCTGCAACATATGATACTATCAGTCTTAAAGATGTGCTGTTCAACTGTGTGTGTAGTGATATCTTATGGTGCTTTTAATTTGTATTTTTCTCATGATTAATGATGTTGAACACTTTTTAGGTACTTCCTGGCCTTTTGAACATTATTCTTTGTAAATATCTACTTAATATTTCTCCTCTTATTCTTTTTCTTTATACTGTATTGCTTTTTTATTCTTAATTTTTAGGAGTCCTTTATTTTAGTGAGCTTTTTAATCAGATACATATATTACTAATATTTTCTTCCATTCTCCTGTGTTTAACTTTTACATTGTCTTAATGGCTTTTTTGGGAGACAGGGTCAGGCTGGCCTTGAATTCATGGTGATCCTCCTGCCCTCAGCCTCTCAAGTGCTGGAATTGCAGATGTGTGCTATCACACCTGGCTTATTCGCTTCTTTTGATGGGCAGAAAGTGCTCATTTTTTTTTTTTTGTTTTTTTGAGACAGGGTCTCACTATGTAGTTGAGATTGACCTGGAACTCATTATGTAGCCCAGGGTGGTCTCAAACTCACAATGATCCTCCTGCCTCAGCCTCCGGAGTGCTGGGATTACAGGCATGTGCCACCACGCCCGGCTGGAAGAAAGTGCTCATTTTGATGAGGTAGAATTTATCAAGCTTCTCTTTAATGTACACTTTTTTGTGCCCTAAGAAATTAATCAAAGTCATGAAAATATTTTCCTGTTCTTTTACAATTTTAACTTTGCTATTAAGGTTTATTTTAATTTTTTTTTTTTTTTTTTTTTTGGTACTGGGTATCAAACTTGGGACCTTGCACTTGAGAGGTAGATAGCAGAACCACTGAACTAAATCCCTAATCCTCTATTAAGGTTTATGTTATATTCAACCATCCATTAAATTTTGTTTGTGGGTTGAGTTAGAGGCCAAGATTCATTTTCAATATGACATTCCATAATTGAATGCTATTTGTTGAAAAGATTTTCCTTTTTGTATTGAATTGCATTGGTCAGTGTTTAAAATAAATTGACTATGGACCAGGGATTTAGCTCAGTGGCACTGTGCCTGCCTGGCAAGCACAAAGTCCTGAGTTTGATTCCTGAAACAAAAAAAAAAAAAAAAAAGACTATAGGTATAGCTCAATTTATGAATCATATGTTAAATTATAATCTATTAAATTATCTTTAAGGTGGCTCCAGATGGTCCTGATTACTATGAATTTTTATTCTTGAAATTGGAAAGTGCAGGTCCTCCAAAATTTTTTCTTTTTCAATATTATTTAAAAATTTTAAGTTTCTTTTATATACCTTTTAATCTTACTCTACCAATTTATACAAAAGCTGCTTGAAATTTTCAATAAGATGATAGTGAATAATAGATAATTCACATCTTATAAATACTGAATTTTCTGATCCATGAATGTAGTATATTTCTTAATTTAGTTCTGTAATTTATTTCAGTACTATTTTATAGTTTACCACATAGAAGTTTGGAATCATTTTTGGTTAAATTTATTTTCTGTATGTATTAGCGCCTGAGTCAGTTTTGGCAATATACTAGGTAGGTTTTTGTCTGTGCATGTGGTGCTGGGACTTGAACTCAGGCCTTTGTGCATGCTAGGCAAGCATTCTATCACTGTCTCATACTTCCAGTCCACCAAAGTTTCAATGTTGGATTTCTAGTTTCCTAGCTTAGGAAATGTGCTCACCCATTTTTCTATGAATAGTGTGGGAATCTTCACTGACAACCTTCTTGAGCTTGTATCTGAAAAGAGGTGAAAGGATGCAAAATTCAGGGAGTACATTGAGGTCTTTGTTCCCTAGAAACCAGGAAGTGTATTCTTGAGAAGCAAACACAACAAATATCTACACTAGTTACTGAGCTACAAATCATACATTGAATTAATTTAATTAAAAATCTTTCATTTGGGGCTGGGATTTAGCTCAGTGCTTCTGGTATCAAAACAAAACAAAACAAGCCCCCCCCCAACAAAACAAAGTGAAGCAACAGGGTATGGTGGCACACACCTGTAATCCCAGCACTCAGGAGGCTGAGGTAGGAGGATCACTGTGGGTTCCAGGCCAGCCTGGGCTACCTAAATAATTCAAGGCCAGCCTGAACTACATAGCTAGACCTTGCCTGAAAACAACAACAACAAACAAAACAAAATGCATCTGTTTTCAGTTGCAAGGTCCTGAGTTGGATCCTTGATACCAAAAACAGAAAAAGCCCCAAAAAACAAAAAACAGAATCTTCATTTAATTATTACAGTGTAATATGAAGTATACCCTATTTTCATTTTAGTAATGTAGGTATTTTGGCAGTTGTAAACTATGTCTAAGATCTTTTTTTTTTAAAAATTTTTATTGAGTTTATTGGTACAATCTAGGTATACAATACAATTACATTCATTATTGGGATCCTGTACCTTTACATACACTCCTAGATGATGCAAAGAAGAATAACATAAGACTGATAGGAATCCATGAAGTAGCAGGAGAAAACACAAATGACTTAAAAAAGCTGTTCACAGAATTAATGACGGAAAACTTCCCAAACAGAGGGGAAGAATTTGACATTCAGATAACTGAGGCATATAGGACCCCAACTAGCCACAATCAAAAAAAAAATCTACACCTAGACATATAATAATCAAGATCCCAGAAACCCAACAGAAGAACAAAATACTACAAGCAGTAAGAGAAAAGAAATAAATCACATGCAAAGGAAAGCCCATCAGAATCACAGCAGACTTTTCAACACAAACCCTTAGGGCAAGGAGAGCCTGGAGTGACATATTTCAAGTACTAAAAGAGAGCAACCTCCAACCTAGATTGATGTATCTAGCAAAACTCTCTTTCAAAATGGATGGGAAAATAAGATACTTCCAAGACAACACCTGAGAAACTAGACGAATACCGAACCAGCACTACAAGCAATTCTAAACAATGTCCTAGAAAAAGACAATGAAGGTAACAACACCATGAGGCCCAACAGACCAAATCAAATAGGCAAGGCAAGAAACTAAAAGGAGAAGGTGAAAAAGTAACCTTTCCCTATTTTTTGTCAGTTTCTGTTCTAGAGTCTCGAATCACGACTTTCATTTTGCTCACCATCTCTATGGTTATCTGGGAAATTATTTCTGTTTTGAATTTTTCTAGAGCCTGATTGATCTGTTTTGTTACTTCCTGTGCTTTGAGTTCAGGGTGCCCTGGTGGTTCACTATCGGCCTTTTCATCCTCATTTGCCCTACTGTTTGCCATTGGTGAACTGGAAGTCTGTCCTTGTGTCTTGCTTAAGTGTTTTCTCATTTTTATTTTTGTTGTTGGGCTGTCCTTGATTTAATCTCTGGATTATCACCCAAATCTTCCTGATATAGTTGCACCCTAGCTTCTGGGTCTCTAATGACCCACAGACATTCTTATCTCCATAACATCAGAGAAAACAGCTTATCGAATCAACCACAATCCTTTATCCCAACCACCAACACAATATGATCAAGCACAACTTGGAAACTGACCACCTGTGGTAGTCACTAGTCTATCACCCTTAAACCATTTGAATTAAATTGAAATCAAGAAGCAGTCCAAAACATGTCTGCAGTGAACAAACTTTTCAATATAGTATATTTACCATTTAGGATGGGGGATCAGACAGAGCTAGGACTCAAGACCCCTGATATCAGTTAGCTGCTGGCTGAACCCCATGATGCAGACTGACCTCAGGCTGCAAGGCCCAGATTGAGTTCCTTCTGAATGTTTGAACTGCACACCGTTCTTCTACAGGTTTCCCATGCCCTTTCTTTAAAGATATTCAACATTGGGAACACAGAAAAATACCCTCTATGACCACCTCTGCCTCTGCAGAGTGGGTCCAAAGACTGGCTCAATCAGGAGGTCTGAGAGTGTGCGGGGTGGGGGGTGTTTAGGGGAGTTGTGGGGGTTCGGGGCGCCCGCACAGCTACCTTCCTGGTGCTGGAGTGATGGCGGCTCCCGGTGGGGGAAGCTAAGATCTTTTCTAGCTTCCAGAAATTCTACTAAAAGTCATTTTTTGAATATGAAAATTAATGTGTTCAGTATAAATTCTTTTGTTTGTTATAGCGAGTTTCATTATATTGCTAGTTGGCAACACTATACTTTTTATTTTTCCTTCCTGAAAATGAAGAAAACTATTATCACATTATTTATTTCTTTATATACAATGAGCCATCTGAATTAATGTATCTAGATTAGGAATTTAGAGTGCTACGCTGGAGTTTCTGCTCTGCTGTACACATCTGTGGAACCTCATGCCTTATACTTCACCTCCCTGTGTCTGTCGTAGTCAATTTTTCCTTACTAGGACAAAATACCATGCACCTGCAACCTAAAGGCAGAGAGATTTAATTTGGCTCATGTTTCAGTCCACAGCCAGCAGGCTGGCATGGCACGGTGGCATAGAGGAAGAATAGCTTCTCACTTCATAGTAGCCAGGAAGCAGAGAGTGAAGAGAGAGTCAGGGAGGGAGGCATACCCTTTCAGATTATATCCCCAGTGACCTGCCTCTTCTGAGCAGACCCTACTCCTAACACTAAGCCAGCTGTAGTACCCCTGTAAACCAAGCATCTTCCATAAGCCCTGCCTCTGAGTGCATAAAGCTTTGGAGGGACATCCAGATGTAAACCTTAGCAGTGTCTTAGCTTCCTTTTCTAAAATGAAAGAGCCGTGGGGTTGGGGTTGTACGAACAGCAGAACATACGCTGAGTATGTAATGTGCAAAGTCCTGGATTTGGTTCTCCCAGCATCCACACGTGTATACACACACTAAAGTACTGATGGCAAACTTTTAGAGACTGAATGCCCAAAGTGAAACTTACTTATTTATCGCAGAGTGCCAACACTGCAATTAAACCAGAGTACTGAGGCTTTAGTTTAGAAAAAACAACTCATACATTAACATAGTTTGTCTTTGTTTTTACAACATCTTTTGTCTTCAAATGCTGTGTGCCACAGTTTTGCAACCACTGCAGTAGAGGATGAAAAGAAAAAAGAAAGGAAAAGAAAGCATATTAGCAAAGTCTTTGTAGATAGGGAGGGGTGGAGGAGTTAAAGGGAGGGCAGGGGAATGGGGAAAAAATAAGAACCAAGGTGGATTGTGTAAAGGTGCAAATTTCCAATGAAGATTGTCATTATATTATATACCTTAAATGTATCAATACAATTAATTAAAAAAGAAAGATTATTAGGCATTATAGATAGAATTCTAAAGATGCCCTCCCCCATAAAGAAAAATTCCAGACTCATAGTTATGGAATCAAACATATAACTGAGGTATTGCTGTGAAGGGACTTTGCAGGCTAAGGTTACTAATCAGTTGCATTGAGATAGAGAGATTAACTTGCATTATCTGTGTGTGCCCAGTGTAATCAAATGAGTCCTCAAAAACAAAAATGAAGAGGGAGGGAGAAGGGAGATGAGTAAGAAGGGGGTGCCAGAGATTCAAGGTGTGAAAATGACTCAACCTGCTATTACTAGTTTTGGAGATGGAGAATAAGACACGAGCCAGATAATCCAAACACCTCCAGAAGGTGAGGGCAGTCCTTGGCTGATAGTAAGGAATTGAGTATCTCAGAACTACAACCACATGGGAATGAATCTGCCAGCAACCTCAGTGATCCTGGAAGTGGGTCTCTCTCCATAGTCTCCAGAAAGGAATACAGCTGTTTTTATACCTTGGTTCCTTTTCTTTCTTTTATTTTCTTCCTTCCCTCCCTGTCTCTTCCTCTCCCCTCCCCACCCTCCCTTTTCCCTCCTCTTCTGTTCTCTTCTCTCTCCTCTCTTCTTTTGTCTCTTTTTTTCTTGTACCAGTGATTGAACTCAGGGAGGCAGTGGGACCACTTAGCTAAATATCTGGCCTCCTCTCTTTTCTTAGGGTTGAATCTAGGGTGTCACACATGCTAGGCAAACACTTTACCATAGAGCACCCCCCAATGATTTCTGTGTGGATCATAAAACTATACTGTGTGGTTGATGTCATCACCCCGGCTTGGACTCAGAGCCCTCTCTCCTGCGCAGCCTCCTCTAGCGCTGCACCGTTTCCTGCGGGTGCTGAGTGATTGGCTATAACGCAGCTCCAGGTGGGTGAGTTTGACATCATCGCCCTGGCTTGGACTCAGGGCCCTCTCTCCTGCATGGCCTCCTCTGGAGCCATGCCATTTCCAGCGGACACCACTGATTGGCTCAGACATAGTGGCACGAGGGTAGCCGCGCGGGTGCCGCTGAGCCCCCCCCAAGCTATTAGATCCCCTGACTGAGCCAGTCCTAGGATGCACTCTGCAGAGTCATGGTAGGTTATAAAGGGTGGTGACTGATCCTATTATGTTTCTGATTGTATTGATAGGGATAAAGGATAGGGATTGATTTGATGAGTTGTTTGTTCAATTATGGAAATGAGAATGTCTATAAGTCATTAGAGAATCAAAGGCTGGGATGCAACGATATCAGGAAGATTTAATGACCCAGGGATTGAATCAAGGTCAATCCAACAGCAAAAATAACGATGAGAAAACACTTAAGCAAGCCACAAAGACAGATTTCCAGTCCACCAATGGCAACCAGTAGAGCAAACTAGGATGAAAAGTCAGATAGTAAACCTTCAGGACACTCAGAACTCACAGCACACAAAGTAAAAAAACTGATCAGTGAAGCTCTAGAAAAATTCAAATCAGAAATTATTTCCCAGTTAACCATAGAGATGCTGAGCAAAATGAAAGACATGATTCGAGAATCCAGAACAGAAACTGACAAAAAAATAGATGAGCTTGGGAACATAATAGAAACCATGAAGGCCCAGCATAAGAAAGAAATGGAAACAATGAACACCCAACATAGGAAAGAAATGGAATCCATAAAACAGATTCAAACAGGTATCCAGGAGATTAAAAATTCTATTGAAAGCATATGTAACAGAATAAAAAATTGCGAGGATAGAATCTCAGATATAGAAGATAGGATAGCAGACAATGACCATGAAAAAGAGAGGTCTCTTAAAAACAGTCAGGGAGCATGAGAAATTGATCCAACAACTCCTAGAGGATGCAAAGAAGAATAATATAAGACTGATAGGAATCCATGAAGTACCAGGAGAAAATGCAAATGACTTAAAAAAGCTGTTCACAGAATTAAAAACTGAAAACTTCCCAAGCAGAGGGGAAGAATTAGACATACAGATAAGCAAGGCATATAGGACACCAACTAGCCACGATAAAAAAAAATCTACACCTAGACATATAATAATCAAGAGCCCAGAAACCCAGCAGAAGGACAAAATACTACAAGCAGTAAGAGAAAAGAAACAAATCACATGCAAAGGAAAGCCCATCAGAATCACAGCAGACTTTTCAACACAAACCCTTTAGGTCAAGGAGAGCCTGGAGTGAGGTGTTTCAAGTCCTAAAAGAAAAAAACCTCCAACCTAGACTGATGTATCCTGCAAAACTCTCTTTCAAAATGGATGGAGAAATAAGACACTTCCATGACAAAGAACACTTGAGAAACTTCATGAATACTAAACCAGCACTGCTAAGAATTTTAAACAATATCCTAGAAAAAGACAATGAAGATCACAACACCAGGAGGTCCAACAGAGCAAATCAAATAACCAAGGCTAGAAACTAAAAAGAGGATTAAAAATAAAAAGAGTTAACAAAAGTACAATAACATGACAACAATAAGTCAGTACATAACAGTTATAACTATCAATGTCAATTACCTCAATTCACCAATCAAGAGAAATAGATTGGCAGAATGGATTAAGAAGCAAAATCTAACAATATGTTGTATATAAGAAACACACTTAGTGCAAACAGAAGCCCATAGACTGAAAGTGAAAGGATGGAGAACAATTCTCCATGTGACAGGAGCACAGAAAAAAGCAGGGGTAGCAATCTTATTTGCCAACAAAACAAATTTCAAACCAAAACTGATTAAGACAGACAAAGAAGGCCACTACATCCTTGTAAAGGGAACAATTCAAGAGGAAAAAATGACAATCATAAACATATATGCACCAAATATAAATGCCCCCAACTATATAAAACAAATATTAAATGACATGAAAAACCAAATAACCACTAATACAATTGTAGTGGGGATCTGAATACCCCACTATCACAAATAGACAGATCATCTAGGCAAAAAATCAACAATGAAATACTAGAACCGAACCAAGCTTTTGAATGCATGGACTTATTAGACGTCTATAGAGTATTTCACCCTACAAAATCAGAATATACATTCTTTTCAGCTGCACATGGGTCATTCTCCAAGATAGATCACATACTAGCTCACAAAACAGGTTTGAATAAAGGCAAAAGAATTGAAGTTATTCCCTGTATATTATCAGATCACAGTGCAATAAAGCTGGACATCAATAGAATAAGAAACCGTAGGATCTTCACAAACACATGGAAATTGAACAACACTCTCCTGAACAATCATTGGATTACAGAGGAAATCAAAGAAGAAATCAGACAGTTTTTACAAATAAACAGAAACACCATTACAACATACAGGAATCTATGGGACACAATGAAAGCAGTTCTGTGTGGAAAATTCATAGCACTGAATGCCCACATTAGAGAAACAGAGCAAGCTCAAATAAACAACCTAATGATGACTCTTAGACTCCTAGAAAAACAAGAGCAAGAAAAACCCAAATCTTGAACAAGAGAGGGAATTATAAAGATAAGAGCAGAAATCAATGCAATAGAAACTAAGAAAATGATACAAAAAGTAAATGAATCGAAGAGTTGGTTTTTTAAAATACTAAATCAAATTGATAAACCCTTAGCAAACCTTATCAAAAAAAGGAAAGAAAAGGCCCAGATCCATGTAATCAGGAATGAAAAGGTGAAGTCACAACAGATCTCACAGAAATCCAGAGGATCATTAATACATACTTTGAGAACCTGTACTCTAATAAAATGGAAAACACAGAAGAAATGGACAGATTTCTGGATACTTATGAATTACCAGAGTTGAATGAAGAAGATAAAAACATTTTAAACAACCCAATCACAATCAGTGGAATTGAAAATATAATTAAAAACTTACCAACAAAGAAAAGCCCAGGTCCTGATGGATTCACTGCTGAATTTTAAAAGACATCTAGAGAAGATCTATTGCCATTACTCTTCAGACTTTTCAACGAAATTGAAATCCAAATTCATTCCTGGAAGCAACTATCACTTTGATTCCCAAACTGGGGAAAGATGTAACAAAAAAACTACAGGCTAATCTCCTTAATGAATATAGATGCAAAAATCCTCAATAAGATACTCGCAAACAGAATACAGAGGATCATCAAGAAGATCATTTATCCTGACCAAGTCGGATTTATTCCAGTGATGCAAGGATGGTTCAACATAGTAAATCAATTAATGTAGTACACTATATTAACAAAGTCAAGGACAAGAACCACATGATCCTTTTGATAGATGCAGAAAAAACATTTGACAAAATTCAACACCCATTCATGATAAAAACCCTGCAAAAAATTGGAATAGATGGTCTATGTCTCAACTTAGTAAAGGCTATCTATGAAAAACCAACAGCCAACATCCTATTAAATGGCCAAAAACTGAAAACCTTCACGTTAAAATCAGGAACAAGACAAGGATGTCCACTATCACCACTCCTCTTCAATATAGTTCTGGAAACATTAGCCACAGCAATTAGACAAGAGAAAGAAATTAAAGCAATAAAGATAGGAAAGGAAGAAGTTAAACTGTCATTATTTGCTGATGATATGATGTTACTCTACATTGAATACCCAAAAAACTCCACCAAAAGACTTCTAGACTTAATTGACACTTTTAGCAGAGTAGCAGGATACAAGGTCAACACCCAAAAATCAATAACCTTCTTGTACGCAAATAACAGACTCACTGAGAAAGAAATTAGGGAAACAATTCCTTTCAAAATAGCACCCAAAAAGTGAAGTATCTGGGAATCAACCTAACAAAAGAAGCAAAAGACCTCTACACTGAAAACTATAGCACTCTGAAAAAAGAGATTGAGGAGGATTTAAGAAAATGGAAAGATATCCCTTTCTCTTGGGTAGGAAGAATCAACATAGTGAAAATGGCCATACTACCAAAATTGCTATACAGATTCAATGCAATCAATACCAATTGAAATCCCAACACTATACTTCACAGAACTAGAAAGAAGAATCCAAAAATTCATTTGGAACTATAAGAGACCTAGAATAGCAAAAGCTATACTAGGCAACAGACACATGGCAGCGGGTATAACAATTCCCAATTTGAAACTATACTACAAAGCCACTGTGATAAAAACAGCATGGTACTGGCAAAGAAGCAGATCTGAGGATCAGTGGAACAGATTGGAAGACACAAAAACAACTCCAGATGCACTCAGCTACCTCATCTTTGACAAGGAGCTGCCAGTCCCCACTGGAGGAAAGATAGCCTCGTTAATAAATGGTGTTGGAAATACTCGATCTCAACCTGCAAAAGATTAAAATTAGACCTTTATCTTTCACAACGCACTAAATTAAAATCCAAGTGGATTAAAGATCTAAACATAAAAAGAAAAACACTAAACTTGCTGGAAGATAGGTTAGGCAGAACTCTGCAAGACATTGGCATAGGAAAAGACTTTATAAACAAATCCCCAGTAGCATGAGAAGTAGCTGAAAGAATCAACAACTGGGATCTCATCTTTTTGAAAACCTTCTGCACTGCAAAAGAAACCATCAACAGAACTAAGAGACAACGTACAATGTGGGAAAAACTTTTTACCAGCTGCTCCTCAGATAAAGGACTATTATCTAAAATATATAAAGAACTCAAAACAACCAGCCCTCCCAAATATAAAGACCCAATTCTAAAGTGGGCATCTGAAATGAACAGACATTTCTCAGACAAAGAAATAAAAGCAGCAAGTAAATATATGAAAAAATGCTCAACATCACTGGTCATTCGAGAGATGTAGATGAAAACAACACTGAGATTTCACTTCACCCCACAAAGAATGGCTGCTATCAAGAAATCATACAATAACAAATGTTGGCGGGGTTGTGGGGAGGAAGGAACTCTTCTCCATTGTTGGTGGGAGTGCAGACTGGTGCAACCACTACGGAAGTCAATATGGAGATACCTCAAATAACTAGGATTAGAGGTTCCATTTGACCCAGCCATCCCTCTGTTGGGTATCTTTCCAAAAGAAATGAAAGAATCATACCACAGTGATATATGCACACTCATGTTTATAGCAGTGCAGTTTGTAATAGCTAAAACTTGGAAACAGCCCATCTGCCCATCATTTGGAAACTGGATAAAGATGTGGTTTTTCTACAAAATGGAATACTACTCAGTCATAAAGAATGAGAAAGTAGATTCATTCATAGTTAAATGGATACATTTTGAGGATATACTTCTAAGTGAAATAAATAAGGCACACATATGCAAATACCAAATAGTATGTCTGGTGTGAAAAACTATAATAGTACTCAAGATCCTAATGGGACACTTAGCAAATAGGAAGAAAAGGATCAAAGGTGTAGGGACAGTGAGAAGGATATTGAAGGGGGAATAAGGGAAAAGGAAAAACAATATGAGAAAATGTAAAAATGGAATTAAAGTGTTTGAAGGGGGAGGGGAGGGTGAAGGGAGGTTGGGGACAAGGGGAAAAAATGAGAACCAAGACCTGTCATGTAAAGGTACAAGATCCCAGTAATGAATGTAACTGTACTGTCTACCTAGAATGTACAAATTAAATAAATAAAGAAAACTATACTGTGTGTAGATGTTTGACACTGGATTGTGAGATAATTATTGTCTTTTTTGAGCTGCTAAAATTATGGTAACTTGTTATAACAGCAATAGAAACCAAGTACATCAAAGCTACACATTTATAAGGCTACCATAGCTAAGAAGAAATATAAATGGGAACATGTACATTGAGTGGGCTGGACATAAAGTGATAAGTTGTTGTTGATCCTTTGCCTCAGTGTCTAGAGAGCAAGAAGGAATAGTGGGGACAGTGGTGAACTCAAGGGTGTATGTCCTATCTAAAGAGAGCCATCCTTACTCATATCCAGTATATAATAATATTGTACACAGCTAAGTTATTTAGATAATTTTGCAGGCAGTTAGACAGGGCTAGGCCCTCGAGGAAGTCAATTCAGAACACAATTAAGGCTCATATACTTAAGGCCAAGACTCAAAAAGGAAAAGTACTGCACTCAGATACTTCCCCTAGAGATAAATATCAGTGATATATATTCTGAATAGACACCAGTCACCTTAATTGGGGACCAAAATCTTTCTAGCCCATTTCCTTTCTGGAAAATACTTGTCATACTATGTAGGCTTTCTATGTGACTTGTTTTTCTGCACAATTCCTGTTACCATTATCTAAGTAATTATACTTGTTGTAAACTTACTGGTTGATTCATTTTGTTCTACCTCATGATTTCCCATCAGATCAATATTACCTAAGCAACTATACTTGTAATCTTATTAGTTAACTGTACTTTTGTCCCACCTTTTGCCCACCTCACTTCAATAAAACATCTTTGAGAAGTGAGGTGGGTGGGCATCCCACTTTCCAGTCCCAGTTCTGTCTCTCTTAGACAGAAGATACCTTTTTCTCAATAAATTCTTCCTACTCTTAACCTCTGTTGTTCCTAGAATTCATTCTTTGATTTTAGAGAACATGAACTCAGTATTTTGTATATCTAGCATGTTGAGAGTTATAATATTCCCCTTGTTCAAATTATTTACATTATTTGGATTACTTGGTGCCCTATATCAATAAGAAGGTGAACTCTGTATTATAAGATACTGTTCTTTTTTGTATGATTTAAATTGCTATGTATTATTAAATGTATCATGTATTTTTATTAGTACATTTGTAGTACATAACAATTAGATTGTTTTTTTTTTCCCTGTGCTGGAGCTCAAACTCAGGACCTTGTGCTTGTGGGGCACGTGGCAGCACCACTGAGCTAAATCCCCGGCCTCATGATAATTGCATTCATTGTGTGGAGTTGGTACATGTACATAACACATCATAATTTTTAAATATTCCCTCCCCCTCACTTACTTCCCAGCTGCATTTTTTCCTATCCTCCCACTCCCCTCTCCACCTCCTTTTTTTCCTATTACCTATCTTTTATTTTGCTTTTTATTTAAATTTTGGGTTTCTCATATAAGAGAAACAATGCAATATTTAAACTTGTGTGTTTGATTTATTTTACTTAACATTAGGAGTCCAAGCTGTATCTTAGTTATTTTTCTTCTTGCTGAGCTAAAATACCCAACACTCAAATAGTTATTTTTCTTCTTGCTGAGCTAAAATACCCAACACTCAAAGTTAAGGGAGGAAAGGTTTATGTAGCTCACAGTTTGTAGAGGTTTCAGTTCATGATTGGTTGGCTTCAAGGCAAGGTGGAATGACAGACTGGTGTCATAGAAGAGAAACAGCTCATGGCAGGCAGAAGGCAGAAGGTAGCAAGGCAGCAAGAAGAAAGCAATGAAATCAGCAGTCCTCTTTATGTCTCTTATACTTTATCCAGGCTACAGGTAGCACACACACCCTTAATCTTAGCGTCACATCCTTAATCCCAGCATCACACATCCTACATTCAGCCACCTCCAGAAAATCCCACCTATGACCACATGAGGCTTTGAGGAGATATCTAGACATAGCCATAGCAAGGTACATCCATTTTCCTACACATGACTCATTTATCCTTCTTTATGGAAGAGTAGTACTCCATTGTGTATAAATACCACATTTTCTTTATCCATTCACAAGATATTCTTTAAAATAGCTAGAAAATTAGATTTTAATGTAAAATTTCTTAAATTTTTTTTTTCTCATTGAGTTTATTGGTACATTTTAGGTATACAGTACAGTTACATTCATCATTGGGATCTTGTACCTTTACATGACAGGTCTTGGTTCTCATTTTTTCCCCTTGTCCCTTCCCTCCCTTCACCCCCTCTTCCCCTCCCCATTAACAAACACTTTATTTCCATTTTCTCATTTTCTCATGTTTTTTTTCTTTTCCCTTATTACCTTTCCCCTACCCTTCCCACTTTCCCTACACCTTTAGCCCTTTTCTTCCTATTTCACATTGTCAGTTATACCATTGGGATCTTATGTACAATTATAGTTTTTTACACCAGAGAAACTATTCAGTATTTACACATGTGTGACTTATTTATTTTACTTGAGTATATCCTGAATATGCATCCATTTTCCTATGAATGACCCCAATTTCTCATTTTTTATAAAATTTCTTGATTTTAGACAATTGTCAACTCATGCAATCTATAAAGATAAGCAAAATTGGGAAACAAAATTTAACCTGAGGTATATCAGTTTTTAACTTTTGGACAAGATACTCTAAATTTCCTTGACCTGACAATAGAGAGAAGCATAATATGGAGCATATACCTAAAATCACAAATAAAAACTTGATTCTGAATTACTACTGTATGATTAAATGTTTACATTCTATCTTTAAAATGGGGGTCATTACTCCAATTTCATAATGATATGAAGATTGAGAAAATACCCATAATACTTTGTATACAAGTCGTCAGTATGTGTTATTAGTTTTGTTTTGCTGATATTGTGGGTGGAAACAGGTTAGAAGCATTAGATTTACAAGATGCAGTAGACTTTCATCAAAGCCTGTCTTTACTTAGATTTGTAGAAAGATGCAGGGCAAGAAATACAGCCTGCATTGCATCTTTTTTTCCTCAGGAAACCCATCAGCTACTTGAGAACAATGCTCCTTTGCTTCTCATCTACTAGGATGTGTAGATACATATAGAGTGAGAAGCTAGTATATTTGGGATCTCTTTGGCAGAGAGCATCTGAGGCTTCAGCTTGCCACCAGTCATGTGTACAGTTCTATCCACGTAGGCCCGGAGTCCACAGGCCACACAGCAAAGTTGCATAGCAAAGAATGCTGATATAACCTTCCATGTGTATCTCTACTCTGTAATTGTTTCCAAGGAAATAAGACTGCAATTGTCATTTTCCCTGGTAGGCCTTCATTTTCCCAGAACTAATATAAACTCATAATCAGTAACAATTCTCTTGAGTTAATGTAATTATTTTCTGTGGCTGCCTTAACAGATTACTGCAAATTTGATGGTTTAAAACAACAAAGTTTATTCTTTCGTGGTTCTGGAGACTATGAGTCTAGAGTCCAGGTGTTGGCAGAACCAAGCCCCCTCTAGAGTCTCTAGAGAAAATTTTTTCCTTGCTTATTCCACGTTCTGATGGCTCTGGGCACTATATGGCCTATAGATGCATGATTTAACCTTTGGCTCTTTGTTTACGTTTAGTCTTCTCTTTGGACTATTTTAAGGATGTTTGTCAATATACATTACCAGCTAGTACAGAATAGCTTTATTTTGATAGTCTTAACATAATTACATCTACAAAGATGATTATTATTTTCAAATAAGACCACATTCACAGATTTTAGGGCTTTACTATATCTTTTTGAGGGCTACCACTCAACATACTACAGGAAGACAGTGAACATACTATCATTTCTGTTTTTAGTCATGCAGACTCATAGCTAAAGATGTAGAAACATGAGCATATCATTCATGCCTTAAGACCAGTAAAAAAAGCCTAAATGTCATAGACACAGAATCAGTGACTTTGACTTCTCTTTATAGTCTTTTGCTCTTCAGAGAAAACCAGACACTATAATGAGGAGTGTTGTTTAAAAAAATGTGTAGTGTTAAGTTTCTCCATGACAATAATTCAGCTGACCTTGATATGCAGGCATTTGAGTTGCACATATGTGGTTCTCTTGGTAAAAGTTGGTTTGATTTTGAATTAAGAGCTCAGCTCTAGGACAAATAACCTTGAACTCATCATTCATTAGTTGGGGGGTTAGTTTATAATTGTTATCATTGATAATCATTTTCCTGGGAGCTAAAAAGGATAGTGAACATACAGGCTTATTCAGACTAACATTGGATGATTCTCTGCTGAAGGAAGAAATAATCTGAATCCATTTTCTCTAACCTGTGTCTGGGGAAATCAAATTATGATCTCTTTCTATTTACTAATGTCAGTGGGCTGGAAATTGTGAAATGGCTTTTTACCCAGCTGTAGAGTTAGTAAAGCATCAGAGATTTGTTTTATTACCTTTCTTCTAAAAAATAGATAATTAATCCCTTTCATGGAAACTAATTTGATATTGTTAGTCACTAGGCATGCCTTTGTCCCATACTAATGTGCTAGTCTGGTGTGAATCTATGGTTTCATTTTCTTTTCAGTTATAGTGTAATGTAATTCTCAGTCTCAATTTTATGAAATAATGGGGCAGAAGAAGATGTATCAAGGTTATTAAGTCCTTCCTCAGTCTTGAGATACACTTAACTTTTATTCACTCCTCAAAGTGATTTAGCTGTGATCACATAGGTAATTCAGGCAAAATACCTATTCCCTTGCTCTCACTAGTTAGGCCTGCCTGTGATTGCCTGCTTAATGAAAGGCATAAGTTTAACAACTTCATTAAATTTAACATCCTACAAAATACACAAGTCATTGGGAGCATCAATGCTGCATGAGTGTTTAATAATAGGAACTAATACTTTGCAACACATTACAGTTTAGAAAGCACTTTCTTACTATTCTATTTAAAATTTGTGAGGTAGGTGGAATCATATCTATTTTAAAGATGATATAAGTGAGGGCCAGGGTAGTTATATATCTGGTAGATATCAATATCTATGGTAACAGAGCTGGTTAATTCTAGAAACATGATTGAGCATACTGGCTACTGTTTTCCTTCATACAGTATGAATTCTTTTAATTTTGACACTGTTGTTTAGCAGTTGAAGGTGATGAGCATGGGTAAACGATTTGTTCCAACTGTGCAATTTAAAAAATGATTGGGTCTTTAAGGGTTATCTGGTTGTATCACTTTATTTTATGCAATGAGAGCTGGAGATATTACTTCCCATAGTCATCTGAAAGCTCTTGGCCTAGAGAGGTCTGAGTTTACAAAGACCAATGTTTCATTCTCTTTACAGAGTGGAAAAGCTGAGGTTCAGAGAAGGCAAATATATTGGCCAACATAACAAAGCTAACTTGTGATACAGGGGATAATTTTGGATCCAGATTTCATCCATTTGTGCCTTAGCACTTAACACTAGTTTATTTTGGGATTTACATAGGTTTTACTGTAATACATAGCAATTTAAAAAATGCTCTTTAAATAGAAAACATAGGGAATATATGACTCCCACATGAGCCATAGAATGCTCTCCAAAAGTGTGAAGTTGCATCAACTGTGATTTTCTTTGAACCAATCGAGTACCCTAAGAAAGATGCGTATCTACTACTCATCACATTTAGCTACACAGAGACTTACATTAAAGGTTACAATGTAGGAATAGAATGAGCCATATTTTCTGGAAAATACACTTAAAAATAATTATCAAATGGGGAATAAATAGAATGAGCCTTATTTTCTGGCAAAGATACAAATAATTAAGAACTGGAGATATTAACAGATAAGAAGAAACTTATAAATTTGAACTTATAAATGTATTTATTGTAAAATCCTGGGTCAAAGAGAAAAATTACATCTACTGGAGACTGGGTATAGAAAATGTGTGTGTGTGTGTGTGTTTTTTTTAAATAAATGGAGTACTTCTCAGCCATAAAGAATGAGAAATTAGAGGCATTTATAGCCAAATGGATGCACATTGAGGTAATACTCTTCAGTGAAATAAATAGGACACATATGTAAATACCAAATAGTTTCTCTAGTGTGAGAAACTGGAAGTGTAAATAAGGATCAAAATGTTTAATAGATAATGTGAAATAGGAAGAAAAGTTGCAAAGGGGAGGGGCAAATAGGAGGGGTAAGGAAAAGGAAAGAGAGGAATGGAATTACCATGAGAAAAGGAAAAAAGGAAACAAAGTCTTTGTAAATAGGAAGGGATGGAGGGGTTGAAGAGAGGGCAGGGGAATGGGGAAAAAATAAGCATCAAGATATATTATGTAAGGGAACAAATCTCCAATGATGAATGTTATTATATTGTATATCTAAAATGTACCAATAAAATTAATTAAAAAATAAAAAAGAAAAGGATTAAAACTACATTTACTGTATATTTAGAAAAGATAGATGCTGAAAAAGCACTATAAGAAGGAATAAGATATAACCAAAGTAAGATATGACCAAAGTTGTACTGAGTGGAATATTCATAACCTTAAATATCTGCATTCATGTGGTTGTGGTAGCACACGCCTATAATACCAGGACTATGGGAGGCTGAGGCAAGAGGATCACAAGCTTGAGCCAGCTTGGACAATTAGGAACTTAGCAAAACCCTGTCTCAAAATTTAAAAATAAATGCATAAGTAGGACTGAAGATATAGCTCAGTGTAAAACCTCTGGGTTCAATTCCCAGTACCATCAAACCAAACCAAACCAAAAATGGAATACTACTCAGCCATAAAGAATGAGAAATTAGATTCATTCATAGGAAAATGGATACATGTTGAGGATATACTCCTAACTGAAATAAATAAGTCACACGTGTGTAAATACCAAATAGTTTCTCTGGTGTGAAAAACTATAATTGTACATAAGATCCCAATGGTCTAGCTGACAATGTGAAATAGGAAGAAAAGAGCTAAAGATGTAGGAAAGTGGGAATCGTAGGGGAAAGGTAATAAGGGAAAAGAAAAAAAATCTGAGAAAATGAAAAAATGGAAATAAAGTGTTTGTAAATGGGGAGGGGATGGGGGGTGAAGGGAGGGCAGGGACAAAGGGAAAAAATGAGAACCAAGACCTGTCATGTTAAGGTACAAGATCCCAATGATGAATGTAACTGTACTGTATACCTAAAATGTACCAATATACTCAATGAGAAAAAAAAACTAAAGCAAACCAAAAACAATCCCTGCATTAGTAAATAAAAAAGAAAAAGAATTAGGTTTGCACTGCTGGAATTTGAGATAAATCTGACAAAATATTCAACAAAAACAACCAAACCAAAAACAATCCCTGCATTAGTAAATAAAAAAGAAAAAAGAATTAGGTTTGCACTGCTGGAATTTGAGATAAATCTGACAAAATATTCAACAAAAACAAGTACAATTAAATACATATGGAATGAAATCCATATTCATTATTTGTATAATTAGGAAAAAAAAGAGTGACATCAACAAGATAGTGGAATAGTAAATCTTCAGCTCCTATTCTCTCAGAGCAAAAATACTTTGGCAGCTATCAGTGGGCTTTTATGGGAACTTTGGAATTCAGGTAGGAGGTGTCTGAAACTTGTATAGCTCAGGACTTGGACTGTTCTGAGGGGGCGTACCTGCCCTCAGGTGGCAGGTTTCCTGCCTACACCATAGGTACAAATCTGGAAATGGTCTTATCCCCGTCTGAATTCAGCTACAGTTTTGTTTATCCTTGGTTCTACCACCTGATTGGGAAAAATTTAGCTTATTTTAAAAAATGAACTTTCTGTCATTTTGTCTGTCTTTTCCAAAATTTCCAAAATGCATATATTGGTTTGTTCATTAATGCCCAATAAATTCCACGGGTTTTCTTCATTTTTTCACTTCTTCACTTTTTGTTCTCTGGATAATTTCAAGTGACTGATTTCTGAATTTGCTGATTCTTTTCTTCTTGATCAAGTTTGTTGTTGAAACATTTTGTTGCATTTTTAATTTTGGTCATTATATTATTCAGCCCCAGAATTTCTATTGTTCAAAACAATGTTAGGGCTGGGGATTTAGCTCAGCGATTCAGTGGCCTGCTGCAAGCGCAAGGACATGAGTTCAATCCCCAGTACCAAAACAAACAAACAAACAAAAAACAATGTTATGTTTGTTCTCATTTGTTCTTGTATCATTTTCCGATGTCATTAAATTATTTACCTGTGTTGTCTTGTAGCTCACTGAGCTTGACTAGAACAATTATTTTAAATTCTCTGTCAGGCAGTTCATGCATCTCCATTGCATTGGGGTTGGTTACTAGAAGTTTACTTTTTTTTTCTGTACTGTCATAGTTCTCTGATTATTTATTTATTTATTTATTTATTTATTTATTTATTTATTTTTGTTTCGGAAATTGAACTCAGGTCCTTGTGCTTGCGAGGCAGGCACTGGAACCACTGAGCTAAATCCCCGGTCTCTGATTATTTTATAATCCTTGAATCCTTGCATTGTGCTTGTGCATTTGAAGAAGCAGTCAGTCCTTCTAGACTTGATGAATAGTCCACCATAAGAAAGGCCTTCATCTCCAGAGGCGGGTGTATGGCGTACCGACTCGGGATGTGTGTTGGGGTGCCTCTTGGCACCAGATCTAGTGGTGTGGGACTAAATTTGTGAGTGCATAACACCTCAAGGTCCAGGCACCTGTTCTGACTCAGGTAGTAAGAATATTGTCAGCTGCAGAGTTGTGGGAAGCAAAAGCTGCACAATTTCCGTTGTAGTTATAAGCGCTACCAGAAATGTGAGTCCTCAGCAGCACTTCAGGGTCCAGCACCAAGCACACCTGGGTGTGTTGAAGCCAGGGCCCTGAGTCTTCTCACACACAGAAGTGGAGGCTCGCAATACAGGTTGAGACAGGCTGCATTTGTGCACAGTACTTCGTGGTGTAGCTAGTTGTATGCATGTGGTGATGGGTCTCTTGCAGGTGGTGGAGGCTAGGACCATTTATAAGTATCGAGTGGCATCACTGGTCCTGGATTCTTAGTAACTGGCCAGGACAGTTTCAGTGGGAGAAAAGGGGTAGGAAGGTGGTAGCTTGGGTAATTTTGTGTTCCAGAAAGACAAAAACCTTCAGGGTGCTCAGAGGCAAGAGTGCAAGGTCTGGAACTGCTATGCTGGCTGTTGGTTTCTTCATCAACAAAAGCTGCTAGAATCTTGTTTGGCGCAGGCTCCAGGGTCCCATGATAGCGATCTCTGTAGGGTCTTTGGTGGTGAAAGCTGTGTGTTGGAGCTTGCAGTGGTTGCAAGGGCTGCTGAGGTTCTCAGTGGCAAAGGCTGCTGCATTCTCTGAACAGCATTCTCCTGGGAGGCACCACAACACCTGCTGTATGTGGACAGTGATATTCCTCACCCTCTGTGTTCCTAGCTATTTCCAGAAGTCTTGACTGTGCTGGTCTCCATAGCCACCTGGGTGGGTTGAAACCAAAGCAGGTTCTTTGACCAGTGCCTAGAATGGCTGGGGAAGACAGACACCCGTCCTATTTTTAATTTCCCTCCCCAAGCCCTCTCTGCAATGAGATGTGCCAACCTCAGGAATGGATAAGGCAGGCAAAAACAAACTGTTCTTATCCTTTCTATGAAGTTATTCCTGATTTTTTTCTCTGTACAGTAAGTCCCTGACTTAGGAATAAGCTCTGTTTTGGAGAACATTTGCAAATTGGATTCATTCATAAGTCCAACAAAGTGAGTCTTATGTACTTTTGACACAGATTTACAGTGTAAAGCATTAAACAACCCAAATGTAAGGTCTGTTTGTATCTGTGTAAATTCACAATTCAAATATTCCTAAGCTGAGGCCTTACTGAGCTGTGTTACTGTAATATGTTAACTGGGCTCATGAGCTTTCTCAAAACTGTTTTTGCTCATGGATAGCTTTTTTTTTTTTGAGAAAGGAGTACATTTTGTATTCCATTGTCTTTCTGATGTCACCCCTCCTACCACTAGATAAAGCCTATTTTGGAAGGAGAAAAACATTATTGTTTGAGGGGAGATATTTTAATTTTGCGAGCTATTATAGTGGGTGCCTTGAAATTATATGCATGCTCATAATTCAGTACTGTAGATTTCATTAATGAGATCATTGTCCAAACTGAAAACAAAGTATTATTTTGCGTCTGTGACAATGGGGGATTTCCTCCACTGTTAAGTAAAGGGAAGTAATTATGGGAAAATGGGGCATAACATTTGATGATCTTTGAAATGGGAAGGTGCTTCCTGAGATATATAAGTGGTAGATTAAACCTAGACACACATTAAACAGATTAATCTGAGAAGAGTTATTTCTCAAGGAGGACCTTTCTTTTCAATAATCTAGATTTATATTATGAACTTGGGAGGTAATTTCTTTAGGATGCATATTTTTCCTGCTGCTGCATTGCCTACTGCTATGTTGATCATAGAGTAATATACTTAGTTTACTCCGCAGACATCTACTGAACACAATAACTTTGGTAGTCACTGAGGATAGAGCAGAGAACACATTTGACTTTGTTAATATACCATGCCAATAAATACAAGTTTGGTAGTATTCTTGGGATTATAGATAATAATTATATGGTATAATGAAACCTTATAGTCTAGCCACAGAGGTCAGGAAAGTTTTGTGAGGAGGTGATGCTTGAGCTGGGATTTCTATAGAAGGTGAAAAGCAGAGAAATGAAAAGGTCTTCTCACAGAGGAAGCAGCATATTCAAGCACTCTGAGGTGCGAGGGCACTGGAGGGAGCTATGGGATGGCATGAAAACCAGTGTGCCTGGAATGAAGAGCATGAAGGAGGGCCAGAAGTATGAGATGAAGTTTGAGGAGGAGGGAGAAGTGAAAAAATTCATTCCTTTCAAAGAACGCGTTCAAATGGATAGGGGGGCAAGGCGGGGGAGGGAAGGGGGGAGAAAAAGAATGCAAGGAAAAAAATGGAAGCAAAGCTTTTGTAAATGGGAAGGTGAAGAAGCCATGAAGGGAGGAGAGGGGAATGGGAAAAAAGAATCGAGATGTGTCATGTACAGGTACACATTTCCTACGATGAATGTCGTTTATGAGAGTTATGTGCTAATGAATAACGCTAAACATTTTATTCCTTTCATCAATTCATGGAAGGATATTAAACATTGCCATCACTTTCTTGTGTGCGTGGTACTGGGCAGTGAACTCAGAGTCTTCACGCTGAGCTACATTCCCACCCACTTTTTAAATGTTTTATTTTGAGATAGGTCTCACTGAGTTGTCCAGGCTGAGTATGAACTTGCAGTCTTTCTGTCCCCACCTCCCAGAATGCTGGGATTACAGGCATGTGTGACCATGCCCGGCTAAGAATCATTGTTTTTATATCAAAGAGAAAATCATGGATGGTAATGGGGAGAGGTATTGACAGTATCAGATTTGTGCTTAGAAAATGTTTTTTCTATTTACATTTGGAAATCCAATGGAAAGGAATTAAAGTGTAAGTCAGTTAGTTAACACTGTTACTTTAAAAATTACTTTTGTTACCATTTTGTGGCAGAACTTATAGATAAAATCTCCAGCTTTAGAAAAAGTGATACATATTGGGCTTCTCTGTCTTAGGTGGGAATAAGGGTGTTAGACAGAATTAGTCTCTTATGATTAATTTTATGTGTTAATTTAACTGGGCTATGGTGACCAGATAGTTGGTTAATAATATGCTGTTTATTTCTATGAGGGTGTTTTTGAGTAAGATAAACATTTAAATTAATGGAATTGCAGTAAGGCAGTAAGCTCTCTCTAATATAGGTGAGCCCGCTCTAATCAATTGAATGCCTGAATAGAAAAGGAATGACTTCTACTTAGCAAGAAAGAATTCTTCAAGTGCAAGGCCCAGAGTTCAGTCCCCAGTACCGGCCCCCCGCAAAAAGAAGGAATTCTGTAACAAAGGGCCTCTCGCTTGAATTACCTTAGCTCCTGTCGGGTCCTTGAGCCCGCAGACCCACTCTGCAGATTTGGACATAGCACTTCTCCATAATCAGTGCCCTCCCTTTCTCTCTGTCTCCTCTATCTTTCTCCCTTCCTCTACCTCCTTTTTTCCCTTTTCTCTTTACACTCCTCCGCATCCTAGCTTTCAAATATAATGTAATAAAGCTATAAAATATAATAAAGAACAATGATTTAAAAAATGGAAGTACCTTTTGCTTTTAGAAAACATCTGATTATTGATTAAAAAATCAAACAAACAAATGGGGTCTAGAATCCACAAGGGCATTCAACCAGAGGCTTAACTGGATAATGCTTTGTTAATTGCACCTGCTCAAACCATTCAGATTTCATTGTATGTGGGACATGTGAATCTATAGCAATTAACAGGATAAATCAGACATAGTAGAGACAGATTTAGTAAAGGGAGAACACAAATGCTTGGAGTTCTGGCAACCAGTGCACAGGAAGATACAGAAGTGGGAGCAGATAGGAAAAAGAGAAGATGCCAGAATATTGACAGGAGGATGGAAAGCTTCTAAAAATTAACATTCTTTCACCTTTTCCATATAAGTGGCCATGGTTCAGCTGTTAGCATTAGGCCACCTGGAACAGAAGAAGCCTGGGTGGGATCAGAATGGGAGGAGGGTAAAAGGGAGCATAAATATAATGGACTCCACAAAGTTCTTTAGGTCCAGTTATGGCAAAGTCAGTAAGACAATCACCATTATTGAATGTAGACAACTCTAAACCACCAAACCATTTCTTCTGTAGCATAACAGAGTACCCCTCCACCCCCATTTGCTTGCGATATTCTGTAATCTTTGCACTCTCATTTCATTTCTTTGGTTTACATATTTTCCTTATTTCTTTCCTAGTCTATCTGGATTATATAGTTAAGTTTATGATTATGAATAAAAAGTAAATAGCAACAAAAAATGTGTGCCTCAAAGTCACATCAGTTCTGCGTACCTCAATTTCCTTTTCTATGAAGTGGAGATACTAACTTCTATCTATGTTATAGAGTTATTGTGAGGTTAAAAGTATGACTATACCTCAAGTAGTTAGGATATGTTTCCAGCTTATCATCAGTACCGGTTAGCTGTATTGGAAAGAGTGCAGCTCAGTTTGAGAAAATATGAAAATTTTTGAAGTGGAGCCTGAGATCAGTTCTAGAAACTTAGTAAGTACAGTGGGTCTCTTTAGCACTTAACAGGATTGGTGCTTATAGGTCATCTCAAATGCTTAACCTCACTCTTCAGCTCTCAACTCACGTGTCACCATCTCTATAAGGGTTTCTGTGCTTATTGGTGGCTCTACTTCACTCCCTGCACAGTTATGCTGTAGCCTAGTCATCCTATTTCTTTCCCTTGTGGCACTTTCCACAATGTATAATTCTCTTTATTACTGTCCTTGTTCATCAAATGTCTTCTCACCAGAATGTCAGTTTCATAAGCACAGGACATTGTCTCTCTTCATCTCTGGTGCTGCAATTCCTAGCATGTTTCTAGTTGCATAGAAGAAGTCCATTAACTACTGTGTTGTGTGTGTTGTACATAATAGATTTTTCACTTACCTAGAAGTTCTTCTGGTAGGGAGCATGACTAGAACAAACTTTAAAATTTAGGCATTCACCTACATTGATAATTTCTCTGTGACCTTTCTTCCTTTCTGGGGGAGTTTTATTCACAAACCGCTTCTTTGCTTTCAAGCTTGTGATTAATTATCCCTATGCATTTTATATTATGTAGCCATTAATTTGCCTTATCACAATCTAAATAGATGCTTTCCCTTTCTGTCACAGGCATGGATTATTTTGGTACCTTATTATTTTTCTCACAGATGAAGAGGGTCAATGCTGAAAGTCCCAGACAGATATCTATTTGTAGATGCCTTATTTCCCATTTTAAACTTTATTTGTAGACATCACCATTCTCTTGCCTTCCAATTATAAACTTATTAAGGTAGAGTACATAAGCATGATACAGAGGTCGCAGTGGATCACCAAAGCATGAACTATTTTAACTGAAGAGAGAGGGCAATGACTTTTATAACACAAAAGGAATAGGCAAAATAAATTGTGGGACTAACTTGCAATTAACATTTTTACTCACAAACTGCTGGCACTGAGGAAAAACCACCTGGATGCAATTGCAGTAAACTGAGAATATTTAATCAGTATTGGAGGTTGGACTCTTGAATTCAGAATTTAGGTCTCTCCAAATAGATTACATGTCTTAGTCTTTAATGAGGACTTTTTGTGGGTGGGCTGGCTGGCTGCAGGTCTTTTAGCCTTTGTTTTCTGAGATGCTGTAGGAAGTTTGCTTGGCAAATTCCAATTACTTCTGATTCAGAGAGAACAGTAAAACATCGGCCAAATCTAGAAATAATTATTCTGTCTGAAACTCTAACAGAAGTATCAGATACAGCTCTGAGTTGTTAGGCAAATATTAAAGAGGTAGTTAGGTGAGATTGAAACCTGATACCGGTTGGAAGAGTAATAAGAATGGGCTGCCATAGGAATCAGGAGATATAGGATCCAACCTGAGCTGTTTCTTAGCAAGTATTTTAGCCAGCTATGTTCCCATGCTGGTTCTTGGTTCATCTGTAAAATGGAAGGGTGAACTGGATAATTTCTAATTTTTTTCTAGATATTTCTATCTGTTCAATAATCATCCAGATCAGTCCTTATTTTATATTTTGTGTTTTTTTAGTTTAACATTTTTATTTGAATTGCTAAATAAAAACATAAAAATTGTACTTATTAATGAGATACAATATGTTTTGATACATGTGTACATTATATATTGTTTAAATCAGATTAGACCTATATTTACTCATTAAACATTTATTTATGATAAAAACTTCCAAAATCATTTATTCTAGTTTTCTGAAATGTACAGTATATTATCTTTAACCATTGTCAACCTACTGTGTAATACTGTTATTAGACAAAACATTGTAGATACCTGTTAAGTTAATTGTTTCAATTATGTGGCTTAACTCTGATAACTTCCTTGTCAATTTTTGGTCTGGTTTACCTTTCTAGTTGTGAGAGAGCAGTGTTGAAGTCCTACACTATGATTGTACTGGTGTCTATATATCCTTTTATGTTTAGTAATTTTAAAAGGAAGTTAGCATGCCAACCTAGTGCATATATATTTATTGGTATATATTTATAATTATTAGATATTTGATATATAGATATAATTGTTATCTCTTCCCATTGAATTGCTCCCTTTTCCAGTATGTAGTGGTCATTTTTGTTTTTTCAGGGTCATTTTCCAGTGGTCAGTTTTGTTTTTTCTCATCAGTTTGGCTTTACATCTGCTGAGTCTGAAAAAAAGATAACTGCTCCTACTTGTTTTCAGCCTCTGGTTACATGGAATATCATTTTCAGCTTTAGTCTGTGAGCTTAATTTTGGATAAAGTGTGATACCTATAAGAAATATGTGGCTGCATTATGTCTGTCTGTGTCTTTTGGTTGGGGAGTCAAGATCATTTAAAAAATATTCAACAACATTGAAGGTTTATTGGGAAAATAAGTTATTTTTGAACACACTTGAACATATTTTATAGTATCTTATTAAAATAATAAATTATACATAAATGATTTTAATCTGTTCATTAAAGCAAATCCTTAATTTGCAAAGACTGTTTTGACATAAAGAATTATTATAATGTTATTAGTGATTCTGATCATTGTATTATTTTTCCAGGGCTGATTCTTTTGTTTTTCCTTTTATTTAACTACTTTCCCAGTTAGATGTATATTTTCTTTTGGGTTCTTTGGTGCTGGTGGCCCCCTTGTCTCTGTCTAGGATTCTCTTGAGTATTTTCTGCAGTTCTGGTTTAGTGGTCATATGTTTCTTCAGGTTTTCTGTGTCATGGAAAGTCTTCATTTCTCCATCAGTTTTGAAGGTTAGTTTCACTGGATATAGATGTGTGAGTTGACAGTTGTTTCTTTTAGTGTTTGAAAAACTTTACCCTAAGCTTTCTTGCCTTTAAGATTTGTGCTGAAAAATTGCTGTAGTTCTGTTAGGTTTACCTTTATAAGTACCTTTCTGTTTTTCTCTATTAACTTTGAGGAATCTCTCTTTTTATTGAAGTTTTGGAATCTTAATTATGATGTGTTGTAGAGAGGATATTTTCTGCTTGTGGATATTTAGAGTTCTGTATGCCTCATGTACATTTGTATTAAATTATTTTCCTAAGATTTGGATTTTTTTGCTATGATTTCAGTAAATTTTTATACCTTTTGAGTCTTCTAATTCTTTTATTTCTATAATTTTAATTTTTTGGGTCATTTAGGAACTGTTGAATCCCAGTGGCATGGTACAATAGCTTGCCATTTTTAGGGTATTATCGAGTTTATGATCTACTAGATCTATCTTGTCTTCAATTTCTGACATTCTTTCCTCCTTTTGGGAAAATTTCTACCCATGGCTTTTATGGAAGTTTTCATATCTTATAGTTCTGCTTGCTTTGTTTTCTTTAATAATTAATAATTAGAAAAATTAAACTGGTTATTCCTGTCATATTGTCTTGTTTAAATTGCTTAGTTTTGTGCTTCTTTTTTAAACTCATTGAATATTTTATTTTACAATCATTTAAGTCCTTTTTAAGGACCTTATGAAGTTGCTTATGTGTTTCTCCTTTGAGTTCTTTAAACGTATTGTTCTTTGGGTTCTTTGCCTGTAACCTATGATGCCACCTTTTAGGGAGTTAAAGGTTTTTAGAGGCATCTTGTTGCCTTGTGTTCTTATTTCTTTTGTTTTTGTGCTGCACATTGAAGATCACCTAGGGTAGACAAACTTACTACTGTGGAGATTTTTTTTTTTTTGGTTATTTTTGTCTCTCTGTGATGTGACCTTGGATTTGGTTATGTTTTGGTGTTCTTACCCCTCTTCATCCTGCTCAGCATAATATTTGGGGATGGTCTTAGCATCTAACTTTCTGGGTACTTTATCCCCAGCACCATACAGGGAGGAGAAAACAAACTACAGTAATGTTGATGACATAAGGGCAAACCAGATATTTATATACAGTAAAAACAAATTAACGGCAATAAATATTCCTCCACTTGTAATAGCAAAGAAATTAGCAATAGTAATGTAGTCAAATAGAAACTGGATGTTGATATACCATTAGAACCAGTACAAGCCAAAGTATACCATCCTTAACAATAGTATGTATGGAAACAAAGACAAAGCAAATATTGCCATACAGTAAATATGAACTAAGTACAAAAACCACATCACCAGTAACAATAGAAAATAATTAATCAGTAATAGCATAGTCAAATAAATCTCTAAAAATTAATAAAACTTAAAAGTAATGATAATAAAAAGGTGAAGTGAGAAAGGAAAAATGAAAGAAGTAAAATTTTAAAAAGAAAGAAAAGGAAGATGAGAGAAAAATGAGAAAGAATCCAGTTAAAGACTAAAAGAAAGTTAATAGTAGGTAAGAAAAGAACAGAAAAGCAAGAATTAAAAAAACCCATAAAAGTAATACAAAGATCCACCACAAAGAACAGAAAAAAGACCCTTCCCCCTGAGCAAACAAAGAAAAATTTCAGTGAATCTAAAAAACATTTTTCTTAGTGTTTGAGTGAGTGACTTCTTTCCAGTGCCTATAGTATTGGAATCCACCAGATATGGGGAAGGGATAGTGAGTCACAACTGAGCCTATTTTTTCCACCCTTCTATTTTTTGCATGTTCTACTATGCCATTTCTCCTGGGGTCAATCAATAGTGTGGTTTCTGACTTAGGGCTGTATTCACTCCAGTGGCTCTTAATGTCTGTACCTGTCTGTGCACCCCAAGCCACTGCTCTCTCTACAAAGCATCACCTTTGAGTTTTCAGGGTGATCCTTTGCTCCAGATACCCCTTTATGTATATATACTAGGCTGTGGCAGTGTCTAAACCAACCATGTTGGCTGATGGAGAAAGCAAACCATGCACTGAGGTCTTTGTTGGACCAGGATTAAGAGATGGTCCAGCTATTTGTTGGACTTAATGTCAGCTGTTTTAGGCTTACCCACCCTAGAAAACCACATGTAACTGGTCTGGCATCTCGCACAGAGGGTGAGATCACCCTCCTACCTGGCCTGAGATTATGGTTGCTTAAACTTCTCAGGACATCTCTGACTAGCCTCCTTCCTCTGTGACTGTCTCTTGTGGCGGTCTCTCCACTAGTCACTGTGGTAGGGTGACCCCAGTATTGTAGTCTTTCTATAGTTTCTGATTCCAAGTCCTAAATAGTTAATAGATTTCCAGAATGACTCATGAGAAATACAGCAGGTGTTGCAATGTGTTTCTTCTCCAGCTGTAGCCTGCCATGTGGAAGGAGTCACTTTCATAGTAAAATTGTGCAGTGTATTTGCAGTTTACAATAGTAATGGGCATTTATTGGGGCTAGTGCTTTTTGTCCCTTGTTTCTTGTTCAGGCTGCTGAGCTTCTTTGAGCTGACCTTGTATTTATGGAGACAGGTCCTTCTCCCTGGGTGACAGGGTTAGTATTCCACACTGCTTCATTCTTTTCTCTGTTTTCCTGTTTCTCCAGTTGCTCTGTGATTTCTAGTTTTATTGTTGCTTCTTTCTTGATTCCTGGAGCTCTTCTTTAACTCTTTGCTAAGTTGTTGCTTTCCAGGTATCTTGATTCTGGGTCCTGGAGAGGCTGTGATATGCTGCTGGCCGTTACATTGCCACCTTCCCCAGATTTCCCCTGCTGTTTTGATTGCTATAGGTTTGTAGTATGTTTTTTTCTCTCATTGAGTTTATTGATACATTTTAGGTATACAGTACAGTTACATTTATCATTGGGATCTTGTACCTTTACATGACAGGCCTTGGTTCTTATTTTTTCCCCTTGTCCCTGCCCTCCCTTCACTCCCTCCTCCCCTCCCCATTTACAAACACTTTATTTCCATTTTTTCATATATTTTTCCCCCTTATTACCTTTCCCCTACCCTTCCCATTTTCCCTATACCTTTATCCCTTTTCTTCCTATTTAACCTTGTCAATTATATTATTAGGATCTTATGTACTGTGGAAATCTAAGCCCTCCTTCTTTGTTCTTTTTGCTTATGACGTCTTTGACTACTTGGATATTTGGGGAGATTCTTTTTAAAAAATGTTAAAAATTAATTTTATTGGCATGTTGTAGATATACATAATAACACTCATCATAGAGGATTTGTACCCATGCATAATATATTCTGATTCTTCTTTTTTTTTTACTCCATCACAAGATCTGTTGTGATGTTACCCTTTTCATTCCTAACTGCATGGATTTGAGTGTTTTCTTTTTATTTTTTTGAGTAGGTTGGTAAAGTTTGTTCTGATCTTTATAATTTCTTCCCTCATATGAGCTTTTAGCTTAACTTAGTCTTCTTTTTTTAGAAGTTTGAGGTTCAAATAGGTTATGTACTTGAGCTCATTCTGTTTTTCTGATATAGGAATTGACCGCTGTAAATTTCCTTTTAGGACTGCTTTCCTTATGTCCCATAAGTTCCAGTTTGTTGTATTGGCATTATCATTTAATTGTAGAAGCTGTTTACATTTTTCTTTAATTTTATCTGTGACTCATTGGTCAGGAGGGTGTTATTTAATTTTCATGGGTTTATGAATTTTTTGTGGTTTGTTCTGCCATTGATTTCCAATTTCACTGCATTATGGTCTGATAATATGCATGGAAAATTTCAATTCCTTTGCATTTATGTAAGCATATTCTTTTCTTTTCTTTTCTTTTCTTTTCTTTTCTTTTCTTTTCTTTTCTTTTTTTTTTTTTTTTTTTTTTTTTTTTGGTACCAGGGATCGAACTAGGGTCCTTGTGCTTGCGAGGCAGATGGTGGAACCACTGAGCCATATCCCCAGCCCTATGTAAGTATATTCTATATGTTAGTATGTGGGTCTACTTTGGAGAATGTCCTGTGTGCAGCTAAGAAGAATGTATTCTAATGTTGTGGGGTGGGACATTGTAGACATCTACTAAGTCCATCTGTTCAAGGGTTTGGTTCAGTGATGATATTTGTTTGTTGATTATTTTTTTTTGTGTGTAGTTGATCTGTGTTTTTGTGAAAGTGCAATATTGAAGTTCCCTATTACAATTGTATTAGTGCTTTTTTGATTTTTCATGTCCATTGATATTTGTTTTATATAGTAGGGTGCACTGGATTTTGGTACATATATGTGATTATTATCTCTTCCTTGTGTATTGTTCTCTTAGTGATGATGTATTGATCTTCTTTGTCCTCTTGATCAATCTTGGCTTGAAATCCACTTTGTCTGCAAGTAGAATAACTAACCCTGATTTTTTCTGGGTTCCTGTCACATGGAGTGTAGTTTTCCATTCTTTAATTTTCAGTGTATGAATCTCTTTTTGAGTTAAATGTGTTTCTTATATGCAGATACCTTTGGATATTGTTTATCATTCCATTTTGCCAGTCTGTTATTTTTGATTGGTAAATTGAGACCATTTATATTGATGGTTGTAACTGATATGTATTGACTTACCCTGGTAATATTATATTCCTGTTGTTGGTTTTCTTTCTTTCTCCTCTGTTTAATTATTTACCTTGCCTGATGGATCCATTCTGTTGGGATTCCTGGAGTTGTAGTCTTCATTATTACTTTCTAGAATGCCCTTTAGAACATTTTGTAGTACTGGTTTTGTGGTCATGAATTTCTTTAGTTGCTCTTTGCCATGGAAGTATCTTATTTCTCCAATCATTTTGAAAGATAGTTTTGTGGGGTACATTAATCTGAGTTGGGGGTTGTTTTCTTTTAGAGCTTGAAATACTTCACTCCAAGCTCTCCTTGACTTGATGGTTGTGTTGAGAAGTCTGCTGTGATTCTGATGTGCTTTCCTCTGTAGGTGATTAATTTTTCTCTAATAGCATTTAATATTCTATTCTTGTGTTGAATTTCTGGAATCTTGACTATTACATGCCTTGGATTAGAATTTTTTGATTGTAGCTAATTGGAGTTCTGTATGTCACACTATGTCAAATTCTTTTTCTATGTTTGGGAAGTTTTCTGCCATTACTTCTGTGAACATTTTTTTATGCCATTTTCATTAAGTTTATTGGTACATTTTAGGTATAGGGAACAGTTGCATTCATCATTGGGATCTTGTACCTTTACATGATGTATCTTTGTTTTTATTTTTTCCCCATACCTTTGCCCTCCCTTCACCTGCTCCATGCTTCTCTATTTACAAAGACTTTGTTTCCATTTTTCCTTTTCTCATATTTTTTTCTTTTCTTTTTTATGCCATTTGTGCTGGGTATATTTAAATAGCATTCTTAATTTGTGTATCTTGTTGAATCTGTTTCATGTATTTCATTTCTTCTCTATGTTGGTCACTCCTGGTTTCGGTTTCCATAATTTTGCTAAGCTCCTCTTTCTTTTTATCTGTATCAACTCTGGATTCAGTAATTGTGCCTTTATGGTCATCATCTCTTTAGTTTCCTGGGAAATTATTTCTCATTTAATTTTTTAAAGCCTCATTTATCTGCTCTTTACTTCCACTGTTATCATTTCAGAGAATCCAGGTGAGTGGTTTTTAAATTGTTCCACCTCTCTGCTTTTGCCCTTTGTAAGCTGGAAGTCTGGGGTTGTATCTTGTTTCTGTGTCTCCTCATTTTCTAATTTTTTCTATTTCTTTTTTTGTTTAGTTTAGATCTTGCATTGATGCTTGTAAGTTGTTTATGGTATATGTTTTATTGATAGTATTGAGAACCCTTAAGAAATTACTACTTCTTATAGGTATCTTCCAGATGTAGTTGGGTTTTGGGTTTTGAGTCTGCTGCAAGATGTTATCTGTTCAATTTATTAGGGATGAGAAATTTCTGCCTATTTGATCTAGCTTCTCTTTCTTTGGCACTGGCCTATGCTATTATTTATGACCTTCAGGTAATCTCAGTCTTGGCATACAAGGAAAAACAACTGATTAGAATAATTATGTCACCCTGGTTAAAGTAGTACAATCAGCAATAACAATAGTTACAAACACAACCTAGAAAATGACAAATTGTGATGTCTTAATTTGCCACTTTCAATTGTATAAGTGAGATTTGTAGTTATGGAACAAAATCTAAAATAAACCAGAAAATTGTATGAGTATCTCCTCAATATGGCATTTTACCCTCAGTGGAGAAAATTTAAATGGGGTTAGGAGAAAAAATAGAAAACTAGAAGAAATGAAAGAGAATAGAAGCAAGGCTGGAGGACAAAGGAAGATTATGTAAGCTTTGAGAATTGGTGAAAAAGGCAGGAGGAGAAGAATGAAGAAAGAAACAGAAACAAGAACAGAAAAAAATGATAGCGACAAATCTAGAAACAATGTTCATTTGTATAAAAGCAAGAACAGTCAAGAAAAGGCGGAAAAAGTAATTTTAAGAAAAGCAAAGAAATAAAGAAAATCATAAAAAGCATATCTTCTTGGCTGGGGATTTAGCTCAGCAGTTTGGTGGCCTGCCTTGCAAGCGCAAAGACCCGAGTTCAATCCCCAGTACAAAAAAAAAAAAGCATGTCTTCTTTAGGTCATGTCTGTGTTGTCATTGGTAGACAGAGGGTGCAGACAAATCTAGATCTGTGTGGATTGATCACAGCAAGCCTACAGTAGAATTATGATGGTGGTGGATAATCCCAATAAACTTGTTGCTTTAGTTCCACTGAAGGTCAAGCTGCTTCTGGTTTCTGGCTGTGACTTGGGACCTGATTGTTCAACCCACAACACTCCAGTTGCCTCCTGTCATTTTGCACATGGCTCTCTGACTTCCTGCTGGGTATAACTTGACTTTGCCTCACTCCAACACTGGAAGCCACTAGATGCAACCAGACTGCAGCTGCTCTGAATTCTGAGTTAGGCACTCTTATGGTTTGTGTCTAGATGTCTCCCCAAAGTCTCATGTGGATGAAGTGGGACTTTCTTTTTCTGAGGTAGTAGAATCTGGAATCTGTGGTGCTGGAGTTAATACTCAATGACATAAAAATGATTAGTTTGGCACTGCCCTAATCCTGGTAGTCTGAATAAGATAAAAGGGGCAGAAAGATGCTATTAAGATTGTCCCTTGTTGCCTTTGTTACCTGCTGCATATTGTGTTGTTTCTCCTCTGTGATGCTTGTTTGCCATTCTCACCTTGAAGCCATTCATTAATAGACTGAAACCTCTATGAACTGTAGGCCAAATAAACCCCTTACCCATTAACTTTTGGTACCAGGCATTTTGTCTCAACAGTTAGAGAAAAAACTAACACAACTACTTTCCAAAATGGTGACCAGCCAATCGCCCTTTCCTGGGGGAATGTCTGAAGCTGAAAAACTCACTGGTCCCTGAAGTCTGCGGTATCCACTGCTCCATTCCATGGCTGCATTTCTCCATAGAGGACTATGGCCTTGCTTGTAGTTGCCATGCATCTGCAGGTTTGAGCTGCCCCTCCCATGCCTCAAGTTGGGGCTCAGGGAGGAGGAGCCTCTTTCCACCCCCCCTCTTCTGCATGGAGATTTCTGTCTTTGCTCTCTTTGTTGACTTCTAATTCTCGCTCTTGCTGGGTCCCAGGCACTAACTTCCCTTTTCCTTCTCTTTCTCACATTATTCTACTCCTGCATCTGGATTCTAAATTTTGGAGAAACTTTCTTTGCTGCTCACCATTCTGCCATCTTTTTGAAAGCTGCAGCCTCTGCAGGCTGACCCCAAAGACCCAGGGCCAGAAAGAAGTGGGCAGCCAGGCTGATTCCACACAGTTTCATTCTTCCCTAGCTCTTGCAGCTCCTTAATCACCCACATGACATTTCCAGCTGACTCTGACTGGGTTTATTGGATTTATTGAGAGAGAGGTTGAGGGACAGCAGCTGTTCCATATATGCCAGTCAGCTTGTGTGGAAAGGATCTTTTGAAGAGTGGAGAAGAAAAAAACAAAAATGAAAAGATATATCTGTGCTTTCTTTCTCCCTCCCCTCCCCAAAGCCTGTCTCTTGGGAGCAACTTTACTTTGTATTTAGCCTTGCAAATTTTTTCCTCACTCAAGTTCTACAGATCTACTTTCCTTCTTCTTTTCTCCATGCCTTTTTGTGGTTCTATAGAACTTTTAGAATTTTTTTCCTAGTACTCTGAAGAATGTTCCTTGGTATTTTGGTAGGGATTTGCCTTCAAAGATTGCTTTGAGTAGTATGTACATTTTAATATTGCCAATTCTTCTATTCAGTGAACATGGGATATCTTCACTTTTTTGTTTTCTTTACATTTTTTTGTTAATGTTTTATGATTTTCATTGTAGATATTATTTACCTCTGTTTAAATTTATTCCTAGGTATTTAACTTTTTACTTTAATTTCTAGATCAGTGTTCACTTTTAATTATTGTACGTTAAATTCCTTTCTTAATTTCTGTGTAAGATAATTTGCTATTAGCATGCAGCAGCATTAGTGATTTTTGTGTGTTGATTTCAAAACAGACATTATTTTATTTGAAACATGTTTAAATTGAGAAAGTGAAGGATAGAGGACTTTTTGTTTGACTTTCCCAAGCTTTCTTTGTATTTGGTATGAGATAGAAAATCTATCATGGAAACATGGAACTTTGCCCTACTATTTACTGTGGTTCTTGTGGAACCATGAAATCAGCCTTGAATACATCCCCTATGCTGGGTGGAATATTCCAGGCATTCTATTTCCATCTTCTTTATAGGCTATGTATTAGTGCCTTTTCTTTTGCTAATAACATAAAACTACAAACTGCATGAATTATAAAGAGAAAAGGGTCATTTTTCTTTGTGATTCTGGAGTTCTAAGGTCAGAGTGTTGCATCTGGTTATGGCCTTCTTGTAGGCAGAGTGCTGAGGTGGTGCGAGGCATCATATAGCTGGAAACAGGAACCAAATGTGTATATTTGTATTCTGGTTTCTCTCTTTCATCTAGAGCCATCAGGATTCAAATATAAGGGCACTATTTTAATAACCGTATCTACTTCTAATCACCTCCCCAAAGTCCCATCTTTAAACACTGTAGCCCTATTAAATTTTCAATCTCTTAAATGCCTTGTGATGGGGGTTAAATTTAAATAAAGACTTGGAGGATAAAATCAAATCATATACAAATGACATCACACTTTGAAGGCAAATTCTTAGTTATTTGGGGGAATAAGTAAAAACCTATTAAGTCAAGAATCCTATTTTTCTTGTTTACCTCTGTCTGTTCTACCTGGTATGTATCAGGTGCTTAATTTTTACTTATGAATTTATTAAATGAGTACTTTTTTAGTACAGAAGAGTTTTGGAAAAAGTAGGAGGGCTTGTAAATCTCCTTAATTTCATTTTCCTTTATATTATTTTTATATTTATTATTTTAATTTTCATTTGAATCTATCCTTTCTCTTTAGTATGGTTGCTGAGAAATACTGGGAGTGCTTTGATAGTCCCATAAATTCTAATTTGTTTTGAAGGAAAGAGTCATGTAGCACAGGGAGGTTCTTTTTTTTGTGTGGTAAAAACACATCTCTTCATTTCTTCTTCCTGATCTACCTGGACATCACCAAATAAATATGTTGAGTTAGAAATATCAACAATGCTATTCAATGCAGTTTTCCTTCATCCATCATGCTTGTCCTTTCATTTCTGAAACTGTCCATGAAACCCCAGGCTACTTTTTTCTCTAGGCTTTCCTGGAGCACTTTTTAGCCATCACATACACTGCATTGCAGTATATTTAGCTGCTTCTATATCTTCATTCTCAGAATAAATCTTGAATTATCATGAACTTCTTAAGGATAGAATCTTGTCCTTTTTTTTTTTTTGCATTGTTATTAGCACAGTTGTTTTACCTATGTTTACTGAGAAAGTGTTTTAGACATATCTGATGTATTTGGATACATGAACAAGGAAGAAATAAATGTTCAGTGAACAGAGCTGATATTTGGTAGCATCTAATGTGTGTCTAGGACTAATTGGGGTGCACTGGAGGGCAGAAACTAAAGAGTTTCTTTCCTGAAAGCTTCTTGAAATTGTTAGGGAGTGAGATTTCAGTCATAAAACACAAGTTCAGATTCATGAAAATGGATTAAAATCAAGGCCTAAATTAGATGGATAGAAACAATTTAGTCCTTTAGGCATTCAGAAGAGTCACAGATTTTTAAGGATGGCATCTTATTCTCTAAAGTGATTTTAATGCACTTTTTTTTTTGATACCAGGGATCGAACTCAGGACCTTTCCACACAGGCACTGTGCTGCTAAACTAAATCCCCAGCCCATAATGACATTTAAAATGCAATATAGAAACAGCTCCATTTAAATGGGCATGGTGGCACACACCTGTAATCCTAGAACTTGGGGAGCTGAAGCAGGAAGGTCACCATGAGTTAGAGTCTCATGTGGCCTACATTATGACTTTGAGGCCAACTACATAGCTAGATCTTATATCAAAAAACCAAAAACCACAGGGAAGGGTGAAGGAGGTGAAGAGAGGGCAGGGGTATGGGAAAAAATAAGAACCAAGACATATCATGTAAAGGTACAAGATCCCAATGATAAATGTAGCTGTATTGTTTGCTTTAAATGTACCAATAAACTTAATGCGGGGGGGGGGATTAAAAAACCGACCAACCAACTAACCAACTTGTGATTTTAAGGTCATCTACATAGCAAGACCCTGTAATCAAAAAACTAAAAAACCAGCCAACCAACCAACCAACAACAGCAAAACCTACAAACACATTCTAGAAATAAATAGCTATCCAATTTCATGTGTGTGTTAAATTAATAAATTATGTATTTTTTGTAACCTCTGCCTCTTAAAGTCTTACCCTTGCTATTATGTGATCACAAAGATATGTATGTATCTTTCATTTCTAATAACCCAAGCATCTGTTACTTTGGTAAATGCATTAGATTTCTTTTCTGTTAATGAGAAGTCTAATATCAGCTATTATTGTGGGATTCCTGACATTCTCCAGGCAAATATACTAGAAAATTATTTGATGATTTGTGTTACTAAACCACTATGAGCATATATTTATCTTCTATATCCCTGGGGGTGCATCTTGCTTCTTTATAACTATGACATTCTACATGAATTGAATTTTGGCTTTATGTGCAGTACTAATCCAGTTACTGAGAATATAGTAGTGAAAATACACACCCAAATGTGTATGTCAGTGTGCAGTTTGGAGTTGACATTCTGTTTAGAGAAAGAAGACAAAAATAAAAAAACCATAATAAGTAAATGGTAGGGAATATTAGCAAGGAAACATAGAACATAAGTGGAATTAAGAGCATTGACATTGCTAGTGGGGTAAGGCTGGGTAGCCTTTTTTTTTTTTTTTTTTTGGTACTGGGGATTGAACTCGGGTCCTTGAGCTTGCAAGGCAGGCCACCGAGCTGCTGAGCTAAATCCCTGGCCCTGGGTAGCCATTTTGTATATGGTGGTCATCATGGACCTTGGGGCAGTGGTAACATTTAAGCAATGACTTACAGGAGAAAATTGAGAGAGATTTTCAGGTATCTGAGGAAGAGCATTCCAGGCAGTAGGAATAGCCAGTACAAAGGCTTTGAGGAAGGAGCATACCAGCTATAAAGTGACAAAGCTCCTAAGGAGGCAGCCATGGCGGGAGTAAAAAGTAGGTGTAGATGATACTGGAGAAGGAACAAGAGAAGATCAGATGATAAAGGGTCTTAGAGGTCACTATAAATACTTCAGTTTGACTCAAAGTGGATAAATAAGCAAAGGGGACTCATGATTTTATACCATATTTTTGGGGCAAGTATTTAGAAAACCCTTAGTAGACCACTGGCCATAGAGTATTAATTTGTGTGCTTTAATGTGATCTAACCTCTGCTTTAAGGTCAGTCACCTGGCAGTATGGTGCAATGCAAATAGCCAGCTTGGGTGCTACTGTCATTCACTGCTGTTGTGTTGTGTTAGCCAGTTTTCTATTACTTTGACAAATTACTTGAGAACATCAATTCATAGGGATGGAAGATTTCTTTTGATTCACAGTTTCAGAGGTTTGGCCCAGGATTGCTTGGCCCTGTTGCTTTTGGGCTGGTGACAAGGTATTGTATCATGGTGGGGGCTACATGGTGGAGGAAATGGCTCACCTCATGACAGCTGAGAAGCAAAAAGAGAGAGAAAGGGGCAGACATTAAAAAATATCTGTAAAGATCACACAACCAATGACCTAAGTTTTTGCCAGTGGGCTTCATCTCTCATGGTTCACCACTTCCCAATAGCACTACATGCTGGGGTCCAAACCTGACAACACATGATCTCTCTTTTTTCTCTCTTCCAAACTGAGGGTTGAACTCAAGGGCTCACATATGCTAGGTCAGCACTCTTACCAACAAGGTACATCTCAAAATGTTTTTAAAATTTTATTTCAAAACAAGGTGTTACTATATTTCCCATTCTGCCCTTGAACTTGCCATCTTCCTGCTTCTACCTCCTGTGTAGGTGGGATTACAGACATGAGCCACCACGCCTGGCTAACACATGACTTTTGGGATGCGTTTAAGATTCAAATCATAACCAGGGTCATGGGTTATTATCATAAACATGAGATGAAGGTATTTAGCTAAATCAGGACAGGCAACATTTGTTTATGGACTACCTATCATTTGTCAGTAGTGGTTGTCCAGAAGGTACTGTTGTAAAGTCTTTGTGAGTGATAATCAGTGTGTACCCCAGCTTCAAGACTAGGAAGTAGTGGTGAGTGAGCTATGAGCTAAGTGGCTTTATAGTGTGAAAATTATAACATTATTCATAGTTTGATTTTAAGAGGACTGTAGAGTTTCATTGATTTTGGCTTTCAATTATGTTTATTGTGAAGTATGTATGAGAAGACCTTGTAGCTAGGAGGAGGAAAACTTTGCAAGAAATGAACTGAATAAAAGGAGCTTATGTCCTCACGTAACAGTGCAATCCTCATTCATTATCATAAAATATGAATTTTGTTTGATAGATTTGATTATAAAAGAACACATTTAGGTTCTGTCTCATAAATTAATGAGATAGATTAGACAGATATTTTGCCAGTTTTACAGGAAATTGAACCACAGTGCCAGAACTAATTGCTTAATTAACAGATTAATTATTTAACTGGTTTAACTTTCCAAAGCGGAACCTTTTGAAAATAAAAGAGGGTGCTGTAGATAATTCCCCAGAAACAGGTATCCAGTTGGATTGTCCCTGGAAAATAGAGATGTATGGTCACCCTAGATTTTTTGAGCTTTTGTGAGGCATGGATGGCACATAACTGGAATCCAGATGTTCTTATTCAAAGCTGTTTCCCTTTATTCAAAGTGATGATGCACTAGGCACAGTATAAGACTATGGAAATAATTGCAAATACCAGCTTTTATCTGTTTACCATGTGCTTAGTCATGTATTACATGCTTTTTGTATGCCATTTTTGTTTTGGTTACATACTTCTAAGTCAGTATTATCTCCTTGTGGTATAGATAGTCAAACCAAGGCTGAGAGATGTGAAGTGACTTCCTCAGGTCACAGAACTACTAAGGAAATCTGCTTTCTGGTCAAGCCAACTCTAGGCAGTTCAAAATTCAAACACAGTTTATTTATTAAAATTACTAGTGCTAAAAATAATTGATTCTTTTATTTATTTATTTAATAATTGATTCTTTTAAAGCAGATCCATGAGAATTAATTTAAACATTTCGTATTTTATTTTTTAACATTTTGTATTTTAAATGGAGTTTAAGTTAACCCAAACTAATACAGTACCTAATTACAGACAGATCTCAATCACAATGGCTCAATTAAGAATTTTCTTTTTTATGTCACCATGTCACAAAAATGGACCACATTCTATAGAAACTGTACTTCCAAATTTGGATTTTGATCTTTTCTTTTCCTGGCTTAGAGATAAGCTCTACAAGACTGTCTGGGATGCTGAGCAAGGGCAAGTAGTCTTTCCAGGGAAGTAATGATTATAAGGGGAAACAATATTCTGCAGTGTACTGGATTGCTGAACTGCCTATATTGGTCAGTCATGAAGGACATTCAATATGATATTTTATAACATGCATACAGTGTATATTGATCAAGCCTTCCTTTATTTACCATCTCATCATGCTTCCCAACTTCCTGTGGTCATTATTCTATGTTCAGGTTGTCTTTTCTTTTTCTTTCTCTTCCCCTTTTATTCTCTGCCACAGTTATCACAGTACGTGATGATAACAGCATTTTCACAGATTTTTTTGGCTAGGTACCTCATAAACAGACTTTTTGTTTTTCATGGATGATTGAAAATTCTGAGCAAAATCTGTGTTCTTCACTGTAGCTCAATTTCAAATGATTTGGATTGCTTTCTTACTCCTAAACATTTGTTGTAGCTATTGTAGTGTTCTAGAATAAGCTGTTTTAATTCTAAATATATTTCCTGTCTATAAAATCCAGTAACAACAGTGTAAAAATCCAAGCTAAATGGGTAAGCAATAATCTAAAAATATCAATAATTTAAAGGCAGTGTGCTATAGCAGTGTGTATTCCTATTTAGTTTATTTTTCTGCCTTTCTTTTGTTTCTATCTTTTTCTTTTCTCTTCCAAGCCTGCCGAAATGTGTATGTAATATAGAGATGTCAGAGGCACAATTAGAATGAACTAATTCACTGGTTAGTAGAAAGATCAAAACAGTGCCCAAGAGGAACAGGGATTATCAAGGCAGAAGCTCTGTGATAAAATCTGGATCATGAGTAGAAACTTGATCTTTGAAGTATGGCTGTCATACAAGGTTAAAGCAAGCCAAGCAGCAAGAAGAGCTTCATGCTAAATCTTGTGACCTCTTGAAACAAAAGATTGCTTTGGCCAGAAAAAGAACTGGCTTCAAATCTTGGGAATAGAGCCTTTTGGTGATGCACAAGTGACTCCAGCCATGGGAAGATCAGTGAATCCAGGATCGGAACAAGTTAGATTTTGACTGTGCAGGAAGGGAGAATGTGGGAGATTAGGGGTATTGCCAGGCACCCTGTATTTCTATAACATTTCAGGTTCAGAAAAGCCTATGAATTTTGGAATTTTTAAGTCAGGTCACTGTGTTGAAGGCCTCTATGATCACTTCCAGGTTTGTGGGTTTGCAAGGAGGACTCATAGGACTCTGCAAAAGTTGTGCTGACAACTAAGATTTATTATAGTGAAGGGTACAAGAAAATATCAGTGAGAGGAAAAGGCACATGAGGCAAGGTCTGCAGGAGATCAGACATAAACTTCCAAGAGCTCTCCAGTGGGATTATATAGGACACGTTCTGTTTTCCTAGAATTAAACTGTGACAAGTGTAAAATGTCTGTGAGGGAAGCCAATTAGAGATTTGTTGTCCAAGTTTTTTGGGGGGAGAGGAGGGCTTGTCATGGATGGCCTAAAACATACCAACATTTCAGGCTCTCAGATGGAAAGGAGGTGGTCAATATAAACTACATTGTTGGCTCATATGGTTTATGTTTAGGAACAGTGAGTCACTTTTTTTTTTCTTTTGGTATCAGGGATCAAACTTGGGATCCTGCGCTTGTGAGGCAGGCAGTGGAACCACTGAGCTAAATCCCCAGCCCCCAGATTATTTCTGCATGTTTCTTTCTTTCTTTTCTTTTTTTGGTGCCAGGTGTCGAACTCAGGACCTTGCACTTGTGATGAAGGCAGCAGAACCACTGAGCTAAATCCTTGGCCCAGAGTGAGTCACTTTTATTAAGTAGGGAATGGTGGGAACATTCCTGAAATTGGAGTTTGTAGTAAAGGGCCAACTTAGGAAGCAGTTCTAGGCAGTGTCAGAACTGCTAAGTTAAACTTTTTTCAACACAGTCACCTAAGCCATGATTCTGTCAAAAACTGGGATACCTGATGCTTGCGTAAAGTAAGAGTCCTGCAAAGGTGGGAGATTCTAATTTGGTGTGTATGCAAATTATGCATTTTTGTTCTTTCTATGTCAAGTTCCTTGGTGGGTGAGAAGCCCAGAATCCTATGAATAGTGGATCCAGATTATGCATTGTTCTTGTGTACAAAGTCATGGTGGTCTATTTAATATCACTGGTTACTCTCTAGGAACATTGTCTGACACGAACCATATGTTTATAGACTATAGAGGAGAAAATTTTTAATTCCATTGGAGTGAATCCCCTTGAGTTCTGCCATCACTTTTACTCCATTTTTACTCTTAATTTCTTAAGGTCAGAGTCTATATCAGATTCATCCACTAAACCTTTGTAGGAGTTCTAGAACAGGGACTTGCACATAGTAAGTGCTCAGTACATGTTTATAAGGCACATATGGGGCTTTTCACATATCAACCATATAGTCTCCATCAGAGCAATGGTAAGCATAGTACCCTGTACCACACTCAGATCTTTTTACTAATTTAAGAGCATGAAGGAGCAAAAATTACCAGCTGAGGCTGACATGAAAATATAAGTGAAACTAAAAATAAGCAGCCAAAATAGGATTCCTCATTTCAGACAGGCTGTGGCAGTACCAAGTGTCATGAAGCGCTAAATGGTGAGGAAGAGGAATATATTTGGAAGCTTTAATGAGGCGAGATTTTTTTTAGCTACTTGACAAAACCTAACCAGCCAAATGGGATGAAAATTTCCTAGAAGAAGCATGAGATCTCTTCTTCCACCCCTTAGGTCCCTCAGTAATATGATTTTCTTACTTGTTGAATATAAGCAGGTCATTCAGGCCTGAGAGTGGGATATAGTGAGAAGGAAGTAGTTTGTGACTCTGGGCCCAGAGTGTTTACTGAGAATGCTTCTTCCTTGGGTTTCTTTCCTCAGGACAGTCATCATCATGGAGTACTAATAGTGTAATCAGTATATGAGTCCTTAGTGGTTTTCAAAAGCATTCTGCTGCAGAATCCTTACAAAATTTTATGTAGAAGTCCAAGATACAGGCAGAGAAAGAAGACTGGGTGTGTTGGAAGGTGAGGGAGCTAATTGGCATCTCCATTTTTCCATTGTGTAATGAGTCATCTAATCCCATCTGATTGATGTCCTGATAGAAAGAGGGTTAGGGCATTGACAGGTACAAAGAGAAGACTGTACAGGGAGAAGATGGCCATCTCCAAGTCAATATGAGAGACCTCAGAAGAAACAAAACCTTCTGATAACTTGATCTTGGAATTCTAGGCTCTGGAAATCTCAGAAAGTAAGTTTCTGCTATTTTAGTTGTCCAGTCTGTGGTGTTCTTTTAAAGCAGTGCAAGAAAAAGTCAAATAAATAACTAAAGAACTCATGTAGGTGTGGTGCTTCTGAGTTCATGGATCTAACTATTGTTTAAAATTTTATTTTCTATGAAAGAAAAGATGAAGGATAAGGGCTTTATGCAATCAAATGATCTTGAACAGTAACTGATTCAATGTTATCTTTAACAAGTCCTGAGAATTTGTTTTGTTTTGCAGCACACATTTCAAATTGTCTATATTCATTTCTAATGTTCGACTCCCAGTATTTCATTTTTAAAACTTTGGAAGATTTTGGTCTCCTTATTTTAATTTTTGCAAAGGCTATGAAGTGAGAAGCACAGGGAAAACCAAAACTATAGAACCAATTAACACTTCAGATTATAACTAGAGGGAATTGACAGAATGTCTTAAAAAAATAAACCAACCCTGTGAATAGTAAGCGTTTTCTTGCTATCATTATTTTCCTAGAAGAAGCAGGTCCTTCCTTCAGTATCCAGCCCCCAAAAGTGAAAAGTAAGCTTGACATGTAGACCATGAATGAAGAAAACAGTGTCATAGGGGAGACTAGCATCTAGGGTAGATAACTGGAAACATTGGCATAGTTTGTTTCTAGCAGGGATTTTGCTAGAACTCATGAACCTGCAATTAAGGCTGGAGGAGGAGAAGGAGGAAAGGAGTCAGGACTGGGACAGGACAGTTAGTGAACATCTGTCTAAGACCTAGATTTTCAGAGTATTTAAACTTCAGATGTTAGCAATTTCCTAACGATTTTAACTTCCCCAAAACAGATCAAATGGCTAGACTGGTTGCTCTAGAGTAGAAGAGATCTGGCTGACCTAGGATAGGTCACTTCTTTATCTGAGCCTGTTTCTTCATCTGGAAAATGAGTGTAATGATAGTTTCTGTCTCATAGGATTTTTATTAGAAGTAAACGAGATAAGCTTAGTATAGGAAGTTAAGAACTTAGGAAAAGCTAGTGCTTGTTGCATAGATACCAGTCAGTGCTGAAATGTTAGCCAGGAGGGGAAATCCACTACTTTTCTTTGATTTAAAAACAACAAACAGCCTGGGATTTAGCTCAGTGGTTCAGTGCCTGCCTTGCAAGCACAAGGACCCAAGTTCGATCCCCGGTACCTGAAAAACAAACAAATGAAAACCAAACAGACAAACTAGTAAACAACTGGGAGTAGAAAGAACTTAGTTCAAGGGTCAGATCTGTTGTTTCCCAGCTTTATCTCTTTGGACAAGTGACTTATATAAACCTCAATATTTTCATTGAAACACAACGTTACTTGTGGCATATCTCACAGAATTGATCTGAGGTTTAAATGAGAAAATGTATAAGGAGTGCATTTAAACTGTAGAGTGCTATACCAATTATATTATTATTATAATTGTTCCTTTGGGTTGTACAGAGCAAACCTTAGTCCTCTAGCACAATTATTCTCAGTTGTCAAAAATTGGATCTAAAATGGAATACTATTCAGCCACAAAGAATGAGAAATTAGATTCATTCATAGGAAAATGGATACATATTGAGGATATACTCCTAAGTGAAATAAATAAGTCACACATGTGTAAATACCGAATAGCTTCTCTGGTGTGAAAAACTATAATAGTGCATAAGATCCTAATGGGATAATTAATAGTATGAAATAGGAAGAAAAGGACTAAAGGTGTAGGGAAAGTGGAAAGGGTAGG
>NW_022900940.1:14007406-14012161 GCF_012274545.1 Fukomys damarensis
TATATATATATATATATATATATAATTGGATTTAGTACAACTAATATATTGGGAATGTTAGTGATCTCCAAGTGGGTTCGATGAAAACCAGTGACAAGTTAAATGGCATTCCTTAGAGAAAAGGATTTCTGGTCAAATGAGATGGCAAATGTAGTGTGTTCTTTACCCCATTAGGGACTGATAAACCTAAAGTACAGTCATCCATTGGTATCTCTCTTTGGGATTGGTTCTGCTAATACCAGACTCACAAGTATTCTTTATATAAAATAGTATAGAAAAGGAGGTGAAGGGAAGGCAGGGTTATGGGGAAAAAATAAGAACCAAGACATATCATGTAAAGGTACAGGATCCCAATGATAAGTGTAACTGTATTGTTTGCTTTAAATGTACCAATAAACTTAATGGGGAAAATAGTACAGAATTTTCATATGACCTATGCATATCCTCCTATATATTTAAATAATCTCAATATTATAATACCTAATTTATTATTGGTGCTGTATGCATAATTGTTATACTGTATTGTTTAATGGAATAATGACAAGAAAAATGTCTGTACATGTTTGGTGTGGATGTAATTTTTTCTTTCCAAATAGTTTAAATTAATGGTTAAATCTGTGGATGTGAAACCTATGGGTATGGAAGACCAACTGTATATAAAAATCCCTTAGAGAGCCAACTTTGAAGAAATCTGCTGGACTTTATTTTATCCACATTCTTGAAATATGTTAGCTCTCAGAACCTCTCCTGAGGATACCTTTTGACAGCTAGCAGGATGCCGTCTTGGGATGCTCTCTACCTTGTACCTGCATGAAGAGGCTCTTCAGGACCCAGAATCTTCCCTTTCTGTCTAAATAACATCCATTCTTTCCATTTCATGGTTTTGAGTATTTTTTTATTTTACCATCTCCACCCTTCTTTTTTGTATGCCCTTTGTTTCTTTTGTCTGATCTGTACTTGAGCACACAGTTCTAGGAGCTTGAAAATTAGGTGAGATATGGTCAGGACTTCAGGCTCTTTATAGGAAGAAGGGCTTGGAAGAGGCCATTAGTGTTCCCTCTTTGAAACTCCGCAAATATGAAACTCCACAAATCTCCCTGGCTGTGCTTCTTGGGCTTGGGGTAGCCCTTTCTTTGGCCCTCAGAAGGATTTGTGCAGACAGGGAGGCCCTGGAGTTGTTCCTCTGTCTGGAAACTGATGGCCCCTAGAGGGCAATGTGGTCACAGGAACGGAAGTTTGTTTCCCAGGATTTTCTGGACGCTAAACCTGTTCGGATGCTATTTTGAGGAAGTGCTGTGTGCTCTTGGTTTATTTTTATATTTTTAAAAACCAGATTCTGTAGGAAAGAGCCAAAATGTCAACTGGAACATAAAAGGCAAACACTAAAGACAGGTGGCAGTCCCTAAGGAGAGATCCAGCCAGTGTCTCAAAGCAGATGGGCGCCTTAAATCAGACTCACTGAGGTGATTGATGTTTGTATGCATGTTGCTATCATGGTACTTCTGATTTAGGACTTTGGTCATTAGTAAAGATGTTATTGTTTAGATGGAGCAAATTTCCTTAAGAGTGACATGCACACTATAGTGCTTAGCTTCTGGGTATTAGAATTTGATGAGAATTTGAATGAGAAAGGAAACTCAATATTTTATTTCAATAAAGTAGTGAAATGTTACATTTCACAAGGCACTCAAGGAAAGTCATATTTGTGGTTAAGAGTAAAGCTTTAGCCAGGGCTGAGTTCCAATCTTGCATCTTTTGCTCACTGGTAGGATAAACTTGGCCAAGTAATTTCAGCTTTCTGATCCTGAAAGGCGATTACCTCCTCAAGTATCTATTAGGAAGCATTATTGTAAAGGATGCTTGTTAATGTTAAGTATAATTACAAATGTAATGTGGTTGTGCTTTTATAACAGTGGTTCTCAAAGCATGGTCCCTGGACCAGCAGCACCAACATGTGGTAATCCTTCAGAAATGTAAATTGTCATGTACCTTCATTCTAGGTCTAATAAATCAGAAAGTCTGGGAGTGAAGCCCAGCATCTCAGTATTAGCAAGTGCTCCAGGTGACTTTGAGGCATGTTGTTAGAGTTTGAGAAATGCTATTGTTCAGTAACTGGCTATAGATGCTCCAAAATAATATTATTTATTAATGTCTATTATGAATTGTTGTTGGAGATGAAAATATGTGATTTTTTTAAAGGAGTCTGACAGTCTTGTTAGAGAATCAAGGTGTTGAATATGAAATAGTTAAATAATCACTGTGATTTCTGACACTAAGAGAAAAAAACAGATTCTGAGGAAAGAGAAATTGATGGATGCTGGTACGACTGGTGTGACCTGTCAAAGCTCTGTGGTGGGAGTGGGTTTGAAGAATGAATAGTATTGAAAAAGGAGATGGATGGGAGCAGGATGTGCTGGTTGAGGGAAACAGCCATTAAAGTAGCTACAGTAGAGAGGGGTAGGAAAATAAAAAGTATTGATATGGTGTCTTTTTATGGCAACATTTATTTAATGTTTTTGAGCATTCATTATAGGCCAGAAATTATGTTAGCACTAGGGATGGGAAAAGGAGAATGGTAGAGGACAGTACATTCTTTTTTTTGGTATTGGGAATTGAACTCAGGGCCTTGAGCTTTCCAGGCAGGTGCTGTGCCACTGAGCTACATCCCAGTCCTAGTACAATACATTCTTTTTTTTTTGAGACAGGGTCTCACTATGCAATTGAGATTGACTTGGAACTCACTATGTAGCCCAGGCTGGTCTCAAACTCACAGGGATCCTCCAGCCTCCTTAGTGCTGGGATTACAGGTGTGTACCATCACACCCGTCTTCTAGGACAATACATTCTTGAAGGGTCTGTACTTACAGAATTAAATGTCATCACTATCGCACCATTGTCATTGTCATCATCATTTTGTTCATCATGTTCATCATCATAAATAAGGACTTTCTATATCAGATACATATTACAGACTCGCTATAGATCTCATATCATCCCGAGTACTTTATACAAAGCTTCTCACTTACTTTTAGCAAAACCTTTATAAAACATGTTTATTATTATCATTCCTATTAATTTATATATGAGGAAATAATGGATTACAGAGTTTAAGTAAATTGCCATAGCTCATGCGAGGATTTGAGTGGAGGAGCTAGGAACAGAGCCTACTTCTGTAGGATTCTTAGTGGTCAAGTATTTTTTTAATTAATTAAATTTATTGGTACATTTAAGGTATACAATGTAATGACATTCATCCTCGGAAATGTGCACTGTTATATAATCCATCTTGGTTCTTGTACTCTTGAGTGCTTGTGTGGCCCTGCTAGGAATGCTTTCTTATTATTGTCCTCACTTTTCTGTGTTTCTCATTCCATGCAGCTAAGTGAAACCGTAAGACTACTTCAGGCCAAGGAAATGTATCACTTTAGACTCAGGAGTTAAATACGTAACTCATAATTTTCCAGCTTCTGATCCCCTGCATTGGTGACGTGATGGAGAACTTTGGGCACTATATAGATGTGCCTCAGTAACACATGGCACCTTTGTCAGCCTGAGTCTGAGTAAATACATGGAACAGAGTTCCCTGGACATTTCTGATGAATAGTTAAGATAAGCAAGAAATGTACTTTTGCCATGTTAAGAGACCAATTTGAAAAACAAAAAGAGAGAGAGACTGATCTGGAGATTTGTTACTGCAGCACAGGTCTAGTGTAGGGCTGGCAAACCTGTGGCCTGTGTGCCACAGTGCTTTTCTTTTAAGACAAAAGATGTTAATGTGTGAGTTGTTTTTCTAAACATAAACCTCGGTATTCAGGTTTAACTGTCATATTGGCCCTTTGCAATAAATGGATTTTGAGTCACAGTTTGGACATTTGGTCTCTTACAGGTTCACCATTACCAGTCTAATCTATGCTGGCTAATACAGTTTATAGAAGGAAAAAAGGTAGGTAGGACAGAGAATCCTAAATTTTTGCTTACGGATTTTCCAACCTTGTTGGTACATTGAAATATTGAAAGTTTCTTTTCTAGGAACTGAGTTGTAAAGGTAGATAAAAAAAAGTTTCTAAGTGGCACTTTTTGATATAACACTATTTTAAAGTGTTCATTCCATTTATCTCTGTGAAGCCAACCATCCCAGGAAACTGTAGAATTCAAAGTATTGAGGTTAATTCTGAATTTTACCAGCTTCTTCATATGGAATTGCTTCACCTGTGTACACAAACAAGACATATACTCAGACAAACAAAAACAATAGAAAAGAAACATTTTCTTATATCCTTTTGAATCCTAATTTTCAATGTGGGAAAATATGATTTCCTTAGAAACCTTCTCTTAGCTGCCCTGGGGAACATCTTCAGAGTTCAGTTCCATGAAAGCACTTGGTCTTGAAGTACACATCCAGCCCTTTCCCTGTGCCTTTAGTAGATTAAATGTGACAGCACTGTTCTTTGTTAGCCTGACCATCGGCATGTGTATGGTAGACTACTTTTAGTGTTTGTTCTACCCTAGAGAATGCCCTGGGAGGTCTTTCAGACTTTTTAGATTCTTTTTTTTTTCAGCTTTAATTGAGTTTATTGGTACATTTTAGGGATACAGTACAGTTACATTCATTGTTGGGATCTTGTACCTCTACATGACAAGTCTTGATTCTCATTTTTTCCCCCCACCCCTGCCCTCCCTTCACCCCCTCCACCCCTCCCCATCTACAAACACTTTATTTTCATCTTTTCATTCTCTCACATTTTTTTCTTTTCC
>NW_022900940.1:14012251-14012478 GCF_012274545.1 Fukomys damarensis
TAGGAAGAATCAACATAGTAAAAATGGCCATACTACCAAAACTGCTATATACATTCAATGCAATGCCAATTGAAATTCCTACGTTATATTTCACAGAACTAGAAAAAAAAAATCCAGGGCCAGGGATTTAGCTCAGTGGCTTGGTGGCCTGCCTTGCAAGCGCAAGTACCCAAGTTCAATTCCCGGTACCAAAAAAAAAAAAAAAAAAAAAAAAAAAAAAAAAAATT
>NW_022900940.1:14012495-14050235 GCF_012274545.1 Fukomys damarensis
AATCCAAAAATTCATTTGGAACCATAAGAGACCTAAAATAGCAAAAGCCATTTTAGGCAACAGACACATGGCACCAGGTGTAACAATTCCCAACTTGAAACTATACTACAAAGCCACTGTGATAAAAACAGCATGGTACTGGCAAAGAAATAGGCCTGAGGACCAGTGGAACAGACTGGAAGACACAGACTTTTTAGATTCTTGACATGAGCTTGGAATTCATCTAAGGAGGACAGGACCCCTGAGCCTGCTGGGGGATTCTTTTTTATTTACTTATTGTTTTTTGGGTGGTTGTTATTTATTTTTATTTTTATTTATTTATTTTCCTCATGAGTTTATTGGTACATTTTAGGTGTACAGTACAGTTACATTCATTATTGAGATCTTGTACCTTTACATGACAGGTCTTGATTCTCATTTTTTCCCCTTGTCCCCACCCTCCCTTCACCCCCTACCTTATTAGCTTTCCCCTACCCTTTTTTATTTATTTTTAATGTCAGATTATAACAAGAAGTACTGGGGCCTCCAGGGAATATCTTTGAACAGAACATAGCACTGTGGTGGATTGTTCAGCCAGGTAAAAGTTCAAAAGCCCATTGCCAAGGGCAAGTGAAAAAAGAATGGGAGAAAGAGTTATTTAAACACACACACACACACACACACACACACACACACGTTCATTTATGTGAGAATCTATAACCAGGAAAAATCACATTTAAACAATGAGTAAATTCATAAAGAAATTCAATGTGAAATTAATAGTTGTTTATTTACTTGGTTTTCAGGAGGCCAAAGTTTATGGATAGTGCAGAATGCTAAGAGGCAGTTTTGTTATTAAACAAATATGATACATTAGAGTCCTGGGGGGGTAATCCCTTGTCCAGTCTATGTAAATTCTTAGCACTGGAGGATCTAAGATAGGAGCTGCGTATATTTGGAGCAGCATGGCAGAGGGCCCTGCAAAATATGGTATAAGATCTTAGGTTGAGAGATCTTCATATATCACTGAACATAAGTTGGTGTAAGTTCTATCAGCTGAAAATGAGGATTCATTGATTTGTTCAACAAATGTCTCTGCCTGGAATTTCATAAATGTTGGAGATACAGCAGAGGAATAAGATGGTGGCCATGTTCTCACATGAGTAAACAAATAAATGTAGCAACTAACTTGATTTGTAGTGCTATAAAATTAGATTGAAAAGATGGAAACTGACTTGTAGGTAGGGAGGTAATTTTGGCTGGACTTTAATAAGAGGAGACAGATATGGGAGAATTTAAGGAGCAAAGGGAACAGTATCATCAAGTCCCGAAGTCACAAAGTGGTAGGGATTTGATGACTCTATAGAGGCCACGGGGGGGGGGCAGGGATGGACAGTGGTAGGGGATCTGAAGGAAAAGCTAATGACATAGGACCGTGCAATGAATAGTGGGATGTTTGGATTTTATTTCATGTGCAGTAAGAATCTACTATGAATGCCGGGCATGGTGGTGCACACCTGTAATCCCTGCACTTGGAAGGCTGAGGCAGGAGGATCACTGTGAGTTCGAGACCAGCCTGAGCTACATGGTGCGTTCCCGGTCAGTCTCACTACATAGTGAGACCCTTTCTCAAAAAACCAAAAAAACCAAAAAAAAAAAAAAAAAAAATACTATGACGCTTTAAAGTGGTGAATAATGTGATAAGATTTTAATTTTAAAAGCCTCATTGTGGCTGCTGGGTGAAAGATAAATTATTGAGGATCCCAGAGTAGTATCAGAGAGACACATTAGGAAGCTCTTACAGTTCTCTCAAGAATGCAGTTGGAGAGTTGGAGATTTAACTCAGTGGCACCACACTTGCCTTGCAAGTGCAAGGTCCTGAGTTTGATCCTTGTACCAAAAGAAGAAAAGAAAAGAAAAAAAAAAAGAATGCAGTTGGGGATCAAGGGAGGCAAAACAATTTTTAAAAAGATACATGGTAGTATCTAGATAAAATAGCACAAAAAAATTTATATCCCATCCCCAATCTGAAAACTCCCAGGTACTAAGAGTGTTCACTGAGATTCATATTCATGTGCTACATCAGGTACAAAATATAAAATTATCAAAGTTCATTGTTAGTAATTGTCTCATTAACCATGGTGTGATAATCTTTTTCTTGGGGAATAATAGTCATAGTTTAGCTGCGGAACAAGAATCACTTGAATAATTTACTGTATTTGGAAATTCTTTCATGGAGACAGTTGAATACAAAAGTGATGAAAGGGCTCAGATGCCAAGCAGAGGACAGGGAGGCAACCAGAATGCAGAAGAGCATGAAGCCTCGACTGCCACAAAGCTGGAGACAAAGGGAGGCCAGGGTACTACGAGAGCCCAGGGACTTGGGTTACGTGAGGGAGCTGGAGCTATGTTGTTTTTGCCTGCAGTGAACTGGAAGTGTGAAAGAAATGGATTCACTGTCAGAAGAAACAACCTGCTCAGTGGAAACACCCTGCCTTCTCTGTCTTTTTGCTTTTTAGTCTGTTGCCAGCCCTGCCACCCCCATTGGCCAAACCCAGAAAGAAGCAAGCTAAAGTGAAAGCCTGTAAGGCTCAGCCTGCAGGACATGCTGGGGTGCAGAACAAAGTAGGGAAAAGACGAAGCATGGAGCTGGGGTAAAAAAGCCTCAGAAAGCCTTACCTTGCATTCTGCCTCTGGATTTAAAATCAGACAGTGTCACTTAGGATGGGAGGAGAATGGGACGATGGAGTCAAGATTGATTTGTAAAATGGTAGGAATTCTTGAACATCACTTCTTTTTATGTGGTGCTTGTTACAGAATCCATGTCAGATTTGCTTTGCTTTGGTGTTTCAAAGTGGGGCAGTTTGTCAGTGATTCTGTAGCAGGAAGTTCCAGCTGACCCTAAACAGCTTTGTTACTGCTCAGGTTTGGGAATTTGTGGATATGCGAGATGAACTGGTGGGGGAGCCCCTACTGCAGTGGCGGTGAACCCATGGCATGTGCTGCAGTGGGCATGCAGAGCCTTCTCTGTGAGTGTGTGAGCCACGTGTGTGAGTATTCAGGTTTAATTGCAGTGTTGGCGCTCTGCTATAAATAAGTGGATTTTGGGTTGCTGTCTGGGCACTCAGTCTCTAATAAAAGTTTGCCATCCCTTGCCTTATAGAGAGGTATTTTTAGAAGCCACCAAAGAGCTTAACAGAAGAATACTGATCTAGAGGAAAGAAATTTTTAGGTGGAAAAACATAGAATGTTACAGCCTTGGTTGTTGGAAGGTGAATTGGTCTGCAGTTTTTGATTTTTATGCTTGAATCAGCTTGTAAAACCAGTCTTAGTTAGTTTTTCATTGCTGAGACAGAATATCTGATATCTACAACTCTAAGGAGGAGAGATTAATTTTGGCTCACAATCTGTAGGTGTTTTAGTCCATTGTTAGCTGGATCCAAGGCAGGGCAGCATGGCAGAGGAGAAAGCTCATGGCGTGGCAGGCAAGAAGCAGAGAAAGATTAAGGGAGAAAGTCAGGAGATACATCCTTCTAGCCTGTGCCCCCACTCCCCTCTGACCAGGCTGCACCTCCCAACATCCCATTTAGATATAAACTAATCAATGGACAAATCCACTAATGAGTATCCCACACCCACTGATCTGTTCACCTCCCAAAAGATCCACCTATAAGTGCATGAAGCTTTGAGGGGACATCTAGATATAAGCCATAACAACCAGCTTCTCCATCTTTTTTGTTGTTAATATTTTAGTGTTAATTTTTGAGTTTTATTAGCTCTGTCTTGGTAGCACTATTTCACTAAACTACTACTCTGAACTGTGAGCAGTGTTGCTCTGGAACTCATAAACAGAGAATACACTAAAGCAGTGAGAAAGGCCTTCTTTATTTTACATAGAAAGTAGCAAAAATAAGATTTTAAGCATTAGCCCATTTTCTGGCCTGGAGAACTACAAAGATCAGTGACAATTGTAATGGTGGCTCAAAGGATCAGTGAACTCAATTGACATGGGAATAGAGTGAGAAGTTAAGGGGAAAAAATCACGAATGTTTTTGGGGACGCTTTATGGTTCCAGATAACTTGAAACTAGATTAGATCAAGAATGAATACAAGTGAAGTGATACATTCTATTTTAGAATTTGACAAGTCATGAAAATTTATTCCATTTGTGTACTTACCTGTGTTTGTTATAGTTTGACGAAAAATATAAGGTTTTATGTAACCCACTCTTACTTAAGTGGAATATATCATGCATATTTCATCTATCTATTATCTATCTATTCATCCATTCATTAAGTCACTTAACAAATATATAATAAAATATACTAGATACAGTGTTCTGGGTATTCAATGAATAACACAAGATGGGATGTTTTCATGGAGTTTATAGTTGTATCTATGTATTTGTGCATAGAATATACAAAAATTATAGAAAACATGCAAAACTATAATAATGAGATTCAGAATGAGGTAGAAGATCCCAAATGTGTTTTACTTAATCCGAGTGTCAAATCCTCAAAAGAAGTAACCCTTAATATGAGTTCTTCAGGAGAAAGAAATAGCAAGATGATGAGAGAATGGAAAAATATTCCCTGGCAGAGGGAATTCAGGTACAAATGGCCTGTGATGGGGAAAAGTTGTTTGTATGTTAAGAACTGAGAACAAGCAGAGAGGCTGGAATGCAGAGATAAGAAGGTTCATGGAAACACATGGCTTCTGGATACTGTAGCAGGGACCAGACATAGGGCTTTGCATACTATGTTAATGAGATTTATGTGCTCTTAACCATTCATAACAATTTATGACCTGGTTTTCAGAATCTGACCATTTACTTTTAGTCCATTTCATTTCTGTTAGAAAACTTGTTTCATATTGGGCTAGAATCACTTTTCCTTTGTCCATCTTTCAGCCTTGGGCTCTATTTCCTGGAGCCTTATAGAGAAAACCTGCTGCTTATTTTATTCTTTCTGTAGTTCGTATGCCTTCCAACCCTTTCTGTTCTCTAAATTTAACCCATCTGTATGTGATAAAGGTTTAGAACCCCCTTTTATAAGTACTGCCTGCTTCAGAATGCACTGCAGTTTGTCAACATCCTTTCTCAAAGGCAGGGTTTAGAACCCAATGCTTGAGATTGGGCCAAAGTAAAGAAGGACTTTCCCCTTCCCTGTTTAGGATAATTATTTTCTGTTAAAATGGCTTTATCATCAGAATTGTTCTTTAAATGCCACCTCACACCACTGATTCAAAATAATGTTGCAGTCAACTAAAACCTTCAAATCCATTTCTTGTAAGCTTCTATTAGAGCAGGTAGCTCTTATCTAATATGTATGCAGGTATTTATTTTTGATTTATACCTTCTCTATTTCTAAAAATATCTGTGACTTTAGAAACAGAGCACAAACACATATCTACTCAGCTAAAATAATGATTCAAAGAAGAGCAGAAATATTACATTTTTTGTCCATTTTCTGAATGTTAGTGTAGGTCTTTAAACCCTGCTCTGTTTCATCTTATCTATTTAGGAATCTTGATGCTGTATTTTACCAAATCTCCTCCTACTGTTTCAGGTGTAAACCATTCTTGGCAGAGCACTCCTTGCCGGTTTTCTGTTCATCACCATTCTTAATAATTCCTGATACTTTAGGTCTGAAATCTCAGCTGCACTAGCTTCTAGCTGTGTGATCGTCAGTGGGTTAATTAACTCTATTTATTTTAGTTTTATTTGCATAATAGTGCACACCTCAAACTAGTGTTGTGAGGAATCAATAAAGTTATAATGGAAAGCTGTTTGAACAGTGCTTGTCATACAAGAAGCTCTCTACATTCTCATTATGTTTATTATTATCATTATTAATAAAATATTTGGTGAGGATTTATTTTTTATTTTTATTTATTTTTGATTTTTTTGAGACAGGGTCTCACTATGTAGTTGAGACTGACCTGGAACTCACTATGTAGCTCAGGCTGGTCTCGAACTCACAGCGATCCTCCTGCCTCAGCCTCCCGAGTGCGGGGACTACAGGGAAGTGCCATCACGCCCGGCTTTGTTGAGAATTTGTTATGTTCCAAACAATGTGATTATTTATATACTTACTTTCGCAGTACTGGAGATTGAACTCATCAGGCCTTGCACATGCACTGTACTACTGACCCCCCCAACACCTGTGACAGGAATTTAAATGTAATATTATATTTAATTCTTATATTAAAACAGTTTATTAATTATGATTCTTACTCCCCTTAGAAATTGTAGAATTCCAGGGTAGATCTAGAAAAGTGCAGGAAGAAAGAACAGATTGCTCCCTGTAAGTAAGAAACAAATTTGAATTGTGATATGGAAAAGAACACCTTTGGAAAAAATGTTAGTTGTTACTCATTATATAACAAGTTTCAGATTATCAGATCCTATTTTTGTGTCCTTTTCACTAAAGCTACTGTCCAGTCCCAAGGTTCTTGGGTGGTCAAGATTTCCAGTGATCTTTCCTCTGCAGTTCTCTGTGTATCTGCTAAGAGCCAGGCCTTTCTGAGTGTCAGAAAACTCACAAACTCATCCTGTTTAAGCAAAAAAAAGATTATTTATCAGTTCAAAAAGTGGGAGGAGATCATTGGTAGAACCAAGTTCATTTAGGGGCTCAAATGATGTCATTGGGAACCTTGTATTTCCTAGCTCTGCTTTCCTCTGTCATCATTGAGTTCTAGTAGCCTTCTGTGTGGTAGTCCTCCACACAGTACCTCCAGGCTTACAACTTGTCCTTTCAGCAACTGGAATCATCAACACTTCTTTGGATCAGTTAGCATAATGCTAGCTTCTGTGACAAGCAAACTCTAAAATTAATTGTGTGAGCACAATATGATTTATTTTTCACTTACCTGACAGCTTGATGTGGGTGTTCCTTGTTGGGAGTGGCTTTCGTCTTTGGAGTGACTCAGGGCTTTTAGCAAGTAGGTAAAGTATATATGGAAACACCTCATTTCATTTAGAAAATAATGTTTACTCTGCCCCTTCCTTAGCTCCTTCTGTGAGAATTGGCCATAAGACCATATCTGGATAGAAAGAAAGCTGGAAAATGTAGCCCCTGGCTAAGTAACTAAGCTCCCTTACTGCAGTTCCACATAGTGGGTAGAGGAGCATGGATTTTGGGTTGCCAGCTCTCAGTCTCTGTCACAATTTTCCAGTATTATAATTCCAACCAAAGTCTCTAAAATTACATCTTGGTCTGGATTAGTTCATTAGCACAGTGTTGTATAATAACTACAACTATGGAGATGAAACTGATGATTCATTCGTTCCACCAATGTTTATGATAACATTTATGATTATATGACAAACTCTATTCCTTTTGTTTTTGGTACCTGGGATTGAACTCAGCTCCTTGAGCTTATGAGGTAGGTGCCAGAACCACTAGCTGAATCCCCAGCCTTCATGGAGAAGAGACTGCAGTCAACAAACCTGAACCACTTGATGGCTACAGAGAGGTGCTTTCTCTTACAGGAGGAAGGGAAAAAGACTCACCATTCTTAGGAAGTGCTGGATTACAACAATTTCAGGGGCTTGAAGTAAAATTATACTTATTGGCCAGCTACATATCTTATGCAGCATAGCAGAAAACCTGTGCTCATTACAGTACCTTATTGCTGTAATCATATTACTTTGGATGATCTTTGATGAGAAATGCTTCATGGTGTTTTCTGTGGGGAGGGTGAAGCAGGTCAAGTAGGTGCAGGATATGGTAATTGGAGTAGGGCCTAGCGACTGGTTTTGGCTGCCTAATACTTGACCCTAGGACAATTAGGGAAATATGGCCTGAAGTGTGAGAGCCAGATAGGGAGGTAGTTGTGTGTTGGAATTAATTGACTGTTGAGGAAGAACTGAATGACTGCTCTTGCCAAAGACTCAAGACTAGACCAAGGCAGAATTTTATAAAAAGTCAGGGCTCAAGCTGACAAAAACTGCATCATTTTGTGAAGTTCCCTTTTCAACATGAGGCCTCAGGATTGAAGTCAGGAGAATGGTGACAGTGGACATCCTTGTTTTGTTCCTGATTTTAGAGTAAAAGCTTTCAGTTTTTGTACATTTAGTATGATATTGCCTGTTGGTTTGTCATAGATGGCTTTTATTGCATTGAGATAAAGACCTATTCCAATTTTCTATAGGGTTTTTATCATGAATGGGTGTTGGATTTTTTCTAATGCTTTTTCTGCATCTGTTGAGAGGATCATAAGGTTTTTGTCCTTAGCTCTGTTAATATAGTGTAATACATTTATTGATTTGCATATGTTGAACTATTCCTGCATCTCTGAGATAAATACTACTTGGTTATGGTGTATAACTTTCTTGATGATTTGCTGTGTTCCATTTGTCAGTATCTTATTGAGGATTTTTTTCTAATTGTGTTTATTAGGGAGATGGGTCTGTAGTTCTCTTTTATGGTTGGATCATTGTTTGATTTTGGTATGCTTGCATCCAGAAATGAATTTGGGAGTATTGCTTCCCTTTCAATTTAATTAGAGTTTGAGAAGTAGTGGCATTAGGTCTTCTCTAAATTTCTTACAGAATTCAACAGTGAGTCCATCAGCTTTTCCAGTGAATCCTGGACTTTTCTTTGTTGGTAGTCTTTTAATTACTTTTTCAGTTTCATTGACTGATATTGGTTTATTGATTCAGTTTTGGTAATTAATATGTATCTGAGAACCTGTGCATTTCATCTGTGTTTTCCATTTTATTAGAATAAAGATTCTTTTCTTAATTTTTAGAATACATGTTCTTGAAGTAGGCATTGATGATTTTCTGGAGTTCTTCAGGCTCTGTTGTGATTTCAACCTTTTTGTTCCTAATTGCATGGATTTGAGTCTTTTCTTTCCATTTTTTGATAAGTTTGCCTAAGGGCTTGTCAATTTTATTTGATCTTTCAAAGAACCAACTCTTTAATTAACTCTTTGTAATTTGTTAGTCTGTATTGCATTCATTTCTGCTCTGATCTTTATACTTTCTTCTCTTGTACAAGCTATGGGGTTGACTTGCTCTTCTTTTTGTAGAAACTTAAGGTTCAGCATTAGGTTGTTTATTTAAGTCTGCTCTGTTTTTCTGGTATGGGTATTCACCACTACAAATTTCCCTCATGGGACTGCTTTCACAGCATCCAATAAGTTCCAGTATGTTGTATTGGCATTATAGTTTAATTGTAGGAACTGTTTAATTTCTTCTTTAATTTCATCTGTGACTCATTGGTTGTTCAGGAGGATATAATTTAATTTCCATGTGTTTATGAAGTTCTGGTTTCTTTTAGCATTGATTTCCAATTTCCTTGCTCTATGGTCTGATAACATGCATGGGGATAACTTCAGTTCCTCTGAAACAAGACAAAGAAGTCCACTGTCACCACTCTTATTCAATATAGTTCTGGAAACATTAGTGCAACTAGACAAGAGAAAGAAATAGATTGATTAAAGATAGGAAAGGAAAAAGTTAAATTCTCATTATTTTCAGATGACATGATACTCTATATAGAAGATCCCAAAATCTCCACCAAAAGATGTCTAGATTTAATACCCAATTCAGTAGAATAGCTGGAAACAAAGTGAACACTCAAAAATCTATGGCCTTCCTGTACACTAATAATAAACTCACTAATGTATAATGGATGTTGGGAAATTGGAAGAAAGTTCAGATGGGAAGGGGAACAAGGGAGGAGAGAGGGAGAAAGGAAGGAAGTGACAAGGAAAAAAGTGAAAATAGAAGGAAGAAAATGGAAACAAAGCTTTTGTACATAGGGGAGGGGGCTTGAGGGGGAATGGGATAAAATAAAATTTATAGAAAATAAAACATTGAAAAGTAATACACCCTTAAGAGAGGAATTAGGAAAACAACAGCTTTCACAGTAGCATCCAAAAAAAAGAGAGAGAGAGAGAGAGAAATACCTAGGAATCAATCTAATGAAGGAAATAAGAGACCTCTACATTGAAAACTACAGTACTCTGAAAAAGGTTATCAAAGAAGATATCAGAAAATGGAAGGATATCCTTTGTTCTTGGGTAAGAAGAACCAATATAATGAAAATGGCTATACTTCCAAAATTATTATACCAATTTAATGCAGTCTGGATCAAAATTCCAACAGCATATTTCACAGAATTAGAACAATCCTAAAATTCATTTGGAACCAAAAGAGACCTAGAATAGCAAAGGCAATTCTGGATAACAAAAGCAAGGCAGGGGTCATCACAATCCCTGACTTGGAATTGTGTTACAGAGCTACTGTGATAAAAACAACATAGAACTGGCAAAAAGCAGACATGAGGATCAGTGCAACAAATTATAAGATGTGGAAACAACTTCAGACACACTCAGCCACTTCATCTTTGGCTTCATTTGATGAAGCCAAATACCTTCACTGGAAGAATGATAAACTGTTTAATAAATGGTTGTGGAATCACTGGCTTTCCACTTGCCAAAGATTAAAATTAGACTCTTATCTTTTATCATGTTCTAAACTAAAATTGAAATGGATCAAAGATATAAAAGAAACATTAAATCTACTGGAAGATGCAGACTGGTGCAACCATTGTGGAAATCAATATGGAGACACCTCAAAGAACTGGGGCTAGAGATTCCATTTCACCCAGCCATCCCTCTGCTGGGTATCTTTCCAAAACCATTAAAAGAATTATACCACAGTGATTTTTGTGCACCCATGTTTATAGCGGCACAGTTTGTAATAGCTAAAACTTGAAAACAGCCCATTTGCCCATCAGTTGGAAACTGGGTAAAGAAGATGTGATTTTTCTATAAAATGGAATACTACTCAGCTATAAAGAATAAGAAAGTAGACTCATTCATAGGAAAATGGATACATATTGAGGATATACTCCTAAGTGAAATAAATAAGTTACACAATGTGTAAATGCTGAATAGTTTCTCTGGTGTGAATAAACTGTAATAGTACATAAGATCCTAATGAGATCACTGACATTGTGAAATGGGAAGAAAAGGGCTAAAGGTGTAGGGAAAGTGGGAAGGGTAGGGTAGGGGAAAGGTAATAAGGGAAAAAATCTGAGAAAATGAAAAAATGGAAATGAAGTGTTTGTAAATGGGGAGGGGAGGAGGGGGTGAAGGGAGGGCAGGGACAAGGGGAAAAAATGAGAACCAAGAGCTGTCATGTAGAGGTACAAGATCCCAATAATGAATGTAACTGTACTGTGTACCTAAAATGTACCAATAAACTCAATAAAAGAAAAATAAATCTGTTGGAAGATAGAATAGGTAGAACTCTTGAAGACATAGGTGTAGGCAAAGACTTTATGAACAAAACCCCAATTGCACTGGAACTATCAAAGAATCAACAATTGTGATCTCATCTCATTAAAAAGCTTTTGCACAGCAAAAGAAACCACCAACAGAGTGAAGAGACAAGTGATACTGTGGGCAAAATTTTGATCATCTGTGCCTCAGACAAAGGGCTATTATCTAGAAATATAAAGAACTCAAAAATATCAGACCACCCACAAATTTAAAGACCCAATCCAAAAATGGACATCTGAAATGAATACATACTTCTCAGATGAAAAGTACAAGTGGCAAATAAATATATGAAAAAATGTTTAACATTGCTGGTCATTCAAGAGATGCACATTAAAACAATGCTGAGATTCCATATCATTCCAAAAAGAATGGCAGCTATTTAGAAATCAACCAACAAGTGCCACAGGGGCTGTGGGAAAAAGGAATACTTCTCCATTGCTCGTAGGAGTGTAGACTAGTACAACCACGGTGGAAGTCAGTGTTGAGATTTCTCAAAATTTAAGACTAGAGGTTCCATTTGACTCAGCTATTCCTCTTCTTGGTATCTCCTTGAAAGAATTGAAAACATCATGCCACAGCAATATTTGCACACTCATGTTTCTAGTAGCAAAATTTGTAATAACTAAATTTTGGAAACAGCCCAAATGCACAGCAACCAATGAATGTAGTTTTTGTAGACAATGGAATACTACTCTACCACAAAGAAGGATGAACTTGGGACATTTCTAATTAAATGGATGGACCTTGAAACCATAATATTAAGAAATAAAGCAGACACACATGTTTAAATATCGCATTGTTTCTCTGGTGTGAGAAACCAAAAATGGAAATAAGGACTAAAATGTATAATAGATATTGGGAAATGGGAAAAAAATGTTCAAATGAGAAGAGGAGCAAGGGAGGTGGTAGAGGGGGAAAAGAAAGAAAGGGTAAGGGGAAAAAAAGAAAATAGAAGGAAAAATGGAAACAAAGCTTTTAAAAAATATACATTTTATTGGTACATTTTAGATATACAATACATTCATCATTAGGATCTTGTGCATTTACATGACATATTTTGGTTCTTATTTTTTCCTTATTCCCCTAGACTCCTTCCCCCCTCCACCTTTCCCTATTTACAAAGACTTTGTCTCCATTTTTTCTTTTCTCTTATTTTTTTCTCTTCCCTTTTTATCTTTTCCCTACCTCTCCCATTTGCCCAACACCTTTAGACCTTTTCTTCCTATTACACAATATCAATTATACATTTTGACCCTTATTTACACCTTTAGGAAACAGAGCTTTTATATATAAGGAGAGGAAGAGAGGTCAAGGGGGGTGATGGGACAGAGAGAAGCAAGATATATCATGTATAGGTACAAATTCCCTATGACGAAGATTTTCATTATATACATATGAAACATATCAATATATATTTTGTTTCAAAAAGAAGGATAATGGTGAATTGTAATTGTGTAAGGGCCAATAAACACTTTACTAAAAGAGCCTAGTAACACATCCTATGATAGTTACCTGGCCCAATCAAGTCACATGCACATAGCTAACTTTTAGAAGCTTTGTGTCTGGAAAGAGAATCTACCATAGGAAGCAAAGTCAATAGATTTCCTTCAATCAGTCCATGTTTGTCAAACCACAAGATGTGTTCATTTTGTTTACATTTGTAGGGCAGTCAGGATAGCTGAGTGGTCTAAGATGCCAGACTCAAGTTCAGCTTCCTGTGCTCCAGGCTTCTGTTAACATTTCTATTGTTCATCTTCTGTAATCTCCTCACTCATGACAACCAGCCCTAAAGCCTTTGAGATGAATTCCACTGTAATTGTCCTTTCAGTTTTCCCTAAAAACACTTATTTTCCTTCATCTGTACTCTAGTAATAATTTTTACCATTTTGAAAACTTACTTATCTCCAAAATTAGAGTAGACAACAATGATTTCCCTTAAACACCTCACTCTGAGCTCTGCACTAGACTAACAAAGGTGGATAAATCACAGCTCCCAGTTTTCAAGGAACACACAGTATACAGGCATCCACTTGACAATTTTGATTATCTATTACCTTGCTTAATTCTAAAACATATCTGAAAAGGTAAAAAGCTGTGGCAAGTTTCACATTCTAAAAATGACTACAATGGAAACTCCCATCCTACACAGTCTTCCCACAGTGTAACTTTAGCATTCCACCCAATGAGAGAAAGAGTTTGCATTCTTTCCCTTTGGAGCATGGCGCTATTAAGTTAGTTCTGTTTCACTTGTATGTTGCCATCACCTCAAAATTCAGTGGCTCACAGAAACAATTATCATTTTGCTTACAGAGCTATAATTTGTCCAGGGACTAGTAGACCGTCTGTCTCTGTTCTACATGATATCATTTACCATGGCTTAGTGCAGGTGAAAGATGAACAAGCGTTGTTGTCGTTGGGGACATGAAGGCTAGCCAGACAGCAGGAGTATAGTTTTGCTGAGGAGTAGAGGGCTGAAGCTCTCACAGGTAAACAGCAGCCAACTCTCACCAACCTCAAATTTTATTATATACATGCATAATACTTCCATGAGAATAAACAGTTCCTTACAGATTTTCTCTAGCAAAGCATTAGAAAATATTTTTTAGGAACACCTGGTTCTAGTTATTCAGATACTTTCTCAAAACAGACTGTTCCCAGAATGTTATCGGATGGTTCTCCGGACTGTTTGCAGCCTTGAACTTCTGAGTTGTGGCTCCGTGTGCAGTTCCTGTTCCATTCTGTGTCCCAATGTAACCTTCTCTACAAAGGGTCACTTCACTAAACTCCCATATTCTCTGCAGGAAAGTGTGGGCTTTCTCACAGCATAGTAGTTGGGTTTCCAAAGGTGGGGGTGCTAGCAAAAGAGAACCAGGTGATACTTGTATCACATTTTAAGATTGAGCCTTAATAGTCACATAATATAGGCTTGAGGGGAGGAATGGGATAAAATAAAATAAAATTTATTAAAAGAATAAATACAGTGTAGAAAAAAAGTCACATGTCACATCAGCCATAGGCACAAGTTCACCATACTTCAAAGGGAAGGAATGCAAACTCTTTCTCTCATTGGGTGGGAGTTTAAAGTTACACTGTGGGAAGACTGTGTAGGATGGGAGGTTCTGTTGTAGTCATTTTTAGAATGTGAAACCTGGCACAGCTTTTTACCTCTTCAGATATGTTTTAGAATTAAGCAAGGTAATAGATAATCAAAATTGTCAAGTGGATGCCTGTATACTGTGTGTTCCTTGAAAACTGGGAGCTGTGATTTATCCACCTTTGTTGTACATCTAGTGCAGAGCTCGGAGTGAGATGTTTAAGGGAAGTCATTGTTGTCTACTTAATCTTAACCTCTTTTGCTTTACCAGCAAATCCATAAATTCTTTAAGGAGGCGAGGTGCTCAGGGAGGGTAGCCTGGACTGAGGGAATGAATCTTGACTGATCTAAAGCTTTTATGAACATCTTATTCCTCTTTTGTTTTTTGTTTTTTTTTTGTCTTGTTGGTTTAGGAATAGCCATGCAATCTCATTTTCTCCAAAGAATTAAGAGAAAGTCTACGGAGACTTTCAACAGCCACAAAAAGTCTATGCTTTTTTTTGAATTGTGAAAAAGTCTTTAGATTCTAGAAAAAGAGGAGGACATGGAGAAACACTTGGACCTTGTTCAGTGAAGATGTTTGAAGTAGTGGCAGCCATGCTGAAATCATGATGATTTCTCTGTTGGAATCTCAAAAGAGCCAACTAATATTTCTAGAATTATTTAACCCATTGATTAACCAACTTCTGTACCTGTTTCTCTCTAGCCTCTTGTTACAGAGGTAATTTATTCCTATTATTTAAAGCCAATTTCAGTTGGCTCTTTCAGCTGTTATTTGCAGCTGAAAGCATTCTCACTAAAACATAGCTCAATTAATGTTCATTGAATTGAATTGAATTCCCTTAACTGGTCTGGCTAACTCACTTGTAGTCTGGGCCATGCATGAGAAAAGTGCAGAGGATAATAAAATTGAGTTTCTCTGTGTGCTGCTACTGTTTCTTCTGTGAACCCTAGAGATTTCCAAGTTGAATTACCTAAAATGTTTTCAAACCAAAGCCTTTCAGCTAACATATATCCAAGTGTCACTTTTCCTTGGGGGATATCTTTTTTTGGACAAAGTGTTTGAAACACAAAAAGCCTTTGGGTGTGCTGATTTCTTGGCATTCCCAAGTCTTGCAGCTGAGACATAATGACTAACTATAGGCAATTAGAATGTGAAGTTGGTACCCAGCACTCTGAGTGAATGGAGAATGCAGCTGGGTAGACGCAGGTCTTTCTGGCATCAACCATAGAAACTTGGCCAAAACACCTGTAAACTCCTGGCTGCTCCTGCAAAACCTCCCACTTTTAGGGGACATCCCCCATGTTTGCAACGTGATACCTAAAGTATAGTGTTCAATTGGTCTTTTTATTCTTCAGAAGCAGATATTATTTTATTATAGCATATTTTTATCCCTTCCTCCAAGAAGATTTTAAATGAGGCTACAAGGCACTAGAGAATTTTATGGTAGATTAAGGATGACAGTCAAGATAATTCCATTTGTTGTGGTTTGAGTGTTGTCCCCAAAATTCTTGTTGAAATTTAGTTGCCATTGTGATATTAAGAGGTGAGACTTTCAAGAGGTAATTAGTCTTCACAATCATGAACCAGAAATATATTTCTATTGCTTATCATTTATTAAGTCTGTGGTGTTCTATCATAGCAACAGAAAATGGACTAAAACAGGATGAAGGCAGACTGGCAGGATTTTAGCCACTAGTGATTCACAGCCCATACCTAGTTCTTTCCTTCTTGTTTTCCTTCTCCTTTCTTCAGCCCCAAGGGAGATATGTGACCTCGGCCAGACAAATCATGGGGCTTCACTATCATCAGCCAGGACACTTGATTCAAGGCACACATGTCCTTTTGGCTTGAGAGAGTTGGGTGGGAATTCTAGAAGGAAAGTTTTTCTAGTCCTTTGGCAGTGTGAGTGGTAGGGATGCTGACAGCCTGGTTCTGCTGTTGATATATTTCCCATACATGAAGAATTTGTCTGAAAGTGAAAGACAGCAATGCAGAGGAGAGCAGATTTGGGAAGAGCAGAAGGGCAGCCCATTGGTTGTGTGGATGCCTTGAACTGGCCCTGACTCTTTGCTTATCAGAGCCAATAATCTCCATCTCATTATTCATCTTATGTATTCTTGAATCTTGTCTGCGTGTATCTGCTAGCTACTCTGAATCCCTGCTAGTGGAGCATGGTTTGAAGGTCAAAGAGGGGACAAAAACATGCCCCAGTGCTTAAGTTTTTATTTTTCCAACTAGGTGAAATTGTTATTATAAAAATTAAGCCATTCTTGTCTACTGCTGAGTGTGATGCAGGACTGATACATTTCAATATAGAATACGTTCTTTCTAAGCCTGAAGTGGGTTCTGGGGTATCTAGGGGATTGATTTGGCTGGGACCAAAGGAGTACCTGGGTTGTGGGACTTAATTTTAAAACTGGGAGGTCCCGGGGAAAATGGGATGAGGTGGCCATCTCATTTGAGAATTTCTTGAGTATCTGATCGATTGATTAGCACATATGTCAAACACCTGCTATGTTCTAACCATTGTCTTAGTTGCTAGGGACCACAAATGAATAAGACACAATGCTGCACCTAAAACATCTTTAGAGTCACAAATGAATTTCAGTCTCATAAGAAATTCTGTGGCTCAATGTGTGTTCACAATGGTTTTACCCCAAACATTGAGTTTGTGGCTGATGTTGTTAGATAGAAACACAAAGAAGTTAAAAGTGAAGCAAAATGAAGTTTTATTTGAGAATAGCAGGGCATTGTGATGGAAATACACATTCCACTTTAAACTTTGGGCCTATTTTGAAGCTGAGGAAAGAGAAGTTTGTTTTATTTTTATTTTTGGAATCTAATGCATTTGTCAATACTCTCATTGTTTTTCTTTTTATTGGTATCAGGGATTGAACTCAGGATCTTGCGCCTTTGAGGCAGGTGTGGCACCACTGAGCTAAATCCTCAGCCTTCTCAGTATTCTCTTTATAGAGTACCAAGCTTTACAAAATTTTTATTTTTATGAGTGCATGTTTGCATTATGTAATGATTACATTCATCATAGGGAGTTGCCCCATATACATGACACATCTCAATTTTTTTTACATCCCCCTCTACCTCCTTTCATTTCTTGTTGGCAAGGGATGTTTTTAAAAGCAAAAAATTGGAGTATTTTATCAGATATAGTATTTTTAAGTAAAAATCTCTGTTCACAGTGACTGACAACAAGGGTAATGTCAGTGCTGGGTAGAACAGAAAGTTGCTTGGTAGATGTCCTAGTAGAAGTATTTTTTGTAGAAGTTTATGATGGTTTCTGTACAACCTTGTAGTTCTTGTATGTAGTCTTTTGTGATAATTATGCTCAGGTAATGATACACAGAACATTTCCTTTATAGCCTGTTGGTCTCATTTATTTTTTGTTAGGGTTAACACAATTTACTGGATCTTAATTTTGACAACTTTTACAATGTAAAATCTTAACCCAGGAATTTGGGTTGTAAGATTTCCCATGCATCTAAATATGCTAACAAATTACTGTGATTCATCAGGCAAAAGTGAAATTCTTCTCATTAGGAGTTTAGGTTGGTTATCTGTGTGAAATAGATATTGTTGGTTCCCTAACCAGATCCCTCTCACTCACCTAACACATTGGTTGGTATTGGGAGTGCTGCCTGCTAGCAGTTTGTGTTAATAAGCTTTCTGTTACTGTGACAAAATGCCTGAGATGATCAGATTAAATGGTGGCCAGTTTTCTTTTGGCTCATAGTTTCAGTACATAATTACTTGGCCCTGTTGCTTTGAGTCTGTGGTGAAATAGTAAATTCTAGCAGGAGCATATGGTAGAGGAGGTTTGTTCCTCTCACAGTGGCCAGGATGCATAAATGGGCCAGGGTCCTGATAAGGGACATATCCTTAACTACCTCCCAGTAGCCACCCCCTCCAAAGGTCCCACTACTTCATAATAGCACCATTAAGTTGGAATTAAGTCTTCAACATGTGGACTTTTGTGGGACACTCAAGATACTATAAACCATAATGTGGCTCAGTGCCGTATCCTTCTATGAAGAGTTGCCCTGAGTCCACAGAAACAACTTCAGCAAGAAATTCCTGGGAGATTAGGGTCCACAGATAAGGAGGAAAGCCCAGGAAAAGCTCAGGCTTCATGCATGAAAGTAGAACACTCTGGTGTTGTTCACATTCCAGAGCTTGTGAGATTAGCAATCTTTGCTTTACTTACGTTTTCCTCACTTTTCTACAGGTCTCTTCCAGAGAGGCCTCCTGTTACAGTCTAATTCTGTCCCTTTAAATGCATATGTGAAAGCTGTAACTCATAGTACCTCAGAATGTGACTGTATTTGGACATGGGGCCTCCAAGGGGGGGAATAAGTTAAAAATAGAGCCGGTAAGATAGATCCTAATCCAAGTTGATGGGTGTCATTTTAACCAGAAGATATTTAAATTCAAAGAGAGAGCCCATCAATTCACATGAACTGAGAAAAGATTACATGAGGACACAGAAAGAAGGTAACCATCTCTAAGGTAAGGAGAGAAGCCTTAAAAGAAAGCAAACCTGCTGACTCTTTGATATTGGACTTTCAGTCTGAACAACTGTGAGAAAATAGAAATTTCTATTGTTTAAGCCACCTGTCTGTAGTATTTTTTTTTCCTGTAATAGGGATTGAACTCAGGACCTTGGGCTTGCCAGGCAAGCACAGCTGTAGTACTTTATAAATGGCAGCCCTAGCAGACTCATACAACTGCCTCAAAAAACTATTTTGCGTAAGGATCCTTATCTTAGGGAACCTGACCAAAGATATTGTCTTAGAATAACTTGGAGAGTGTGGAGGAAATTAATTCAGTAGCTAGGTATTTCTATAACTTCTCCCCCAAAGCTTTCTGAGGTTTGATATATGAGAAAGTTAAAAATTTCCTTTTAATTGTATCTCATCACATGTTAGTCTTTTCTCTCTAAGAGACATATATTTACTTCTCTACCTTCTATTGAAATTTAAGATATTTATACAAAGTGGAGCACTACTCTGTCATAAGGAAGGATAAACTTGAGTCATCTGTAGAAAAATGGATGCTCCATGAGACCATAATGCTACGTGAAATAAATCAGACACAAAATCTGAAATATTGTATGGTTTACCTCATACGAGAAAGTAAAAATACAAATAAAGATCAAAATAAAGGATAAATAATAAGAAATAGGGAGATAAATCTTTTGCAAAAGAGAAGGGGACCAAGAGGCAGATGGAGGGTAGGGGGGAAGGGAAGGGGATGAAAAAAGAATTAAGATGTGTTATGCACATATACAGCTCTCCATGAAGAATGTAATCATTATTTACTAAGAACATGTACTAATAAAAAATAAAATTAAAAAAATTGAAAACTGAGCAATAAAATGAAATTGTAAAATTAGGCAACTGCCCTTACACTACATCATATTTGAAGGTGGCTAGTGGATCTCCTGAGAAGTCATTTCACTTTCTTGTTTTTCTAGCTATAGGGTCACAAGACTTTTGAGTATCAAAAGGGAGAACACAAGAGGAATAAAAATGAGGCCAGTAATATTAGCAGTGGTCAGAGGAGGAGGAAGAGTATAGTATAAAAATTAAGGGTATGAATTTTGGAGAAAGGAGATTTGGCTTTGTAATATTTCCTTATCAGGTTTAGCATCTGCAAAATGGTAACATTATGAAGAATAACTGCCTGAAAGAATTCTCGTGAGGAATTAAGGAGATGATGTATGCCAAGTATTAATACAGACATTGGCCCATAAATGGTCAATAAGTAGCAGCTATTAAAAAAATATTGGGAGAGAACAATTCTTGTAAACAAAGAGGGTCCCGAGCCAAGTTGTTTTCAGATGAAAACCTTCACCCTGCTCACTCTGCTGCCATGCTTCTTTCCTTCCTCTCACTTCTCTACCTCTCTTCTATATCTGGATCAAGATATAGAAGAGCTACCCCGTCCATCCCTCCTGTTCCTCATGCTCTCATCTCTGAATCCACATTCATCACTACTACTTCTCATGTGGACACTCCAGCTCTTTAAAAATTCTTTAGGGGTAAAGAAAATGTGATATTGATGTCTTCTTTCTTTATGCATATCTACATTATGTGAGATATGTATTATCTGGCCTTAAAGAGAAGAAATCTTTTTTTTTTTTTATTGAGTTTATTGGTACATTTAGGGATACAGTACAGTTACATTCATTGTTGGGATCATGTACCTTTACATGGAAAGTCTTGATTCTCATTTTTTTCCCCTTACCTCTGCCCTCCCTTCACCCCCTCCTCCCCCCCCCATCTACAAACACTTTATTTTCATCTTTTCATTCTCTCACATTTTTTTCTTTTCCCTTTTTGTTCTTCCCCTACGTATCACACCTTCCCTACACCTTTAGCTCCTTTCCTCCCATTTCTAAATGTCAGTAATCTTATTAGAATCTTATGCATTGTTGCAGAATATTCACACCAGGGAAACTATTCGGTATTTACACATGTGGGACTTATTTATTTCACTTAGGAGTATATCTTCAATATGTATCCATTTTCCTATGAATGAATCTATTCTCTCGCTCTTTATGGCTGAGTAATATTCCATTTTATAGAAAAACCACAACTTCTTTATCCAGTTTCCAACGGATGGGCAAATAGGTTGTTTCCAAGATTTAGCTATTACAAACTGTGCCGCTATAAACATGGGTGCACATACTTAAGAGAAGAAATCTTAACACTTATGACAACATGGACAAGCCAGGAAGACATTGTATTAAGTGAAATAAGTTACAAAAAGGCAAATATCACATGATCTCACTTAATCTTGAAGTGTTGATCTCATAGAAGAAAAGTAGAATGGTGGTTATCAGAGGCTGAGTGGTTAGGTTAGAGGGAATTAGGGGATAAGGAGATGTTGGTTGGTCAAAGGACTTATTATTAAAGACAGGAGGGATAAATCTCATGAAATCTGCTCTACAACAGGGTAATGATGGTTAATTATGCTGTATTGGATGTTTTGAAAGTATAAAGCAAAGTGGATGCTATATGTTGTTACTACAGAAATAGTGACTATGTAAAGTGATGAAGTAAATTAGGTAGATTTAATCATTCTAATATGCAAAGTCCACCAAAAAATGTATACACACTTCAGGGCAAAAAATAGTATGTTGTTTTTTAAATAACTGGTGTTATTCTCATATAGGGGAGCCTAGAGGATGTGATATATCCAGAAAACCCAGTACAATGCCAACCCTTAGAGAAGAGATTGAAAACGCATGTGCAGGAATCTCAGTGATCAAGGTTACCCTAGCAGCAGTTTGCTATCCTAATAAATACTTGGAAACTAATGGCTACCACTTTGAGCACCTCTTGTAATTGTAGAGGCCAAAAGTAATCTATGTTCATCTCAGGATGTCTCAATAAATTTAATATTAAAATATTTGTAATAGTTTTTCTTTTCATGAAGTATGTATACATTTTTTGGCAGACTGTGAATAGAATAAATATGTATTATATATATATATATATCATGTTGTACATGATAAAAGCATACAATGTAATCTCTCACTTTAAAAACAATTAATGAAAAAAAAAGTAAAGGCTCAGTAAAGGCAGTGGCATTTGTTTTATCCCATCCTTTCTTTTCAGTAATATTAGCTTCAAGACCTCAGCTTTTGAATCAGAGAATCTAGTTGTACATTTGTTTCCTTGACCTCAGCCAATCAGTTTCCTAACTTGCAGAATGAGTAGAGGTGACTGTAGCAGTTGGTTTCTAAATTCCCTTCCAACATCTTCCTTCTAATGTATCCTTAGTGAGCTGATCTGACTTACTCACTGAATTGTGAATTCCTTAAGAACTTAGAATGCAGATGTGTGGTTACCCAACTCAGCTGCCTAATGTGATCAGGTATGCACAGTAAGTTTCCAACATAGCTTAACCTTGGTAGGCACAATACTTTCAGATAGATATTACACAAAGGATCCATTCCAGCAGGATGCCATCTGATCAATGAGTAAGTCCAATTTACATGAGAGATTCCCTGGCTCTTTTTATGTAAAGTTGCTGCGAGAGTTCAGTCACTTTAAAACAGTCTCTTTATGGCTCTGTGGAAGAGTCAGGATTCTCAGAGGCCTGTCGCATGAAGTCACGATCAGAGCTGGTCGGTGAGTCACATCCTTTGTGAATGATTGTTCCTGAACAGGAAAATATACAGCACCCCCAGCCTCCACACTGTGAGTCAGAACATCCTGTCTCTGGTTACACTAAGGATCTTGGGAACATGTGACTGGAGTGAAAGTAGAGATCTGAAGGAGATTGAGCAAGATGCTGTCTCCAAGGCACAGTACTGTCTTCTTGGTTAGGGAAGAGATACATACTGTTCTGAAGATACTCAGCACCTTGTGTTGCCCCCTGCTTTGTGAAAAGTTTCACTGCTGTCATGAAAATGTTAACATTTGCCTCCAGTTGTGGGTTAAGTTTTGAAAATAAAGATTTTATGAGAAATGCAGTACATCATTTTTCCTTATATAATAGCTCTCATCATGACATTCCCTGGTTCAAGAACCATGAGGCTCACGTGACCTATATAATAATAAGCCCAGACTTTGTATATCTTTAGCAGACTAACTCCCAATTTCCTCAGTCCTTTCTTTTTAGGAATCTCAAGTGTATATTCTCTGCAGAAATTGCATTGTCCTTTCTGTCTGCATTTCTTCTCACTTAATTTGTTTTTTTTCTCCTTTTCCTGATGGTCCCTAGTCTGGCTGATGCGATTAGACAGTACCCAGTCCTCTAGGCCCTCATGTTTTCTGCTGTTAACACTAGCTGAATTCACTCTCTTCTTTTCTTAAGCAAAGTGTTTGGCATACAGTTTTAAGGCTAATCCTTAGTTGGAACTTCTTTGTCCAATCCTTTTATTAAGCATCAAAATGGATTGCATCCACTCTGGGTTACTTATGCCACATGTTTGCCATCTGGTGAGTAAAAAGACAAAGCTTCTGTTCTCAAGGAGCTTAAAGCTACTACAGTGTAGAAGAGAGAACAGAACAAATGAAAAGAACATCAGATAGCAATGACAGTTCCAGAATCTTTACATTGAAGTGGCTCAGAGGTGGAAATTTGGTGTTAAAATTTGATGGAAGAAATTGATGTTTCTTTAATCGGATTCTGCATGGTAAGCGTTAATGTTAACAATTTCTAAGATGACAGAGCCTGGGGAGAGAGAGAGAAAGAAGGACATGGAGAAAAAGGGAGTTATTTTTTTTTATATATACAGAGCTTCAGTTTTGCAAGATTAAGATTTCTAGAGATGGGCAGCAATGTTTGCTCAATTTCAATGTACTTAATGTCACTGAGCTATAACAGTTAAAATGGTTAAAGAGGTAAATTTCATGTTATATAAATTTTACCACACTTAACTCAAATTGATGAGCTAAAATGTTTGCTGCATAAGATTGAGAAAATGTCAGTAGTTTGTATCCTAAGCTATTATTGTGAGAATAGAGCCTTTAGTACCACTACCAGAAAGTGAAAAGCATCATGAGAAAATAAAGCAGGGAATCAGTTAAACTGTGGTTGATGGAGTAGAGGTCATGGAAACCTTTCTGGGCTGATAGTGTTAACTAAACATTAATATTGAGGAAAGCAGGCATGTGCTGATCTGGAAGCAGACTGCCCTCACAAAGGAAATAGCTAGTGCAGTCCCCAAGAGGCAGCAAGTGTGGCCAGAAAAAAAGAGTCCTGTGTGGCTGAACATGTGGAGGAGGGGCAGATGGGTAGGAAATGAGGCTGAGAGTGGCATCGTCTTCTTGGAACAGAGGCGTGTTCATTTGTTTTCATGTTGTTTGTAGCTACTTTGATGCTACAGGGGCAGAGTTGAGTAGTAACAAGAGTATGGTCCACAGAAACCAAAATATTTTTAGATGTTTTACAGAAAAGATTTACCAACCTCTGCTTTTTAAGGATTACAAGCAGAGAAGTGGCACAGTTTGATGAGAAGCTGAGAAAGATCACTATGGCTGCCCCTTGAACTGTCTTTTGTGTGCTTGGTCTGAGTTCACGCTAGCCAGAAGGAAGGGTCTCTATTTGTCCCTCATTATTCCTTGCAAAAGACTGGCCATGAGGAAGCTGAGACAGAAAGGTTAAGGCACTTGATTAATGTCTTAGAGCTGTAGGCAGCAGGGCAAAGATAGGGATCTCTACCCAAGGGCTTTCATATCATAGGCTTTTTATATCCAGCTGCCTTTGACTAGAACAACATGAAATACCTTTGAACTCTGTAATTCTGGAGCAAAACAAAGTAAATTAGTGAAGTATTATTGGCATAAGGAGATATTTTTAAATACTGTTTTTGCTAAAAAATGAAAAGAAGTATAGATGACATTCAAAAGTTGTTATATCATTTTCCAATCTCTAGGGAAATAATGTGCTTATCAACAAGACAGATGATTATGTTTGATTGATGTAGAACTAGACTCAGAAGTCTTTATTTGTTTTCTTTGAGTCAATTGTAGATTAAATAGTTTAAATAACCAAAAGAACTGTTTTCAAATAGTTTCTCTGCCAATTTTGACACCTCACATTCTCAAAATGTTCCAGAAAAGGAAGCTGAGACTGCCAAAGTAAAGAATAAAAGGAAAGCTAGATGTTTGAACCAGGAGAGAGACTGTGCCAGGCCTAGTCCATCAGGTAACATTTAGAATGAAATTTTCCAAGAAGTGAGTTTTGGCTAGTTGTAGTGAAATCATGAATCACAAAATAATGACATTGTGAGCTGTAAACAATTTTAATTTATACAAGTGACATTTAAAATGCTAATCAGACCTTAAGATAATTGCTGGAAGTTAGGAAGCCTCTTCTGGGAACTCTCAGTTTCTATGGAAATGCTTCAAAACACAACCAGATCCGTGAAGGTGTTTCTGGCTTGGTAGACTCGGATTTCCGTTTCTACAGAGCCAAGGAATTTGAGTGACTGTTACTTGTGCTGACACTTGTGGTAATTTAAATCTAGAGACTCCAGTCTGTAAGTCATCCCAGCAAGGAGAGATTTCAATTTAGCTTTTGTAGTTTGGTTCTTCTGCGGGGGTGGAGAGTGTTGTATCAATACTAAGAAAATTAACTACTGTTCACCAAGTCTGATTTTGTGTGTTGGTAGCACACACAAAAAGAATCACAAATAAGTTTCTTTTTCCTCTATTGAAAATATTCCACAGTTTTTAAGTATGAGTTTGATCAACAATCAAGAGAAGTTCAAGTGCCTGCCATGTGATGGATACTCACGATGTGGTGATAAATAAGGCTGACCAAGTTTCTACTTCCAGGACCTTATATGTGGAGGAGAAATTCATACAGATAACTAATCCACACATAAGATTACAACTTTGGTGAATATTACAAGCAAGGTGTATATTAAATCAGAGTCGTGGGACAGAGTGAATGACTAGGGAGCTCCATCCACATGAAGATTAAAGACAAGAGAGTTCCAGGTAGAATGAGGTTGAAAGGTCCTGAGGTAGGAAAGAGCTAGATTTTTAAAGAGGAGAGAAAAAGGCTAAAAAGGCTATCTCAAGGAGAGAAGAAAATATGAAGTGGAGGTAGATAGAGAAAAGAGAGAATTTTTAATGCATCCCAGAGGGGGTCTTCCCAGACTATTGGTGGTGTTTCCTGTTTGAAGGTCCCTTTGTGACCCCATTCAGGAATACTGTGGACAGGAGTACCCTGTTTGGTGAACTAATGATGTCTAAAATCTACTCCCCTCTTCAGATGTCAAGAGAATGTTTTTCAGATGGTTCACTGAAAGATGTGATCCTGGAAAATCACTCTGACATTTCAGCTTAGTTTTCTAAGCCTGTGAAAAAGGGTAGAAATAATATTCCCAATTTAGTCAAAAGGTAGCTCCAAAATAAAATAGAGCTGATAAAATTTTAAGTTAAAAGTACTACATAAAGGGATGCTGATGACAGTATGACTGGCCATTTGAACATCTACATACCTGTCATGATAATGTTGACAACTTTCTTTCCTGAACATCTCTTGGCTGTCTACATGGCATGATTATCTTCTAGTTTCTCCTTAAAGTGTCTGCCATCTCCTGCTTCTTTATACTCATAATAAGATTTGACTTAGGTTTGCTTTAGCCCAAGTGGTTACTTCCTCAGGCCAGACTTCTCATCCAATAAAACTTGACTTAAAGTTTACTATGGTGAAGCTCATCATTGAGTTTATAGCCACCAGTACAGTCCTTAATATATCATAGGTGTGAAGTAAGTGCTTATAGAATAAATTAACTTTTACGCAGTGGTTTTAATTGTGCTCTCTGGTCTGTCTCATGACTAGATCTTCCAGTCTTGAAGGCAGTGCTCAAGTTTCCCATGACTGTTGCTTCTTAAAGGATTCTAAAGTATTCTTCATTTGTCATGGTTCCAGTCTCTCTGTCAGCCAAGTGCCTTTCTTTCTAATACTTGTCAAAGTTGCTCTTAAAGCACAGCACTGCAATGATCATCACACTGCTGGCATCCTCTCTCAGCTCTGTTGTACACTGTGCTAGCCTCAGCAAGTCTTCAGCAGCCACTGAGACCATGCCCAAGCCATAAACATTCATTAATCATGTGTGGCAATAAGCAAGTTATTTCGTGGAAACATTTATACAAAGGAGTCTTGTTTCTCTTACCTCCTTGTGAGAAAAAAACACTTCCAAGCAGCCTGGAGGCCAAGTTAAGTGGTACCTTGTTTACAAAATCCCAGCTGCAGCTGGTGAAGAGGGCCATTTGTGAGTTTCTAAGAGGCTGAGTGCTCGGAAGCATTGGTGATCATGAGGATAAAACACAATGTTAAAAGTCAGGCTGAGCTACTTTTTTTGGACCAAAAAGGATGAGCGTTACTAAAAGCTCCCCCAGAGAATGGTCATCTAGTGAACCTATATGTCTAGAGAACAAGTCATCTGCAGTTCACTTTGACTATGCACAGTAAATGGAGCGGGGGGGTCATGTGTAAATCCATGTGTAAATTCTCATTTATCAGACTTGAACAAGGATTTTTGTTTACCTTTTTTTTTTTTGGTTTGGCACCAGGGATCGAACTCGTTTTGTTTACTTTTTAAAAACAAAATTGGTATATCTTAACACATGCATATATACACAGACCCACACATTGCACTCTTGCTAATAGCTAGAAATCTGCTAGGGACCAAGTGATGAAAGTTCTGGCTAATCCTTTCTTTTCAGTGCCATCCAATCCTCATTGAAGTACCAGAAGATAAAACTGTAATTTCATAGAAGTGTCTTTGTATGCCAGTGGCCCGCTTTGGTACTCATTTGCTGAAGCCACCCCCGACTTGTAAAGCCTTAAACTTCTTTCACATCTCAAGAAATGACCTCACATTATCACATTGAGGGCATAGTTTGCCAAATAGATGCTCAGTAGCCAACAGTTACTGTTTAGTAGCCTTTGTTCAGCCCTGTGTTATCTTCCAGTGTTAAAACATTTGTTTGTGTGTGTTAGCTGTGAAGAAATTTAATATAAAGCTTCATTGAAAAATGAACCTGTAGGCATTCAGGTTTCATTCTTTACTTGGACAATGTGGAGTTTCCCAGGGGTCCACCTTTCTGCATAACAACAGTTAGGTAGCTTCGTAGTTCTTTTTCCTCCAGAGGAAGCAAGTACTGTCAGTTTGTTGTAGTCCCCTACCACCCCTTGTTGCTACCTTGCTTTCTTCCTACAGGTTTGGAATTAATTCCTCTTGCTGAGCAAGTTTTTATCTTCATCCTTAGACTCAACTATATTAAAGAAATTTTATGTGTGTCACAGATATTTTGTAAGAATTTCTCTTTGAAGATCTTTTAAAATCTTACCATGAAGGATTTTTATTTTAGGTCTGAGCATAAGATATATCCTATCTTTTTATTGGATACATATTTGTATGTTTTAATTCTCTGTTATTTTATTCAAAAACATTTTCAAGCCTACCTGCCTGACCAAGGTAAAATTTCTACAAGGTACCTCAAACCTCTCTTTTTTCTTTTGGTACAGGGGATTGAACTCATGACCTTGTGCTTGTGAGGAAGGTGTGGTGCTACTGAGCTAAATCCCCAGCCCTCAAGTCTCTTTTTATGTTCTTTACATTGGACAAGCTTTCATGTGGCTTGGGTATCCTTCCCCTAGGGTTTTCTTCAAAGTTTTCTTTGATGAGCCCATTTACTACCATCTTCCCAATTTTATATGTAATCCTTTCCCCTTTCTGTAACCTCAATGGTGTCTGGGCACTGTGATATTATATAAATTAAATAATAATATTCAGATGCTAAACTGAAGATAAAAATGTAGACGCATCTTGAAGTCTTTTAGTAATCTTGTTGCTTTTTTTTTGGTCAAGGGCTTCATATTTAGAGAATTTTTCTTGGAGATTATTTTTGCCATTTATGTCCCTTCCCATTCTTTTTCTGTTATTGTGCTTGTGGGATTTGGGGTCAGAAATTGTGTTTTAAGTCACACTTCTAAGATTCAATATGCTGTTTTATCTTGGGGAAGTTACTTTGCTGAGCTATAGTTTCCACATCTATATAATGGGGACAGATTATTCGCCTCTAGGTATGCTGTAAGGTTTAAATCTATAATGAATGTAAAACATTTAGCCACGACTTGGCACATACTCTTTTCTCAGAAATATTATTTACTGTCGTAAGGTTTTAAAAGTGCTTTCACATACTTATTATGCCCATAACAAACAAAGAGAGAAACCAAGGCTCAAAGTCAACATTAGAACCAAGATAAATGAGCATGTAGAGAGGCTGTACTCCTTGCTGGAACACAGAGCTTGAGTGTGCTATTAATCCTGTGTAAAGATGTTCAGCTCTTGATAGAGTGCTGAAACAGTTTTTCCCTGGGATGAATCTGCTTGCACCTTTTGTAAAAGACCCATGTGAAGCTCAGGGGTGATATATGAAGACACAGACTTTGTAAGGTAAATTAGATGGCTACCATATTTATATGAAGCTGAGACACTTCCTGGTATCTGAACCTTTCAGTGATGAAATTGGGACCATCCCAGGAAATCAGATAATTAGATACCCCAGACTTCTGAAAGGCTAATAACACACACACAAACACTCTTACACAACAATAAAATGATTTAGGGGTGGTTAGGTACTTTTTCTTTCTTTGGATGAGGGACCCGTTGCTTTCTAATGCTGGGTTTGGCTAAAAAATGAGGAGTGCATAATTCTCAAAAAGAAATGTGTAAGTTAATAGAATCAAAACTTCCAAATTGGTGCTGTGAGCTGGATATGTGGGCAGTGGGGAAGCCAGTTGTCTTAGTTACTTCCTCTCTGCTGACAGTACCTGACATCTGAAGGTTTAATGAGGGATGGATTATTTTGGTTCACAGTTTGTCAGCCTGTAGTCAGCTGGCTTGAAGGCACAGGGTCATGACAGAGTAATAGCTGCTTACTGCATGGCAGACAGGAAGTGGGGAGAGAGACGGAGAGAGAGAGAGAGAGAGGGAGAGAGAGAAAGAGAGAGGGAGGAGAAGAGGGAGAGGGAGAGATTAAGGGAGGAGCTGGAAAGAGAGGTATAACCTTCTGGGTCATACCCACAGTGACCTGCCTCTTCTTATCAGAACCCATCTCCTACATCAAGTCAGCTATAATGACCCCATAGTCCAATCCAGTCACTTTCCTCAAATCCTATGAGCACATGAGGCTTTTTTTGGGAGGTGGGCATCTAAATATAAACCATAACACCAGTACAGTGACTACAAAGTACACATTGCTATGAATCTGTGGCTGAGTGTAAAGTGTACCCTGAGTTTCTAAGACATAGTATAGTAACAAGTAAAATATCTCATTAATAACCTTCCATGGTTACATGTTGAAATAATGCTTTGAATACAGTGGGTACATAAAACATGTCACAGAATTTCCAAAAAAAGGCAGCAGCATAGCAAGATTTTTTTTTCTCCGCTTACTCAGGAAAGGTTACTGGTAACCCTATGTACTACTGGCAAACAAGATATCGGGGACACATATATACAGCTGCTCCTGTGAGTTCTTCATGGATCTATCTCAGGTCACTAAGCCTTCTGTTGTGAGCCTTAGCTACTCAGTGTGTGGTCAGCACCATTGACATCACCTGTAGCTTCCAGAGAACTGCACACTGTCTGGCCCCACAGGAGTCCTGCTGAAACAGTCAGGAGAGTCATACGTGCAGGAAAATGTGAGACTCTCTTGTCTAACCTTAAGTCCATGGTTCTTAAACTTTAAAAAAATTTTTTTATTAGTACATGTTTAGAGTCTATAATAAATACATTCACCTCAGAGAATTGGTACATATACATCCTTTTAAAAATTAATTTAGGAACATATGCATCTTAATCTTTTTTACTTCTCCTTTCTCTCCCCTCCTTCCTGTCTGTCTCCATTCCCACATCCCCTTCCCATCTCCACAAAGTCTGCTTCCCTGTTTCCTATCATCATTTATTTTTTTCTTTAAATTATGTTTACTTTGGGTTTCTTAGATGTGATGCTTGACCTTTTGTGTCTGATTTATTTCACGCCGTAGTATGGTCTTGAAGTGCATCTGTTTTCCTACAAATGACCCAACTTTGTCTCTCTTTAGGATTGAGTAGTACTCCATGTGTATACATACCAGTTCTCTTTGTCCATTCCTCTGTAGATGGGCTTGTAGGCCACTTTGATGCTTTAGCTATTATGGGTTGTGCTTCTATAACCATGGGTATGAATGTACCACTGTAAAATGATGTCTTTAACTCTTGGGAAGACATTTATAAGAGGGATAGCTGGGTCAAATAGAATCTACAGTATTTTTAATTTTTTGAGAAATCTCCTTGGTAATTTTCATAGTTGTTGCATTCATTTATATTCCCACCAATGGAGAAGGGTTCCTTTCTCCCCATAACTTTACCAGCACTTGTTATTTTTGGGGGGTTCTTGCTTAGTCCACTCTTTCTGGAGTCCATTCTTTCTCAGTGTTGTCCTTTCTTAGTGTTGTCCATTTCACTGGAGCCCATTCTTTTTCAGTGTTGTTTTGATCTGCAGTTTTCTGAGGACTGAACATTTTTTCATGTACCTATTGGCTATTTCTATTTTTTCATTTGAGAAGTGTCTGTTCATTTCATTGCCCATTTTTGGATTGGACCTTTTATTTGAGGGTGTATAATATTTTAAAGTTATTTATGCATTGTAGATATTAGTTTAGTCCTTTGTCTGAGGAGTAGCAGGCAAAATTTTTCTTATGCTTTAAGCTTTTATGGCATCAGATTCTTTTGGGGAACTTGGTGAAGACCCTGTGGTCCTTCTCTACTTTGACAAATGGATAGTTTTGGTGCACACTGTGGTCTGAGCCCCATTGGCTTAAATGATTAGGTATTTATAGTAGGTGCAGGTGGTCTTACTTCCGCAGTCTGCAAACTGTCTGTAATGTTTTGGGCACAGAGTCGGGGGGCAAATATTGTGAAGGATTGTTTGCTGTTTCTCTTTGCTTGTCAGAAATTTGCTTTATGTATGACTGCAGAGAGAGCACCAAAGGAATAGGACTTGTTTAACAGTCCTATCCAATGCAGCAAGTCTACACATCGTTTCTTTGGCAAGATGACTGTGTACTCTGGGTAGAGTTACTAGGAAGAGGATGTAATTATAGATTTGAGAGTCTTGGCTTTGCCCTGCCTTTGCTCACACACTCAGTGAGTTCTTGTCTGATGAGACTCAGGGCTGAATTTAAAATTTCTCCTTCACTGACAAAAATGTCTTGGAAGGTTAGGTCATGTCTAAGGCATTACATGCACACATCAAGGGTTTAAACTGATGAGACTTGAGGTGGGGGGGTATTTATGGAAACAAACAAGATGCTGAAGTTAAAGTCACTTAACTAAAATTTGCATTTGGAGCTATAGCAGATATTCTTGCATAGCTCCTGCATTTCAGCTCTGGGCTCACCTCTGATTTTTGCTGCAGCTGTGATAGGTAGTTTTGTGTACACTGAAACTTGCTTGCCCCTGAGAGTGTTTCATCATAAAGGGCAGCTTCTTAGATGGGGCTTTCTCCATCACAGATCAGCCCAGACTGGAAGATTAGAAGAGCTAATCTGCCTAGAGAAAGTTCTCAACCAATGGAAAATGAGCTAGTGGGCAGTGCTTTAGACACTGGCGCTTGAGGTGACATTTCTGACAAATGGAAGGAACTTGCCCAACTGTGGAGGAAATTGAGCTCTGTTGCCTATAGTGATCTCTGCCGTATACTCTCACATTAGCTTCTTCTTTCTTGTCAGCCTATCCTTATCCCTCTTACTAGCCTTTCTCACTCTTGCTTCCTTGATTTATCTTCCAAGTACACTACCTGGCACTGAATTGTCTCAGGCTCTTCTTTTATATGACCTAAGTCAAGAAAGGAGCAGACCTTGGTCATATGCTGTATATCTGACCTTTCCATTTGGAGAAAGTTCTGTGGGTTTCTAATCCCACTAACAAGCTTTCCTAGCCCTAGAGTGTTACATTCTATGGTATGACATTTTGTTTATAGTTTGACCTGTGCTAGAAAGACAGCCTAATATGTAAAGGTGAAGCTCAATTTGCTGCCATATGGTATGAAATGCTGAGTCAATAGGCGTAGAGGCAACAATAATGAACCAAGCAGACCTACTTGTCGCACAGCTGACTCTAGCCTTGCTGACCCCCTTAGATCCCACAGCAGGCTAGTACCTTTCCATCTTATCTTCCTTTCCTCTTTCTGTCACATAGGGTCAGACTTGCATGGTAGTCTAATAGCTGCCCTAGGTGCCTCAGCCCTCTACTGATTTATCCCACCTGGACATTTCCCCTTATATTTTTAATCCTATTTTGATATCTGTTTCTCAGAGGATCTGGATTAAGATGTGGCAAATATTTTGTAGGTCCCTTTTGCTACTTTTCTTTTCTTTTACTTGCTTGATTTTATTTTTCTTTACTATATAACTGTTTCTTCAGTTGTCACGGTCTTTGCTGTAATCTACCTATCAATGACTTCTATGACTAATGGTATTCCTGGTATTTGTGGTCTGGTTTTACTATCTGTTTGATGAGTATAGAGAGGTGAGATGTCTTATACAGGTGTGTATTGAGGTCATAAAGTGTTGCTCTTCAGGGTAGGAAGCTTCTGCACTGTGAAATGTCTCTGTTTTAATTTCCATACACGAGGAACTAACATTTGAAGTAACTACAGGGATAAACACCTGCCTTTGGTGAAGAGGGTCATCCCTACTTTTAAAATTTAATCTTTAGAGGGATTGGGATTTAGCTCAGTGCTTCCAGCACCTGCTTTGCAAGCACAAGGACCCAAGTTTGATCCCTGGTACCAAACAAACAAAATTTAACCCTTAGGTATACCTTGAGAAATGGAAGGTATTATTTTCATATCAGAGACAAGAACTGTAAGGCTCTACAACCTGCAAGGACTTCTCTAAACCCATAAATTCACTCTTTATGTTTCAGTTGAGTGCAAGCGCTTCATAGAGCTGTCCTTTTTGATTTGTTCCATGACTCCTGAGATTTATCATGAGCATATCATCCCAGTAGTATTATGTAGAAACTGAGGCAAGGGTTGACAGTGACTTTGAGGTATCTAAGACCTGATCTGGTAAGAGCTTAGCAGGTCATCAGAGAGATTGGTGTTGTAACATACATAGGAGCATTAGTTTCACATAAACTCTAGGAAGGTGTTGAACAGAAGAGAAGACAGAACAAAATATGCACAAGTACAGAACAACTAACAGCAATAGTGAGGCTAGAGACTGTAATCACTTTCTTCTAAAACTAATGGCAATTGACAAAGGAAAAAGAGAAAAGGGAAAGAAAGAAAATAAACTTGAATTAGGATAGGAACAGGAACAAAAAGGGAGAGAAATGAAGATCAAGGTGTTGGGGGGGGAGAGGGAAAGAAGATAAAAAGAAAAAAATTGAGAAAAGAAAAAATAGATAAAAATTTAAAAAATGATTAAAGATAGGAGAAAATATTACTTTGAAAATAAAAAATACAAATAGAAATAGAGGGCCTCCTTCAGGGTATACCTCTGTTGACACAATAGATGGTGTGGGCAGGAGGGTGCAGGTCTAAGTTAATTAGTCTCAGTAAGCCAGCAGCTGTCCCCTGAGGTTCAGGCTGATTTCTGGCTGCAAGGCCCAAGTTGAAATCTCTTACCTCCTGCTGGGTTGAACTCTGCAAGGTTCTACTGCAGGTTTCAGCTGTCTTTTCCTTGAAGTTAGACCAGATTCTGATGTAAGGTGCTGATCCCTCTGACTTACCAACTATGGTGGTGTGGTGTGCCTTTATCACAGAGATTTTCTTCACTTTTCCAGTGGTCTTTGAGTATGAAACACCTGAGTTGAAAGATGCCTTCATCCATCTGCAGAGGGGCTGTGTATGCCTGGCTCATCGAAGTTTTTTTCTACACACCAGGGTTTAAAAATGCATGATGAACTAACCATACTTTCCCAGTGCTGATATTTTATTCAGTTTCATGTAGTCCGTCTAATGCCTGCTGTATCATTAGAGTCTCTTTCCAAAGGCACCATGTAAGAAATGATGTGATATCTTAAAAAGAGCACTGTGTAACTTTTAAAATTTACCATAAGCAGACTCATTTGTACAGATTTTTCTTATAACCTTTTTTGACTTGTCTGATTCTTGAGCCTGGCAAATTATGCAGTTAGCAAGTTATAAGAGGAGAAAGGGGAGATGTTTCTCTTTTTTTGAGCTACATCCATTCTAAGTTTGGCTAGGCTTGGTAGGGACATCCAGTTCTGGTTCTTTTGTTCAGGGGCTTATTGTCAGGCAGTCAAAATTTCGTATGGAAACTAGCCCAGAACAGAATCAGAAGAGCTGTAGCTGTGGTTGGAGGCATCTCTAGTATCTTAGTATGCTGAAGGTTAGTGTTGGTGAACCTATGACGTTTGCGCTGCAGCAGGGTATTTTATCATTGAAAGCTCCAAAAGGTTTGCTGTCACTGCTGTAGGTGATGCCAAGAATGTCTTGTTTGGGGCTGGGGATGTAGCTTAGTGGTGCTATGCCTGCCTGGCAAGTGCAAGATCCTTAGTTTGATCCCCATAACTGAAAAAAAAAAAAAGAATAAATGAATGTCTTGTTTGGAGCTAGGTATAGTGGCACCTGCCTGTAGACCAAGTGCTTGGGAGGCTGAGGCAGGAGTATCGCCATGTGTTCAAGGCCAGCCTGAGTTACATAATGAGTTTAAGACCAGTCTGGACTGCATAGTAAGACCCTGTTTTAAACACACGCACACACACGTGCTCAAAGAATATTGTTTGGGAGGTAGATGACTGAAAAATGTTAAACCATTGAGTTTGCTTTCCTTTGCCTATGTAGGTGTGTGCACGCGTGTGTCTCTGTGTGTGTGAAAAAGCCCTTTTTTTTTGATACTGGGGATTGAACTCAGGACCTTCCATTTGCGAGGCAGGCGGTGGAACCACTGAGCTAAATCCCCAGTCCGAGAGCCCCACCCTTTTTTGTACTGGGGATTGAACTCGGGGCCTTGTGCTTGTGAGGCAGGCGTGGTACCACTGAGCTAAATCCCCAGCCCTTGAGAGTCCTATTTTTAAAAATTCATTTTATTGGTATATTTTAGATATACGTAAGTAAAGAAGAGAAATTTTCAAGTTGTCCTAAGAAAAGATCTGTTCATTCTGATGTTTACTAAATGCTTATTATCTGTCAGACACTGCTGGGTGCTGGGGTGGAGGAGTGGACAAAATAGTATACATCTCTATCTCATGAGCCTTACAGTCCATAGATTTGTAAACACTTCTTAGTTTTATGCAAGACACATGGATATGGATAAATAAGCCCCATATGGAGCTTGTTCTGTACAGTGTACCTTTAAAATTTAATACAAATGTTAAATAATTTGAACATTTTTTCAAGTGTATATGTTATTTTGATTCATTACTCTTTCTCTTGGTAACAGACCCCAATTTGGGATGTAATATTTCATATCTCCAGCTATGGTGATTGGTTTAAGTCAAGGGATTGTGTCTGAACCTTGGTGTATATATAGGAAGAAGGAATCCTGAGATGGAAGCTGATGAGAGGACAGGGAAGGAAGGAAGGGACAGAGAGGGAGAACAAGGTGGGCGGAAAGGGGAGAAAGAAGCAGAAAGAGGAGGCAGAGAAGGACACAGAGGGTGACAGAGGAGGGACAAGGGTCTTGCTGATACAGATGGTGCACTAGAGGGGCCCTTGTACAGACTGGGTCAGAGCCTGCCTTTCGGAGGAGTGCTGGCTCTTGGGGGATGAGAAAGTGTTTCTCTTGTTGCTTTAATGGTTTCCCAAGTAAAGGACATGGTGTCTAAAGGTAAGAAGGCAAGGGCTCCTGGTCTATTCCTGTAACTCCGGAAGTGCAAATGAGCAAGGAGTGAGCAGGAATAGGTTTGGCGTTAGTTCAAGGAGGGTAGAGTTTATCCTGAGGCAGGACCAGCCCTGGGCATTTGATGTCTATGTGCTAAGCATTATTCAGCCCTGTGGACACAACGTGCTGAAGGAAAGGCCACTGACACTGAGAGGTCTCCTGGTCTTACATGCCCACATCCCAAGTGCAATCCAAATGTCACATATCGAACATACAAAAGCAACAGTATTCCTTGAGTGTATCTTCTTCTCCACACACAAACTAATTTCCTTCCTCCCAAGCCCCCAGTCCAAGTGTGCTTGCTGTCATTGTCTGGGCAGCACAATGAGAGTATTTTAGCTTGCTTTATTTTCTTGACTTTTTTTAAACCTTAAAGGTTAGGGAATGACTTGCAGTTCTTGAAGTGTGCACTGTAGATTGCATGTCTAAGTTATTCAGTTTGCCCAGAGACATTCAAGGTAATTAATAGTAGGAAATTTTGTTCTCTTAAAATAAAAAAGCCAAAAATGCTGAGAGGATTATCATGCTAGGCTCTCCATGGACTCAGTCCTTCATGGAAATAAGCAAGTACCCATACACCTGCTGGAGAGAGTCTGAGGCTCAGAGCCCCAGCTTCCCCAGTGTTTCCAGAGATTTGAGACATAGTCTAGCATGTTGTCCAGAAATTCATTTAGGAACCATAACACATCCAGAAACATGAAGCAACTTCCTATTTAATATTTCTCTTCTGTATTGTGAATTTCAAGTTCATGAATGCCTGCTGTATCTTAGAAATGAGTCACTAATTAGAATAATGAAAAACAAAAAACAAACAATTTTTTTCATTTTTCTGACTTTGTAAACTTTAGTGAAATAAAATTCACACACAGAAAAGGGTACAGGGTCGGGGATTTAGCTCAGTGGTTTCGCTGCCTGCCTTGCAAGCACAAGGACCCGAGTTCAATCCCCAGAACCAAAAAAAAAAAAAAAAAAA
>NW_022900940.1:14050342-14059453 GCF_012274545.1 Fukomys damarensis
AAAAAAAAAAAAAAAAGGGTACAGATCTATGGCTAATGTTTCCAGAACTATATCGAAGAGGAGTGGTGATAGAAGGGATCCTTGTCTTGTTCCTGATTTTAACGTGAAGGTTTTCAGTTTTTGGCCATTTAATATGATGTTGGCTGTTGGTTTTGGATAGATAGCCTTTATTAAATTGAGATATAGACCATCTATTCCAATTTTTTGCACGTTTTTTTTTTTTTGTCATGAGTGGGTGTTGAATTTTGTCAAATGCTTTTTCTGCAACTATTGAGAGGATCATGTGGTTTTTGTACTTGACTTTGTTAATATACAATGCGCAGGTCAATGAATTTTTCACTAATTGGCTCAGATGTATAATTAAACCCCAAAGAAACTGAACATTTCAGGGCATTCCAGGAGATCCTGAGGTCTCCCACCACTCTTGTGCCTCCTGCTCCTAAGAGGACTACAACCACATATTAGTTTTGCTTCATTCAGTGTTATGTTTGAGACTTACCCATGTTGAGAATAGTTGTAGTTCAGTTATTCTCATCACAGTCTCATATTTCATTGGATGAGTGTATTGTAATTTATTTACCCATGTCACTGTGAATGACCATTTGGGATTTTTCTGGTTTTCATCTGTTTTGAAGAGTGCCGGTGTGAGCATCATTGTTCACAGCTGATGTGATTTTGTACATTGAGTTTCACGGTCACTGTGCTATAATTCCCCAGAGAAACATAATCAGCTGTGTGCACTTAAGAACTTAACCAGGCATGGTGGCAGACACCTATAATCCTAATGTTCTGGGAGGCTGAGGCAGGAGCATTTTAAATTCTAGCCCAGCCTGGGAAGCTGGGCAAATTAATGAGAACTTGTCACTAAATAAAAATTTAAAAAATGCTGGGAATGCAACTCACTGTGAAGACCCTGGATTAAATCCCTAATATACCACCCCCCACACACAGCCACACTTCTGATTTGGAGGCCCAAGTCCAAAATCTGTGGGTAAGAACAGTAGGCTAGAGACCAAGGAAGTGTTGCAGTCCAATCTGCTATAGAATTTCCTTTTTCCTGGACCGAACTCAGTCTTTATAAAGACCTCCAGTTTATGAGTGAGGTGATCCACATGAGGAATGGTGATCTGCCTTACTCAAAGGTTACTGATTTACATTAATCTCATCCAAAAAGACCTTCATGGAGATATCCAGGATAACATGAAATTAATCACCAGCATCACTTACTGATTACCTGCTGTGTGACCTCCCCAGTGCTGGTGTTGGGTTGGGAGTTGGAAGTGGGTCATATGTGGTAGAAGTAATTTAAATGAAATGTAATGATAGAAGATGTGGTCTAGGCAGGCCAACAGTGAAAGAAAGAACTATCATTGAAAAGACCGTTTATTGCTGTCCCCAAGTGGGTAATGCCACACCACACCATGGAGACCACACGAGGAAGCGCTGTATGGGTCAGGGTCAAAGGGTGAAACTAAGAAAGAGACTTCACTGTAGTTTCCACAGGAAGGAATGGGTGAGGCAGAGTTAGGAAACATAGGGCTGGCTACGTAGAATAATGAATTTCAGTGGGTTATGGAGCGTAGTGGTTGTCCTGAATTAGTTGATTCCTGGACTGTGAGTGAGCTGCACAGCTAGGTAGAGTGGCTTGGACTGTGTGAGCTGATACAGGAGATGATTGGGGTATGGGCTCTGGATTGCTTGGATTGCATTTGTAAAGCAGTTTTCTATCTCTAGGAACTACTCAGCCCTGGGAGGGACAGTCAAAGCATCAGGATACAGAAAAGAAAGAAATATAGAGGTAGTATGATGAGGTCAGAATGGAATGGAAGTCATGGTATCTAGAATTCTTCATCAGTCAGTGATTCTTACCATATTTTGCAATATCGATGCCCCACTTACTGATGAAGAAACAGAGGCTTATAGAAGTTTATCACGTCACTGGTGGTGAGAAACAGAGCTGAGACTTAAATATGATTCTCTCTGACTTGAAATTCTTAGCCTTTATTTTTTTTCATTCCCTGGTTTGCTCAAAATATTGTTCCTACCTTTCTAACCTCACAGGATTATTAGAAGTTGAGTTTATATAAGTGAATATTCTCTGTAACTCATGAAGAGCTGCACAGACAAAAGGCAAAAAATTTTTATGAGCATATCTTGCAAAAATGCTACTGTGATTTAACCTTGAAATATGTAAATTTGTTTAATAGACTCTTTGAATCAGGAATGTGGAGATCATTTGGTCCTTATCTCTGTTGTCAGACAGGTAAAATCTGAAGCTACTTATTTTGTCCTGGTTCTCCCTTGATAGCCTTGCATATTATGATTGTGAGGAGAAAAAGATCAATGTATGTTTATTTCACAGTGAATTTTTTTTGTTCATTGAGTTTATTGGTACATTTTAGGTACACAGTACAGTGTGTACTTACATTCATTATTTACCTTACATTCATTACATTCATTATTGGGATCTTGTACCTTTACATAACAGGTCTTGGTTCTCATTTTTTCCCCTTGTCCCTGCCTTCCCTATTTCACAGTGACTTTGCTAAATAAATTACTTCTTCAGGGCTCCAAATAACACCCTGATGATCTCAGTATTATTAGTAAAACTTCTGGTTATACTGAATTTATCCAAAAGATGTTTGAAATCTGGTTCATTGTATATTATATAGATTATTTAGTTTTGGTGAAATTTGTGACAGTTTCACAAAACTCAAACTTCTATAGTAAGCTTGAGGAGCTCAGTTGTCTTTAGCACTCAAAAAAACACCTCAAAATAAAACAAAACTATCTATCTATATCTATCATTTAATATATTATGTAGTCTTTGCAGCTAGTGACAGTCTCACAAAATTCAGAAGTGGTGCAGAGTCCTAAGATGGAGGCAAGATACTAGTCTAGTACTACTCAGCTACAAACTGATTGGATGATCTTAGATGACAATTTGATCATTTTGAGTATCTGTCTTTCTACTTATAAAAACTAAATGATTGGGTCTGATGATGTTTCAAGTTCCTTTCAACATGGACAGGCTACATTCAATCATGTAGGATTTGGATAGTTAATGTCATTTTGATAGAAGGGAAAAGTACTTAAAAGTAGCTAGGAATCTGTTTGCCTTTGATGTCTGGTAGTTAATAAAATGGAGAAAGATTTACGTGAAGAGCTGCACTCATCTTTCACTCTTCTGCCAGCTATCTGCTGATTCCATTTCCTTTGTTAGCCTTAGGTTACTATAAATTAAACTAAACTGCTTTTCCCTGGGAATTTCTCTGCTCTGTAAATCATTATTAGAAGAGAGGGGCTCTGCCAAGAGTGTTTCATGGGATACTGTTACCATTGGAAAGACAACACATTATTTGGCAACTGCTTCTGATTGTCAGTTTATGTCTTGGCAGTTGTTTTCTTAATAGTCCAAACCTGTCAGAAAAGCATAGCTCCCTTGGGCTGGACACTTGCTCTGCCTTCCTGCCTAGTAGAAGCTTATTCATTATTCTCCTTCCTCCTTCCTGTATGTGGGACAATTAAACATGTCTTCTGAGCCTCCCTTTCTGTATGTAGCACAATTAAATGAACTGACCCATTCCCAGATAATTAGATCATTAGATAACCTCCCACTTTAAACAAGGACACATGTTTGTCCCCTTGAAAATTGTGTATTAGTGCTTCTTTTGTAGTGCTTTCTACATGTCCATATGGCTCTCCAGTGTGGAGAGGCCTATCATTGCCAAGTTGATGGTTATTTTCAGCATTGAAGTTCATCAGACATGCCCCTACACTTGCAAATAATCCATTTTTTAATTTTAACTATCTAGTTGAAGACCTGAAAGTCATCTCAGTGTTACGATGGATATCCATATTGGAAAAAAATGACATTGCGGTGCCACCCTTAGCTGCTATGCTGAGCTTGAGCAATTCAAATAGTTGTCTCATTAAAACTGAAGTTGGGGGCAGGGAAAATAGCTCAGTAGAAGAGCACTAACTAGCATGAGTAAGGTCCTGGGTTCCGTCCTCAGCACTTTAGAACAAAACAAAATGAAAATCAAAACCAAAACCAAACCAAACCAAAACCAAAACCAAGCCAAAACAAAACTGAATGACACGGGATATAGCTCAGTGGTGCCATGTCTACCTGGCAAGTGCAAGTTCCTGAGTTCAATTCCTGGTACTGGGGAGGGGGGAACCCCTAAAACTGATGCTGATATTTTCATACAATTCTCATCCCTACCCTCACCTAATCCAACGCATCTGTGATAAGCTCTGTAATTCATCTTCTAGACTCTTATGTCTCCAGAGCTTAGATTTACTTGAAAATAGGAAAGAAAGGTACTGCAGTCTCCAGTTTGCCTTTTTAACCTACAAAGACTCCATAAATAATTGTAATGGTCCATGAGTAATCTACAGCGATGAAGTCATTTTAAGGAGAATGATCCACCCCTGACAGTACTGTAGGTGACAGATATAATTACTTTTCTGTGGTGGAAATACACAAGGTTTGACAGTGCGTTACAGAAGGGGGTTGCTTGTTGAGAAAGAATGCACAACTCAAGTAAGTGCTGTTGTTTATGTTCATGCTGCTTCCAAGGAGTAGCTTCCCCTTAGGATGTCTCAGCTATGTTGAAGACCACATTATTCTGGGAAATCTGAGCTCAAAAAGTTAGGCTGGCTGGCTTCTGTGCTGCCTGGGGCCCTGGGAGGAGTGCCACATACGGGTGTCATAGGCAGCAGGGGAGAGACAAAGCAGCCAATGAATTGATGCCCTGTGGGGTCCTCCAACTGTGCCCTGCTGAGCTGACACTGCAGGTCCCTGATGGGCCAAAAGTTTGTGGTGGGAGAAGAACTGGAAAGTGGAGCTTTGGAAGCATGAAGACAGAAATGCAGAAGGATTGAGTGTATGCTGACGAGGTGACAGGGGCCCTGTCCTTAAGACCAGAAGCAAGTCTGCATCGTGTACATGACCACGCCTTGAGGGATATATCTAATAGTAGAACTCCCAGAATGCATGCTTTGGGCCCTAAGACCACTCCTGCTAGGGATACATATGCTGTTTTCAGTAATGTTTGTGATTGGCCATGTTTATAGTGATGTCCTGGATGATGCGATAGATGTGAAACATAAAGGTGATCTGCAGTAGGGGCACAGATGAGAATATGGATTAATTTTTATTAACCTAAGATGTGAACATGATGAAGCAGCCTGGATAGTTATGGTTGGTCCTGGAGAATAACCAGGAAACTTGTCCTAGAAGGGATAAGGATGTTATTTCTGTTAAGATAAACTTCAAAATAGACTGGGAAAGTGATGAGTCTTAGCCATAATTTGGAAAGAATGGACTTTCAAAGTGAGCAAGAGGGCATAAGACCTGTAGACAGTGGTGATAAACAGATGGGCATTGGGGCATTGGCTGTGCCTGTTGGCTCCCTAGCATGTGCTTGCTCACCAAGAATGAGGATGAATATAAAGCCCTGTTTTTCCAGTAAATCAGCACTCTGTACAATGTGGGCATGGAGGCAGTGACCCAGCACCTACCTCCTCTCCAGTCAGTGCCTGAGCTCCAGGAAGAATTCCACAGTCTGGAAGCATTTCTTCATCTCCCCCAATATAACACTAAAGTGCTGTAGGTACTGCATGAAAGAGTTCAGGACCTGAGCACCTGTAATGTTTTACAGTAGTGTTGCTGCACAAAGGATGAGAGATTACTCGGAGTCCATGTCCAGTCTCTCCAAGAGAGCCCATAGGGGCTGCCTTAACAGAGACACCTCAGTGTGAGAGAGTCTCAGGAAACAACAGCCCCAAACTGAAGCCTCTATGACTTTATATTGATAGAACCAGGAAACAAGATGGAGGACACCTACTGTAAGACAAAACAGTTGTTGTGAGTTGTCTTAGACTGACTTTCTGAAAGGAGGAGTGGTCTGACTACAAGGAATTCTCAAATGAATTTCCAGCAAGTTGGAGAAAAGTTTAAGGGGAGTTTTTAACTCATTAGTAGATAAAAAGTCCAAAAAAAGATCAAGCTAGTTAAAAATCACCTTATATTTTATAAGAGCACAGTCATTGTTCCAAAGTCCATAACCTATCAGAAAAGGTGTTTTTCTCCTGTACACACATAAATGATGACTGTGCTCAGGAGAGGGGGTGGAGGAGAAGGTTTGGTAGTTTTTAATCTATGAAAGATTTATTTTTTATGTTTGTCTAGAAGGCTGTCTTACTAGCAGTAGAGAAAGCAGTCCAAACCTGTAGCTCAACTCTTAATGGAGGTTTAAGAAAGGGCTCTGATGGCATCATTTTAGATCACTCTGAGGCAGAGGATACCTGATAATCACTGACAGAGTTTCCCTTTCACCTCACAGAGGAGTCCAGATAGAACAAGATGAGTAGATTTTCTGCTGATTACCCAGATGGGCTGTCGGGAGGTAGTTTCTTCTGAGGGACCTTGGGGTATCTGCCAGAGAGTAGCTCTGGCCATGACCCCTCAGCTGTCACCTCAGTTTCCATTAGTTCCACCAAATCTGAGCTCTGTCTCTGAAGGGAACTCAATTTCCTATCTGGTCAATGTTCCACCCACGATTGGCATCAGTGGGAGTGGGGATTCACCAGAGGGCAACCAGAGAAATCTGTCCCCTTCTTTGAGAGTGGCGGTTGCCATAAAGGCAATTGCTAGCTGGCAGAGTAACCACTATTTCTTTACAACTCCATAAGGAAAAATAAAAGCCTGAACTTTATCTGAGATGATTTTATGAGATCCGTTTTACAGCATTTTGAAGCGACTAAGTGCAAATGCAGCACATACAAAACAAGAATAAAATATAATTTTAACAAAGCAATGCATAAGAAAAACAAATCTGCAAACATTTAAAACACACAACTGAACATTAAGACACTTTTAAAACAAAAGTTGAAACAAAGTCCAGGATTTATAAAACAAAGACTAGAATCTATGAAACAAATGAGGGCCTATGAAACAAGTTACAGTCTATGAAACCAAAAGACCAAAGTTAGAACCTATGAAAGAAAACTCTTACCTCGGACCAGTAATCTTGGTGGAAGACCTCCAAAATGATATAGGAAGAAGAGATGTAACTCCCAAACCTTTTAGATATCCGAAATGTGAGTTTGCGTTTTCTAAAATTGAAGAATGAATTATAGGAACAAAAGAGTTTAAGAATAGGAAAAATTTATTGAGGGAAAGAAAGCTTCTGTCTAAGAGAGTCAGAAGGAGGACCGGAAAGTGGGTTGCCCCTATTATACATTTTGATCCTTACTTACACTTTTAGTTTCTCACACCAGAGAAACTATTTGGTACCAACAAATGTGTGTCCTATTTATTTCACTTAAGAGTATGGCCTCAATGTGCATTCATTTAGCTATAAACATCTCTAGTTTCTCTTTCTTTATGGCTGAGTAGTACTCCATTTTATTAAAAAAACCCCACATTTTCTTTATCCAATCTCCAGTTGATGGGATATTTGGCTCTTTCCAAGTTTTAGCTATGAAAAACTGTGCTGCTATAAATACGGGTGTGTCTATATCATTATGGTATAATTCTTTTAATTCTTTTGGGAAGATACCCAGCAGGGGAATAGCTGGCTCAAAGGGAATTCTAATCCTAGTTTTTTGAGACTCTCCATATTGATTTCCACAGTGGTAGCACCAGTCTGTACTCCCACCAACAATGGAGAGGATTCTTTCTAGGAGATGATGGGCTCAGAGGTCTGTGGTCACCACTGGGGTGGCTGATGTCTATCTGAACTTCATTAGGCCCACCGTTTGTCCTGTGAGGAAGCAGGCACGTCTGGTCATCTTGTCTTTATCTTGTATATATTCAGCTGCAGCTGTCGTGTATCTCACCTTTGTCCTGAATGTCTTGAGGACTTAGCCCTATCTGACTGTGCATAATATTTCTCTTTAACTTAGCTTTCTATAGTACTTTAACAGGTTTTATAAGGTGTAACTATATTGAGAAGAATTAAGGACATCTTTGCAGCTCTGATGAATTTAGAAAACAGTGTTAATGACTGCAGATAGACTTATTAACCAATGTACAAGTGTACTGCCTTTATAAAATAAAAAGCCAATAGATGTAGATCAACTTAAACATTAGAAGCAAATTTAAAGAGATGTGAAATTTTGAGTTTTTAAATATGTGTAAGGTCTAAAGCATATATTGTATAAAGAAGAGCATCTACTAGTTACTTTTGTATGTATTAAGCTTACATAGTTATAACTACAAATTTAACTTTAAAGCTTAAGACTTACAGCAGAGCATATATTTATAGGCTTGTACCTAGATGTTCCCCAAAGCCTCCACTGGTCATAGGTGGGACTGTTTGAAAGTGGGTGGATCTAGGGTGTGTGATGCTGGGATAAAGAATGTGATGCTGGGGTTCATTCATGGTGCAGTGCTAGGATGAAGGATGGCCCACCCTGGGTGTGAGTGCTACCTGCCCTAAGGATGGGTGGCCTGGACAGGATATAGGGACAGAAAGAGGTTTACTACTTTTTTCTTGCTACTTTTCTGCTTTTTAGCTTTTATGAACTGCTTCTCCTTTGAGACACCCCTCTGCCATGCCACACTGTGCCTTGTTGCCAGCCAGATATGGACTAAAACCTCTAAAAACTGTGAGCCAAATAAATCTTTCCTGCTCTAACTTGGGGTGTTGGGTATTTTATCCCAGCAATTAAGAATAACTATATATCTCCAAATATATGTTTTGTCATAAACTATGATGATAGTCATTAATTCATCAATGATGAATTAATTGATTTTTGAAAACATTTTATAGGTTAACATTCAAGTATTCTTTAACTATTAAAGCTTACATTTCTGTAACCAAAAGCCTAATGATGACAACACAAGAAACTTATTTTAGTGAAATATAGAACCATTATTTTAAAATTTAGTTTTAACCAAGAGCATCTCAATATTTTAAGAAAACCATATAGATTTGGACACAGAAACCTTAACTTTTTAATTATGGCCAAAACAATTACTTTAGATGACCCATCATGACAGATAACACTTATATAAAGCTATATATATATATATATATTCTTATATATAATAATATATATTATATATAATATATAATCTTATATATAAAATCTTTG
>NW_022900940.1:14059546-14093295 GCF_012274545.1 Fukomys damarensis
ATATCATCTTGGTTACCTAATAACTCAGATGAAGCTATGTTACCAACTTTTAAGACATATTTACTCTTACCATGTGATCTAAATGTCTACTCTGAAGCTATACGAACCGCAAGTATTTAAGATAATATGTTGTTTATTTATAAGCCAATTTAAGTAGAAGTTTTGGAGGATAATATATACTCATAATATATGAGTTAACATACAGAAACACATATATTAACCTAAATCATATGTAAACTTTATGTTATCAGACATTAAGGTTTTTATTCCTGTGTAAGCCTTGAGCCTGCAAGGCAGCCAGCAGAACCACTGAGCTAAATCCCCAGCCTATATTTTATGTTTGAAATGAGTTTGGCTACCTTGAAAGCCTATACAAGTGACATTTCCATGGAAATTTAAAAAATAACCAAAAATATCTTTGAGCTAAAAAAATACCTTTCTTGAACAAAGCAGCTGTTGGTGTTTTCAATAATGGACAAACAGACACAAGACAGTGGTTTTTAAATCAGAATGCCCGTTCAGATATATTGAGCAAGTTGAACTGCAATAACTCTTTTAATAGTTTTTAGGTTCATAGCTATAAACAGAGTAGGCAGAACTTTTCCCTTTGCTTATAAATTAGTAGAGCTAATAAGGGAAAAGAAAAAAATGTGAGAAAATGAAAAAAATGGAAATGAAGTGTTTGTAAAGGGGGAGGGGGAGAAGGGAGTGAAGGGAGGGTAGGGACAAGGGGAAAAAATGAGAACCAAGACCTGGCATGTAAAGGTAGAAGATCCCAATAATGAATGTGACTGTACTGTGTATCTAAAATGTACCAATAAACTCAATGAGGAAAAAAAAAAGACAAAAAGCTTTCTCAGGGTGAAACTCCAGTCCTTAGCAAAACGTGCTTATAAAGACAAAAGCAGAAAACCAATAATCAAAGAATTTGAATGACTGTTTTTTGACTCAGACAGAGCAAGAGAGTAAGAAAAACAATGGACAGATCGGAGATGCTCCTTTTAGCTTTCTAGTTTGGGGCTGATAATGTATGTGTGCTTGAGCCTTTGTAAAAATACTGATGGGTGTTCCTTTTTTTCTGATCACTCTTGCCTACACTGCTGCCTCCTGAGGATGACCTCCAGCTCTGTGGTGTCCTCCTCAGGAAAGCCCTTGGGAAGGTGCTCCTGCATAGCCTCATTCAGACCAGCTAGCTGAGGACCTGCTGCTTCACATCAATCTGGGGTCATGCTCTGGGAAGACGTGTCTCTGTTGTCATCCTCTGAGGACATCAGTGAGGCTGTGCACTGGCAGGCTGAGTCCCAAGAAGTTTGTATCAGGTACCATCTTCCAGCAGAATAGAAGGGAGAAACTGGTGGAGCTGCAGAGGGTGTGAGCTGCCGCTGCACCCACTCATCCAGGATGTGCCATTTAGGTGGAACATATCCTTTCACACGCTGCATTGGCTGCCATAGCAGATGAGGTCTATCAATGAGGTATCTATGGAGTGCAACTTCTGGGGTGATTAGTGGGAGATCATGCAGTCTGTGCCATGCACTGATACCTTTAGAGGCAGCCAGCTGGGAGATAAGCACCCTTGTGTCCACCCTGAGCCAGGTCACCCTCATGATCCACATCCTCAACGGAAGGTGGAGTTGCTGTTCAGGGAGATGATGGGCATCAGCACCATGCTGAAGTTGCTGGAGGAAGCCATGGCTAGCTGCCCACATATCACTCTCTATGACCCTAGATACATCTTCTCAGTGCTGTTGGACCCTTGCTACAAGGCCTTCCTGTTTCTGGAAGAGGAGGCAGAACAGTACGGGCAGGGCTTAACCAGCAAGCTACATATATAGTACTTTATTCTATCTCAGAAGACATAGCTTCCTCCCATGGCTGTGACTCAGAATTCCCACCAGGAGCCTCGAGCAACAAGGAAGGACTTGGGAGGCCAAAGGGAAAAGGAGAGGTGGCAAGGAGAAGTTGCAGGAGGGCATGGTGCTCACCTACCTGGAGCAGGAGGTGTTGGAGCATGGCTTGGATCTGCTAGCATAGTGGAACCTGAAGCACTTGTTATGGCCCATGCTGCCCATGCTGGCCTTCCAGTTTCTGGGCTGTCCCCTGCGCACTATCATCTTTGAGAAGCTCTTCAGCGTCCACACAGAGAATGGCAACTCTGCCAGCCCAGGCTTATGATAGGGTAGTTTGAAAAACTCATCTTTTTGAAACTGCATCTGCGTTTGATATGCTTTCAATGTTGAACCCAGCACAGAGCTGCAGAGCAGACTTACTCCTCCTAGTATAAATTGTTGTATTAGGGCTGTGACCTGCCCTCTGGGGCCATATGGGACACAGGACCGGGCCTCCGGGGACACGTGCCAGCTCTTACCATTCTGTCCACACATGCCTTACTCCTCCTCCAGCCAGATATTGCTATGAATTTTCAGAAGTCTACTTGGCAACAGCTTCTAGTTAATGATGACATAAGTTTTTAATTCATAACCATAAAGTTCTTTTAAAAGTTGGGAGTTAGTAATTTGTTTTACTGGAATTGAAAGAAGATATAAACAGTTTAATTCTGTTGGTTGCTTATTCAATTGTGTAAAATCACAAATTGGGCACTGTATTTGTTTTAATGGCAACAAAGCAGATTTAGTGGCCATCTAACGAAAGGTGAGAGCAGGAGGTGGAGTTCAAGCCATCCTAACCACACATTTTTCAACTGTAGGTTATTAATATCAAGAAGTGGAGAAAGTGTCCTGGAAGCTGACTCTTCACTCTGTCAGGGACAAAGCATTTGAAATGAATCTGAAGTGAGGAGTCACAGATATCAGTCATTTGTTCATCAGAATATTCCATCCTGGGTTTTTACATGGTCAGCTAACGCAGAGGTACCCCGACTCTGTGTCATGGGCTCCATGAAATTGGATCCGAATTTGTAAATTTGTGGTTATAATTTAGCCAGTGTATAAAATGAGGTGTTTGCAAGTGACATCCTGTGATCTGATGATCTCCATATTGCTTATTCAGCTCCGTGCCCGGAGCCATCCCTTTACAAGCGTGCAGTGACGGATAAGACCCCCGGTTTGAGCAGTTACAGGAGATGGCTTATTAGAACAGGGAATGTGCTGGTCCTATGCAGTTGTGAAAGTAGTCTCAGGTATTTTGAATTTTTATGATAAGGAAGACCCCGCCGTCACTGGAGTGTTTAGAACTCCATTAATATCAGAATGAAATATCAATTGTTAGATCCTTTTGACTATATGTCCTCAAAGTTCTCTTAATGTCTGAAAAAGGATTCACTTTCTCATTCCCTATCAATTTAATATTAATTTTTAAGAAAAGTCATTTTAAAATGTACCTATGCTTGTTTTTTTTGTTTTTTTGTTTTTTGTTTTGGTACCGGGGATCAAATTTGGCCTCACTGAGCTAAATCCACAGCCCTATGTATGCTTAATCTAAATTTGAATCGACTATGCTTTAGTATATTTATAAATGGTGAAATCAGTTTCTGAAATTAAATTTTTATTAAAAAAAAAGTTATAAAGCACTTCTGGAGTAGCTAGGACAATGGGATGTTCAACCCGCTATGAATGGGTCAAGCAGGGCTGGGGGTTTGGCTCAGTGGTTCTGCCTCCTGCCTTGCAAGCACAAGGGCCCGAGTTCGAAACCCGGCACAAAAAAAAAAAAAAGGGTTGAGCTGAGAATTGAAGTGAGCAGTCCTAAGTTGACAAAATGCTGAATTGGGACCCGATTCCTTTCTAGGGTCTTTCTGTATTTGTGGTATGGAATTTGAGTTGCTGAGATCATAGTTTTGCAATATATATACTTTAATTCAAAGTGAATCAACAGTAATACACAGATAATTCTTATTTTGACACTCACCAAAACCCGCTTTTTGTGACAAAGTACAGAAGGCTTGGTCACATTTAAATCTCTGAGAACTAGAGAGAAACACTATCGCAAACTGTAATAGACATTGCATCCATAAAAATTTTCCCAGTCCTTATTTTAATATTGCACAGTGCAGTGGCTAACGTGTAATATAGAAGTAAAAGCAAAACAAACAAATCAAAGAAAGAAAGTCACAATTCTAAAATTGTTAAATGGTTAACAGTTCAAACGTAGTAATCAAATCTATATCATTGGCTTCATGGAAACAAATCTTCTTACACCTTGCAGTGTATGATGAGATCATTTTAAATTGAGGGACATAATATGACCTGCCTGGTGTGATACAGTGAGGGCGATCAGCGTTTGAGAGACTGTGAGTATTTAACTGAGGCTTGAATTTGGCAGTGGCACAATTCAGATGTGGAGTTTGTGCTTGATGGGGTATGTGCCTTACAAATATGCTTCTGCATTGACATTATATACAGTGAAAAAAAACTTTATATGCAGTGGGCCTGTCACTACTTGTGAACACCTGTTTATCTCTGATGGTTGCACGGTGTCTGCTTGGATTATATGGGAGTAAGCTGGAAGTACTAGAGCATGCCCAGGAAGCGTTTGGAGGGGTAATGAATAAGTCCTCGAGCTGCCTACTTTTTAGCTGGGATTCATGTTCTCCACTGCCTCCCGGAGCTGTCTAGTTAACTACCTCCAGTTGGTGAAAGCACTAATTTGACTGATAATGTGCTTTTAATTGACTTCTTTCCTATTTTGATACCATTTCTTCACTCCATTAGCAATATTTATTAAATGAACAAATTTATTTGAGCACTTGTCTCAGGTCTTCTGGGGAAGCTCAACCTAATTTAAAGGGTGAGATTACCAGGAGGCAAGGAAGATTTTATATTACTGGTACATGACATAATTCTTCCCACCAACCTTTGCTGTCTCTCAGAATAAAATTCCATATGATAGCATATTCTTGTTTGCCTCATGGAGATGTTGAGGTCAGAAATACTTTCTTTAGCTCTTGGCAGAGTTCAAAGTGAAATACTTCACATATTTAAGTTAATGCTAAGGTATGTTGCAACAGCAAGTAAATCATGTCATGGTTTAATGCTCGTTAGATGGTTCTTGGTGAATTTCCTTTGAGAGTGACTCAGAAATTTGATCTGTTTCCACCTGTGAGAAGCTGAGACAGTTGGCAGTGTTAGGAGATGAGGTACAGTAGAGGCAGTAGTCAGGATTCTCTGTGGATAAGAGGATGTTCTGAGGGGGTGTGGGAACGAACAAATCTAGAAAGAAACATAAAATAGATCTAATACAGGTGGCAGATATATCTGCAAGATTTGTGTTAAACATATATGCCAAAGGTAAAATACAATACAAATTATGTATCTGAATATATGCTCTATTTGATTATATCAATTTGAATATACCAAAAGTTCATGCTGTTAGGGTGCCTCAGCTCAGTAAGTATAGTTAGACCAAAACAGGCCAACTAGTCTGGCTAGTTGAGCTAAATAACCAGTACATGACCCTCTGCCAAAAAGTTGAACCAGTCATTTGTCAATATGTATCTTATCTGAAAAGATAGGTGGTGGTGAGATAATCTTTTCTTTCCTTTTTTTTTTTTTAATTTTGGTTTTTTGAGACAGAGTCATGCTGTATATTTAAGGTTGGCCTTGAACTATGTAATGCAGGCTGCCCTTGAACTTGTGGCAGTCCGCCTGCCTAATCCTCTCCATGTCTGGGATTACAGGTGTGTGCCACTATGTCTGGCTAATCTTTCATTTTTTACAAAAATTCGTATATGTTTGCAATATGTAATGATTACATTGATCTTTTTTCTTTTTTTTTGGTACTGGGGATTGAATCACGTCTTTGTACTTGCAAGGCAGGGCACCAAACTGCTGAGCTAAATCCCCAAGCCCTGTTACACTGATCTTGGGGAATTAGTACATATACTTGTTGCACCTTGATCATTTTTACTTTCTTTTCCTTTCATCTTTCTTTTTCCCTCCCCAGATTCCCTTATCTCTAGTCTACCTTCCTGTTTCCTACCATCTCTCTGCAGAGGACTGTAATATTGATTATGCCCAAAGCAAGCAGTAAAGAGTTAACACCTCAATTGGCTTGTTTGTAGAACTGAGTCTGGCTGAAGCGTATGTGCCAAGGTCAGAGGAACTCACACCCAAATTCTGCTCCCATACCTAAAACCTTTTTTTTTTTTTTTTAATTATTGAGTTTATTGGTACATTTAGGGATACAGTACAGTTACATTCATTGTTGGGATCATGTACCTTTACATGGCAAGTCTTGATTCTCATTTTTTCCCCTTACCTCTGCCCTCCCTTCACCCCCTCCTCCCCTCCCCATCTACAAACACTTTATTTTCATCTTTTCATTCTCTCACATTTTTTTCTTTTCCCTTTTTGTTCTTCCCCTACGTATCACACCTTCCCTACACCTTTAGCTCCTTTCCTCCCATTTCTAAATGTCAGTAATCTTATTAGAATCTTATGCATTGTTGCAGAATATTCACACCAGGGAAACTATTTGGTATTTACACATGTGGGACTTATTTATTTCACTTAGGAGTATATCTTCAATATGTATCCATTTTCCTATGAATGAATCTATTCTCTCGCTCTTTATGGCTGAGTAATATTCCATTTTATAGGGACAGTGTTCTAATTTCAATCATATATTTTGTCTATTCTATTCCTAATTTGAGAATGTTTTGGCTTGTCCTTTCTGAGTCTTATTTATATTAATTTCCATAGAAACCATGCATCGTCTTTATCCCAATTTATTGCTAATAAAAGTCAGTGCTGGGACTGTCCAATGTCTTTGTTGGTTGCACCAGCATTGGTTGTCCTGGTACCTTGCTTTCTCTCCTAGTTCTGTCTCTTAATGTATGTTTTTCTCAAGTCTGCATCGAATACTGGGCAGGTGAGTACTGGAAACTGACTGCAGCAGTCTCTGGCATTCGACACCCAACGTGGGGATGCCAATTGACAGAGACTCCTGAATTAAATCTCTAGTCTGTCTCTTTTATTTTGCTCTTACAATTATTTATATTTTAGGACTCTCATATAGAAACCATGTAAAATTTAATTTTCTGTGTCCGATTTATTTCACTTAGCAGTATAGTCTCAATATCCATCCATTTTCCTAAAAATAACTCAATGCTATCCTACTTTATGACTGAGTAGTACTCCATCATGTATTCATATCACATTTTCTTTATACATTCATCTATCTATCTATCTATCTATCTATATATCTATATATCTATCTATCTATCATTTATTTTGGTACCGGGGATTGAACTCAGGACCTTGTGCTTGAAGGCCAGCACAGTGCCACTGGGCTAAATCTCCTGCCCCATACATTCATCTATCGATGCGCATGCAGTCTACTCCCATAATTTAGCCATTGTGAGTAGTTCCCTGGTAAACATGAGTATGGATGCATTGCTTTAACTCTTTTTGGAAGATAGCCAGAAGAGGAATGGCTGGGTCAAATGGACTTTCTATTTTTAGTTTTTTGAGGAATCATAGATTTTCATATTAGTTTTATTGGTTTACATTCCCACCAACGATGTATAAGTGTTCCCTTTTCCCCACAACCTCACCAGCATTTGTTGTTTTTTGAGTCCTTGATATTAGCCATTTTTCTGGAGTAAGATGGAATCCAAGTGTTGTTTTGATTGTTGTATCTCTAATGACCAGAGATGCCAAACATTTAAAAAAATTATCTATTGGCCATTTATACTTCTTTGGAGAAGTGTCTATTCATTTCAATTGCTAGTTTTTTGATTGAGTCTTTTATTATTTTGGTGTTTAATTTTTTGAGTTCTTTATATATTCTACCCATTAGTCCTTTGTCAAAAGAGTAGCTGGGCATTTTTTTCCCCATTCTGTAGGTTGTATCCATTGCTCTTCAGAATATTTTTAATTTGATATAATCCCATGTTTTATATCTTCTTGGTTCAACTTTGGTAATTCATTTGTGTATAGGAATTTATCCATTTCTTCTAAATTGTCCAATTTATTGGAATATAAAATTTTAAAGTAGTTTCTTATAATCCTCTGAACATGTTTTTCATTTTTAATTGCATTGATATGAATCTTCCTTCTTTTTGTAAGTTTGGCTAAGGGTTTATCAACCTTTCTTATCCTTTTAAAGAACAAAGTCTTTTTTTAAAAAAATTACTATTTTTTTTTGGTACTGGGGATTGAACATGGTACCTTGTGCTTGTGAAGCGGGCAGCTGAAACACTGAGCTAAATCCTTGGCCTTGAAAAAATTATTTTTAACAGTACACATTTGCAATACATAATGATCACATTAATCATGAGGGATTTGTGCATGTGCATAACACACCTTGTTTCTTTTTCTTATTTCTCCTTTCCCTCCCTCCAAACCTTCTTCTCTCCCCTGTTAAAAAATCTTTATTTCCACTTTTTCTTCAATTCTTTTTTTCTTCAAGTCCCTTTTCCTTCCTTCCCTTGCCTCCACCTCATCTCTTATTCCTCTTCCCATTTGAAATAGTTCATCCTACTTCTTAATATCTGTCCTCCATTTTGTTCCTTATTTATACTTTGGGTTTGTCACACATAAGAAACAATGTGATATTTGAACTTGTGTGTTGAGTTACTTACAATTATGATCTTGTGGTGGATTCATTTACCTAAGAATGTCATAAATTTTTCTTTCTTTATGACAGAATAGTAGTTCATTGTATATAAATACTATATATTTTTGTCCATTCATCTGTTGATGGGCATATGGGCCATTTCCAAGATTTAGCTGTTAAAATTTTGCTGCTATAAACATGGGTATAGATGTATCACTATGGTATGATTACTTTAATTTTTCAGGAAGATTCCTAGAAGGGGGATAAGTGAGTGAAGTGTAACCTGTAGTTTTAGTTTTTGAGGAATCTCCATACTGCTTTCCATAGTGGTTGTACCAATTTACACTTCCACCAACAATGGACATAGTCCCCCCCCCCAGGATTTTTTACTGATTGAATTCTTGATAATAGCCATTCTTTCTGTATGAGATGGAAATCTCAGTATTGTTTTAATTTGCATTTCTTGAATGGCCAGTGTTGTTGAGTATTTTTTCATGTTCATATTTGGATTTTTTTTTTTTTGGTATGGGGGGTTGAACTCAGGACCTTGCTTTTGAAAGGCAGGCAGTGGCACATCATATTTGGTTTTTTTTTTTTTTTGGTATGGGGGGTTGAACTCAGGACCTTGCTTTTGAAAGGCAGGCAGTGGCACCACTGATCTATACCCCCAGTCCTGTGTTGGGAGTTTGTACTTCTTCATCTGAGAAGTGTTTATTCATTTCAGTTGCCCAATTTTTTATTGGCTCTTTAAATTTGTGTTTCTAATATGTGTTAGTTCCTTATATAGTTTAGATATTAGTCCTTTGAGGAGTAGCTGGCAAATTTTTTCCCATTTTGTTAGTTGTTTCTTCACTCTGTTGGTGGTTATCTTTGAAGAGCGCTGCAATTTGATGTGATCCCATTTGTTGATTCTTTATAATATATCCTGTGCAATAGGGGTTTTAGAATCAATTCTTTGATTAATTGATTGTTTTCATTTTTTAAGCCTCAATTTCATTAATTTCTGATCTGATCTTTATATTTCCTTCCTTCTACAAGTTTTGGATGTATTTGATATTAGTTTTCTAGAACCTTGAGGTGCATCATTAAGTCCTTTATTTGGGATCACTGTTGTTTTAATGCATACATTCACAACTATAATCTTCTCTCTTAGAACTTCTTTCATTGTGTCCTACAGGGTCTGGTATACTTGCTGCAGTTACTTGATTCTGTGAAGTTTTAAATTTCTTTCTTGATTTCTTCTGTGACCCACTTATTACCCAAGAATGTATGACATATTATCTATGCATCTGTGTAATTTCTGTGCTTTTTTTTCCCTGTTTATTCCTAGTTTTATTGTGCATCCAAGAGTATGCAGGAGGTTACCTAAATTTTTCTGTATTTACTTAATCATGCATTATGGTTTAAGAAGGGGTCTATTTTCGAGAAAGTTCTTTGTGTTGCTGAGAAAAATATGTATTCCATTGTTATATGAACTACTCTGCAGATATGTAAGTCTGTTTGTTTGATGGTGTGGTTCAACTTTGAAATTTCTTTGTTGATTTTTTTGTTTAGTTGTCCTATTTGTCAAATTCCCCACTACGATTGTTGATGTTTGTCAGACCTTTTATGTCCAGTAGTATTTATCAAAGTGTGTGCATCAGCATTTGGAACACATTTATTTACAATTGCTATTTCTTCCTGTTGAATTATTCCCTCTAGTATATACTGACCTTCTTTGCCTGTTTTGATCAGTTTTGGCTTGAAATCTATTTTGTGTGACAAGCTACTCCTGTTTGTTTTCAAGCTCTTGTGTGCAGGGTGTTTTCTATCCTTTCATTTTCAGTATATGTATTTCTTGATGGATGAGGTATGTCTGTTGTAGGTAAAATATACATGAGTTTAAAAAAAAATCCAATCTGCTAGAATATGCCTTTTGATTGAGGAGTTAAGACCATTTACACTGAGAATTATTCCCCAGAGATCTTTACTAAGTTCTCTTGTTGCATTATTTTCTCATTTTTGATTTCTTTAATTTTTCCCTTTTTAAAAACTTCTCTCCCAGTAGGGTATATTCTTTCTTTTGGGCTCTTTGGTGATGTTTCTGTTGCGGTTTCTGTCTAGGACTTCTCTGAATACTTTCAACAATGCTGGTTTGATGTTCATGAATTTCTTTAGGTGCTGTTTACATGGAATTATTTATTTCTTCATAAATTTTGAAAGAATTTTGAAGGATATATAAATCTGGGTTGAAAGTTGTTATCTTTTAAAGGTTGAAAAACTTTATTCTATGCTCTCCTGGCTTTTAAATTTTGTGTTGAAGAATCTGCTGTTATTATTCTTTTTTACACATTAAGTTTATTGTTACATTTAAAGCAAACAATACAGTTACATTTATCATTTGGGATCTAGTACCTTTACATGATATGTCTTGATTTTAATTTTTTTGATACAGGGTCTCACTATGTGGTTGAGACTGAGCTGGAACTCACCCTGTAGCCCAGGTTGGTCTCGAACTCACAGCAATCCTCCTGCCTCAGCCTCCCGAGTGCTGGGATTAGGGTTCTTTCATATGCATTGTGCCATTTCATCTATAGAAAAATAAATCCTAATAAGTAGCTATTATCATGTCCATGGAACAGATTAGGAACCAGAAATTCAGATAAGAGTAGAGAGATGTGCCCTATGTTCCACAGCTGAATGTGGTGGAACCAAATTCTGACGCCTGCATTCTTGACTGTGGGAGCCAGGAGCAGAGTGGGCGTACACATAATCTCTGATCTGCACTTGATTTCCTTCAAGTGGTCAGGGTAGAAGATAAGTGAGAAACATCATTAAACTTAGTGCAATTGGCAGAGAAGACAGTATCAGTGTTTTTCCCCCCAGACAATGTCTATGAAGAGGAAAGATTTAAGAAGTAGCCATGTGCTCATCCTGATCATTAGGCTCCTGAAAGTAATAGCCCAGAGGTATCAATTACATGAACTATCAGCTTTGTGTCTGTTTCCAAACAGTGATAATTTTTATGCCTTGCCATAAATAATCACTTAAATAGCTTAAAATGACAACAGCGCATGATGTCTCCTGTGTCTATGGGCTTTGTGCTAGAAAGCTGAACTTGCTGTTGAAAAGAAATGTCCATTTGGGCACCAAACTTTCCTTTAATGCTTCCCATGTTTAACAAGCTGTGGATTACAAGAATCTTGTTGTGAGTGGAGACAGAGGAAATGTATGAGATTTTTATACTAAGTGGAAAAGAGGGTAGGTAGGGCCTGAGATGGCTTTGGAAACTACCTGAGAAGCTCCTAAGGATTAAATTGAGCCAGCCCAAAAGGTAGTATATATTGAAATCTTAAATCCTGATGCATGTGAATGGGGCTTAATTTGGAAATAGGAGTTTTGTAAGTATAATGAAGATGCAAGTTAGTATGATGTCATACTGGAACAAGGCAGGCCCTTAATACAAAATAACTGGTGTAACAATAATAGAGATATACAGTGGGCAAATGGCCAAGTGAGGGTCACAGAGCCAGAGTTGAAGTAATACATCTCCAACGCAGGGACTGGTGGTCATCACCAGTAGCTAGGAAGTCAAGGAAAGATTCTCCTTTGTGGGTTTCAGAGGGAGAATGAACTGCTGATTCTTTGATTTTGAATTTAGACCCCAAGAAATGAGAGACAGTAAATTTCTGATGTCTTCAGCTGCCCAGTTTGTGGTACATTGAAACAACCACCTGAGAAAACTAATAAAGAAGTATGAATTGTGGAGGGAAGGTAGGGAATATATGTGTAGAGGAGAGGAGCAGAAATGTTGGTAGCTGTCTTTATTCATTTTTTTTGACATTCAAATATGAGACAGTATAGTATACTGGTTATTGGCAAAGTTTAGGAATCAGAGACAGTCCCATAGGAATTTCAGCTCTGATACTTGTGTGTTGGGTAACTTTTGATCATAGTAACCGCTTAAAAATTAATTATAACACGGTAGATACTGTGCCTTGAACTGAATAAGTTGTGTCTCCATTTTCCCTGGTGGAAACTGAGGCATAGGGAAAAAATTTCTTGCCCAAAGTTAATAGCTTTTAAATGATTGTGGAATTAGAGTCACATTACTCTGGCTATAGAAATTTTTCTTCTAGATATTATCAATACTTGAGACAGAGTTTTCACAGCTGTTTAATGGAAAGGGTTAAAAATTATCACAGAATTTTATGAATATAATAAAAGAATTCAGGCAACATATATAGAGAAGTAAACTCAGTATTCTGTAAAACACTTTTTAAATTATTACAGACTGACAAGAAATTGTGAAAATAGTGCAGCGAGAACCTAAATGCACTTCATCCAACTTCCTTCAGTCTAACATCTCTTTTCCCTCAGAGTTGAATTTCTTCTTCTTATTTTTCCTTAAAGTGCAACTTTTTCTTTGAACCTCTTAGGCCACGTGGTTATTTTCTACCTATTCAGAGAAGTGACAGGTGTATCATTGAGATTCTTAGAACAATAATGATACTTAAGAGATTTGGTTTCCTTAAGAATTGTCCATGTTTTGATGACAGAAAGAACTATCCAGAAAGAAAGAAACCCCCAAATTGGCTGCTATTCACACTCCTTCATAGAAAGCTTTGTTTCAAACTCTCAAGCGATTTATACCCCATCTGAATACATGACAATTAACTAACAACTTGCATCATTTCACGGTGATGGTAGGTTCTGGATATATGCCAAATAAGCCTTAGAGATATAGTATAAACATATATGCCCTGGTAGATGTGAAGACATTTTACTTGAATTTAGAAATTTATCTTGAAACTCCGCCACCAAAGTCTTTCTTGGTGCAATAATAAAGTGTCTGTTGCAACCAGACTTGTTGCACCTATTTAAAAAAGTAACCAAAATGTCACATTCAACATTTGGCTCACTAGATACCCATTGATTTTACATATGCTAAAAGAACACCAATTGACCAGCACAGAAACTATTCCCAAGAACAAAGTACAGATTCCTCAAAAAGTGTTTCCAGTTCACAATTGAGAAATGCATAGTATAATGTTTAGATTTCAGAAATTCTTATGAGATGATGTATTATGTGTTTGAATATACCAGTGTTTTTTTTCATCATGTTGAATCTTGAATTCATCTTCTTATTAATATATTTGCATACATTTATTATTTAGAACATTTGATAGCTGGAAATCCATAATTGGATTTATTCATGTTTTGCATCCTTGTTTTGATCCACTACCTACTTTAACACATTAGCTATCAAGAAAAAAATAATTTCTTTGCACCTGCCAATATATTGTTTTAAATTATGTGAGAAAATGATTTATTCAAAGAGTGTTTAGAGACTATTGATTGATACATACTCCCTTTAATATGCAGGTCTTAATTCTGAAAAATAAAGCCTAATTGCTTGTCAACATGATAAAAGTAGGTCATTAAAATTTGCCCTTGATAAAAATTTGCCTCAGCTCTAGGGAGGCTGAGGCAGGAGGATCCTGGGAGTTCAAGGTCAGCATGTTCTTCATAGTGAGTTCCAGGCTTGTCTGGACTACATTATGATGAAGAAAAACAAAGTCAACATTACATCATAAGATTGATAGTGGAGCTGAGAGTGGTGGTGCACACCTGTAATCCCAGCACTCTGGAGTCTGAGGCAGGAGGATCCTGTGAGTTCAAAGTCAGCCTATGCTACATAGTGGGTTCAAGGGCACTCTGTTTCACCCATTACCCCCCCTCCAAAGACTGATAGTGAATCCTCAACACAAATGAAGCCAGAAATGGTTACATTTTACAGCAAAATGAAAAAGTAGGTATTGTTGATGAATTATGCAGCAAGTATGATGTCACTTAAAATACAAAGTGTTGGCCATGGTTGTGTTTTACTTTATCCTAAATATGAGCGGCATAAATAGTTTCATAGTTTCCAAAGAAAACAACAAGCACAAATGACCACGGAGAAATTTTCTTAGAGGATTGGCACTGGAATTGCTAAATGATCAATTATAACAGAGGGCAATATGTATCTCCCCAAGCTCCGTAAAAGAACTCTGGAGCAGACTAGTGAACAGAAAGGTAGAACATCAGAAGAACCTTCTAAGAAAACAGGAAGACAAGAAAGTTGTGAACTATGTCCTGCCAAAAAAGACAGGGAAGTAAAACATACTTTGTGTATGTGAAACTTATGTGTGGAACATGCTGTTTTCATGTGTGAAGATATAGATGTGATAATTGAAGTAAAGATTATGTGGTAAAGCTTTATTTGTATTTTCATAGTAGTTCACATAGGAATTTAATTCTTCTGTTATTTTTAAAGTTTAGTAAGCAAACAATTGATGTAGAAGATGTTGATATTCTAAACTCTCAATACATATTTTATATTTTATTTTCTTGCTGAGTGTACATTGTATAATATAATAGGAACCTCCTGACAAAACAGGAAAACAAGAAGGGTGAATAGTTTGTCCTGCCAAAAAAGACAGGAAAGTAAAACATTTGTGCTGTTGATGTAAACTTGTGCATGGAACATGCTAGTTTCATGTGTGAGGACTGCCATGGGCATTTAATTGAAAAAAGACTATTGAGGGCAGGGACAAGGGGAAAAAATGAGAACCAAGACCTGTCAGGTAAAGGTGCAAGATCCCAATGATGAATGTAACTGTACTGTATACCTAAATGTACCAATAAACTCAATGAGGAAAAAAAAGAAGTAAAGATTTTTTTGGTGGTAAAGATTTATTTGTATTTTTATTGTTCGCACGGGAATTTATTTTTTAGACTTTTTAAAATTGAGTTTATTGGTACAATCTAGGTATACAATACAGTTACATTCATTACTGAGATCCTGTACCTTCACATGACAGGTCTTGATTCTCATTTTTCCCCTTGTCCCTGCCCTCCCTTCACCCCTCCTCCCCTCCCCCTTTACAAACACTTCATTTCCATTTTTTCATTTTCTCATATTTTTTTTCTTTTCCCTTATTCCCTTTCCCCTACCCTTCCCACTTTCCCTACACCTTTAGCCCTTTTCTTCCTATTTCACACTATTAATAATTAATCCCAATGGGATCTTGTATTTTTTAGACTTTGTAAGCAAGTAACCTGTTGATGTTGAAAATGTTGATATTTATTCTAAACACCTATTAAAAATTTAATATTTTATTGATATTTTTTCTGTTAAGTACACATAGTATAATAAAACGTATGAAATTAAAATAAATAATTAATCAGTAGCAATATTCCAAAAAAATAAATGTGGGTGTTATGAACCCTTTGTAATGCTCTTTTCAAAACATTTATTGTGAGTCCCCAAGAATTTCCTGAGGCTACACTTTTATAGTTGCCCTTGGATCCCTGGCTGCCTCTAATCTGTTCTCTGCATCTATAATTTTGTCACTTTAAGATGTTAATATAAATGAAGCTGTGCAGTATGTATGTAACCCTTTGAGATTGGCTTTTAAAAAATGTGGCAAAATATTTGAGCTTTTTTTTCTATGCCAGATACTATGCCAGAAACGGTGGGTGCAAAGATGTCAAACTTTATCCTGAGGTAGTGTGCTAGGTGATTCTCCTTTGTTACTGAGGAGAAAGGGTCCTGAATTAAAACAAAAATCAATGGATCATTTTTCTGGTGACTTGTGTCATATTGACTTCTATTTACCAGCCCATTTTCTCCCCGAAGTCAATCATTTTTAGCGTTGTTATTAAGAAATATATAGAGAGGCAGTGGCAATATTTAATCCAAACTCCTCCACAATCACCAAGTTACCTTTTGTTTGAGTGGTAGCATGGATCATTAGTTGAGACTTCCCAGAGATTATCTACTTTTGTAATTTCATCTGTTGCATCATAGCTGCATTGTTTAGTTGTATTTATGGACAAAGGCTAATTCCCTGTGACTTTAGTGCAGGAAGGTTAAAAAAACGACCCAAGTAGTATGAGTTAGTTAGTATGCTATGTTTTTGATAATGGACTGAGAAAATTTTCATTCTGTGAAAGTAAGCACATGACACAGAGTAGAAAACTTTGTTGTTCTGTAAAGAGTTCAGATTCTGATAAATTGTTTTCTAATCTCATTACTGCTAGTAAGGAGCTTTGGATCATGAGCCAGTCACTAAACTCTGCACATTTTTTGATAAAAGGAAGTCTTTATCTTTTGATCATAAAGCGCCCCCCATTGTGGTACTACAGAGTGAACCCAGGGGTGTTCTGCCACTAAGTTATATCCCCAGCCATTTTTTATTTTAGATTTTGGGACAAGGTGCTGCTAAGTTGCCCAGGCAGGACATGAACTCGTGGTCCCCCTATCTCAGCCTTTGTCAGTGCTGGGATTACACTGATGGGCTGGCGTGTGCGGCCATCCACAATTTAAGATCTTTTATGATGGAATAAAATAATCTGGTTTTCAAAGTTTGTGATCCCATATGATAGAGAGTTATCACACTTCCTTCCTTGCAGTAAAACCAAGATTACTTACAGGCAGTTAGTGACCAGCTACCTACCCTGTTCACCTACCTGTGGGACCTGGGAAGAACATCCTGCTGCTGTCAAGTGCCAGCCTCTTCCTAAATGCTTTAGTGCTCACCTCGTAGGCCTTGCAAAGTCTTTGCTCTTTCAGTTTTCTTCCTCTCCTGCATAATTTCCCTCCTCCCTGCTGCATTGTTGGCAGTAGTATCTTAAGGAGCATTATTTTTCATTTTGAAAATATTCAACCTTTGTTTAATACCATGTTCTTCTGTAGCTGCCACTTTATTCCGCTTTTTTTACACAAAAATTTGAGTGTTTTCTGCACTTGCTATCTCCAGTTCTTACATTCCATTCTTCTCTCAACTCTCCACTTGAGCTTCTGGTCTCATCAAGTTAATGAATTCGATCCTGTCTTTTAATAACCTTAATGTCAAGTCTAAAAGGCTCTCTTCTATCCTCCTCTTAATTACTTCTCAGCATCTTTGCTCTTCCTCCTTCAGGAATCCCTCTGTCATGGCCTCTATGATGCTACATTCTTTGAGCCATTCTGCTTTATTCCCTTGGACTGGCTGCCATCACTTTCTTTTCAGTGAGGAGGCTCCTCTGGGTTTGGTTCTGACTGCTTTTCACTTTGTCTTGTATGTGCTCTCCAGGCACTCTAAGGTGGACCCAAGACTGCGTGCTGGTGATTTACATGCATGTCTTTGACTCAGCTTTTCCTCTTGGCTCTTGATTTTTATATCAAGTATTGTACATGATAATCTCAACTTGAATGTGTTCTGGAAATCTGTTTTTGTTCTTCCCAAGGTGTCTTTTTTCTGTGTCTCAACCTAACTTTCTGTTTTTCAAACTAACATGCTAGTTTTTGGCACCTGCTTCACAAAGGCAGAGTCCAGGAGTTGGGTCCCTGGTACCAAAACAAACAAACAACCAACCCCCAAACCGAAACAAACTAACATGCTAGGCTCTAGGACAGAAGTGAACTTTCTCTTTTCTTTCATTGACTTCATCCAGTTCAAGTGATTTGGATTCATTTTCTGAATGTATCAGATTTTTACATCTGATGGCAGATTTTTTTTTCCACTCTTGACATATTGGAAATAGATACCATCACAGAGACAAAGAACAAACAGGCTCTTGGATGCTTAATCCGTTATGCATCACAAACACAATTTGTGTTTTCTTTGGAGGCAGTCACGGACATAACAGTGGTTTTGTTAAACCATGACTCTTCACTTGGGCTTATGGATAGGTTATAGTAAGTAAATAAAAGTAGAACCAAGCCTGCCCCCTCTCTCCGCTCCTCCAGGCGGGGCTGACCTCCAGCCGGGCACTGTTGCGGGACCCCTTGTCCCGGCCACCTGGGACTGTGCTGGGAACTGGCCACCTCTCTTGTCTGGCTGCAAAATTTGTGGCAAAGCCGGCGCCAGGCACAGCGCGTCCCGGGCGGCAGGCGCGGTGGATCTGGGATGACGCGGCCTGTGTAGGAGCGTGCAGCAGCTGGCGACAGCCGCCTCCGGTGCATGGTGCATGGGGACTCGCTGAGAAGCCAGCATGGGCAGCTGTGTGGGGAGACAGCGCCAGGAGAGGTCGGCCACCCCGGGACACCCCCGCGAGCGAGAAGGTAGAACTATAAGCTTCTGAAGAAGGAGCGGCTCAAGTGGAAGAGTGACTGCCTTATGACAGATGGGCATCTTCGGAGCAAACGGGATGCGTTCTGGGACACAGCACCTGCCTTTGAGGGCCGCCAGGAGATCTGGGATACAGCTGAGGCTCAGTCCATCTTGGATGGTGTTAGCATTGCGCTGCCTCATGACACGCTCTGTGAATGCTGTGATGAACTGGGCAGTCGCTACCAGCTGCCCATCTACTGCCTGTCACCACCAGTGAACCCGCTGCTGGAGCACACAGGAGGAGAGCCTGGAGCCCCCTACGCCCGCCCCCAGCGTGCGCCCTGAGTTTCCACTGAAGGTGCGCCTCTCCACAGGCCGGTCCTGCAGCTCAGCACCAGTCTGCTGGACAAGATGGGCCAACTCAAGAGGCAGCTACACACTCAGGAGGGCATAGACCCGTCCTGGCAGCGGTGGGGCTCCAGGAAACCAAGATCCAGAAAGATTTTGTCATTCGGGTCATCATCAACCAGCCCCCACCTCCCAGGACTGATAGGTTCACAAACTCTTGGAAAGAGGGGTCATAGAAAGCCTCTGTGGGGCTGAAGCCCTAGGCTCCCACCCTGCTGCTGCCTTCAAGTGCTGCTGTTTTCTTCAGGTGCACTGTGGCTGTGGTGAGCCATGAAGAGACCTTGCCTCCCAGGGAGTCCCCAGTAAGAGGGAGCAGTGCTGCCATACACAGGCCTTGCCAACCTTGTCAGAGGGCTGGTGCCCTGGTGCCCTCCACCCTGCCTCTCTCCGGAGGCAGATTTGAGCCACTGCCAACCAGCCTGGAGGCCCTGGAACCCGGTTCTGCCATCTGGTGCTGCCTCTGTTGCTCCCTCCAAATTTTCTGCTCAGGGTTGGAAGCAGCTGCTATCTATCTGCTCCCTCTGCCCCTACCGTGACTCTTCCCTGTGCGCAGTGCCTGTCCTCTGGAGAGGAGGAAGCAACCAGTGAGCCCCAGGCCTGGGGAGTGTGAGGCGGGGCTCTACCTCTTCCTGTCCCTAGCACAATTGGCAGAGAGGAGGTGGGTGGCCAGACAGTTGGGCTTTGTGTCAGGAGTCTGCACAGGGCCATCTTCTGGCTGCAACCCAAGTGGTGGTGGGGTCTGCAGCCTAATCATGGTCCCACAACAGATCTCTGTACAAATGTATCTGCATATTTATCAATAAAGCCTTTTGCTTCTTCAAGAAAATGAAAAAGTAGAACAAAGTTTGACCTTCATTTTTTATTCTTTATTACCTTAAAGTTTTGGATATACATATGTTAATTATTTAGGAAAAGTTGGCAAAACAAGTTTTCCTAGCTTTAAATTTATCTAACCTATCTCATCCCCTTTCAAGACTGAGTACGCTGTGATAAGAGTAGCTAAAGTAATTCTCAGGATTTACAGGGACATGTGATTAGCAGACTTCCTTCCTCCCTGGAGTGATTCCTAGAAGTTTCTAGCTATTGCTCTACACCTGAAGTTCCAGGAAAAGCCATGTGGAACTGAATTTTATGGGAGCTGAATCACCTATCAAACAATGAGAACTCCTTCAGAGCTCTACAAGCAGGACTGAGAAAATGAGCAGCACTTCATGATATCAGTTTCCATTCTTTTGTGAACAGGCCAGTCTGACCTTCCTATTTGGACCTGGCCCCCTTTAGTTGCTCAAACTGAAGACATTTTTCTATTTTCTCTTTCCTTTGTTAAAGACTGGCTCGATCTTTGTCTGAGCTGTGCTTCCCTTTATTTTCTCTTATTTTCCAAACTAAGTTTTTGCCACAAGTCTGTACTGCTGCTTTAGTTTAAATTTCCATTATGACTAAAGGATGGACTCATGCTACATGTGACAGCTTAACCTCTCGTTAACATCATCACCGTGTTTCACATGGTTGCCTTAAAACATTCTAGCAGATCTCTGCATTCTGACTTTTGCCCATAAAACAGCCAAACTGATTGAAACAAAACCAAACCAAATCAGACTTCCAATGTCTTCTTTCTGCCTTTTGGATAATATTCAAACTTTTTGCCAGGACCAACAGCAACCTGTTTCCTCTACCTTCCTGCTCCTCTTTAGCTTTTCTCACTTCAGGCTCTTTCTTTCTTTCCAGTCCCCTGTCAGTTTGGTCTTCCTTCCACAGTTTTGTACTTGCATGTTCTCCACCTCACATACCCTTTCTCTTGTTTGGTGTCATTTCAACATAAAGTGCCTCTCCCATCTTCATTATTACTCATTATGTATCCTGTTTATTTTCTCCCTAGCCTTTACCACCATCTGCAATGACCTTGTTTCCTTATTTATGGTTGTTCATTAACTGTTTTCCCCACTCTCTTACTGATGTCGGAGACTTTTTTTCCCTTGTTGATCAATGTGTCCTTTATTCTTAGAATATAAATAAATTAAAATGTGCCTGTGTGTGTGTGTGCGTGTGCGTGTGTGCTGGGGACTGAACTCAGGGCCTCATACATGCTAGTCAAGCATTCTGCCACTGAGCTAAATCCTGAGTCCTTCATTTATTGTGAGATACATCCTTACAAAATTGTTGTGGTCTCATGATGCCCCTGCCTCAGCTGGAATTCCAGATGTGTGCCACTGTGTCCAGTTTAAAAATGTATTTTTAATTGTCACAACAACTGTACAAATTTATGTGGTACAAAGTGATATGTATACATTGTATAATGATCAAATCAAGTTAATTAGCTTATCTATCACTTTAAATCCCCCATCTCCCACTAGTGTTAAGAATTGAACACAGAGCCTTTGCAATACATTCCTGGTTCCTTTTTATATTTTTTGATACAGTTGCTAAATTGCCCAGCCAATTTTGAATATGCAATCCTCATGTCTCTGCATCCCATAGTGACGGAATTATACTTGTGCAGTGCCACACCCAGCTACCTTAAGCTTTTATGTTGTGTGGTGAAATATTTAAAATCCTTCTTTAAGCTGTTTTGAATGTTCAATGCATTATCAGTAAATACTGTAGTTACTCTACTGTGCAATAAGACAATAAAATTTATTCCTCCTAACTGTAACTTAGGGCTTACTGACTAACTTCTCACCAATCCATTTTATTCCATACTGTCCTCAGCCTCTGGTACCCATTCTTTTATTTACTAGTTCTTTGAGAGCAACTTTTTTTAGACTCTACATATGAGTGAAGTCATGCAATATTTGTTGTCATCGCCCTGGCTTATTTCACTTAAGGTAACGTCCTCTAGATTTACCCATGTTATTACAAATGACAAAACTTTGTCATTTTTATGGTTCAGTAATATTCCATTATGTATATATCACACTTGATCAATCTGTTCATCCAGTGATATAATTCATAAATATGTATTTGAACGAAATTAGCTAAAGTGGACAGTTATTTTTTGCATTAAAACAAAAAATAATAATAGCTAGCAATGAAGTTGTGTTTACTACACGTGTAGTAGGTGCTCCACTGTCTAGGCCTGGCAATGATTAAGGAATTTCTAAAGGACCTAGGCCAGAAGGAAACAGCTAGCTTTGGCTAGACTGTGCTTTTAGCATTACAGTACTGACCCATATTCATTATAGTTAGCTGAGAGAACAACATGGTTTGTGGTGATGGCCCCAAGTTGAAACCCAAAATGTGCCTCTTACCTACTGTAATAGCTTGGACAAATCGCTCCACTTTTCTTTCTAGTTTTTGGTACTGAGATTGAACTCAGAGCTTTGCACACACTAGGCAAGGAGCTCTACCACTGAGCTGCATCCTTACCCCCTTTAAAAAACTTTAACCCAAGAGAGGGTCTCACTAAGTTTTCCAGGAGAATATTGCTAAGCTTGTAATCCTTCTGCCTCAGCCTCCCTAGTAGTTGAGATTGTAGGTGTACTCTACCATGCTCTGCATTACTTCGCTTTTCTATGCCTCAGTTTCTCAGCTGTAAAGAGTGGACAACAGCCACTGTCTCACAGGGTATTTGGAAGATCTAATCTGCTGACATGGTACTGGCATAATGTTAAGTGAACAGAGGCAATGATAAAGTACCCAGGACAGCCTCTGGCACTCTGTACTTAGTATGTATTACTTCCTAATATCTCTGAACTTTGACTTTTCTCGTTTGGAGGCAGTGAGGTTCAGTGAAAATGCACAGTGATTCCCATGGCTGGCCAACAAATGAATGATATCATTTAGTCACTTTCTTCTCTTCCCTTGTAGGACTTTGTCTGGCTTCTCCCTCAGGATTCTGTTCCTTTCTCTGTGTCCTGCTCAGGTATCCCTGTAGGCTGGCTGCTGCACTTGAAGTCAGTCTGATTAATGAATCCCATTTGGGGCTAAAATGATGGACAGTGTTTGAAAGTACTGCCATCTGGGCATTTTAAGAGGAGTCTTGTGGAAAGGCAAGACTTGAAAGCTAAGGGTGATTTTCCTCATGATGGAAATCTCAGCCCAGTGAAGGTTGGAATGGGAGGAGTTTAGGGTATTTGGGGGCCAAGCATAATTCTCAGGAGCTGTAAATTATCCATTCAACAGGTGGCTGCTGTCTCAGCTGTTGCATAATACAGGCTCTGCACCATTATAAAGGGCACTCAGGAAGTAATTTACTGATGATTAGGATACTTCCACTGAATAATGGAACGCATCATCTAGGTGAACATCTGTTCTTCGTTTTGTCCAAAGGAGTTGAAGTCAGAAGGGTCTGCCACAATTACAGGTAAAGGACTGATGCAGCTATTTACTAGAAGGTGGCCAACCCTGAATGCTCAATTACTTATGACTTGATTGCATACTGCATGCCCCAGCAAGAGGAGAAGACCAAGAAAAAGTTCCATCAATTTCTGTTAGAAATTGAATTTTTAAAATCCAGGATATATTCTAAGGTCCTATCTGACCATGTGTATGTCTACAACTTTTTATTTTGGAATAATTTTAGATTTATAGAAAGAATGCAAAGATACTATGGAGAATTTCTATATACCTTCACCAGAATTTCCTTATCTTATACTGCAGATATTTGGAATCAAAATATTTTGTTCTAGAGAGGAAAATCATTTATTTATCAAATACTTTTATTTTGTATTTTATTTTACTTTGCGGTACTGGGAACTAGCCAAGGGTGCTGTACCACTGAAGCACATCCTAAGCCCTTTTTATTTTTTGGAGATAGGGTTTCACTAAGTTGCCCAGATGGAACTTGAACTTGTGATCCTCCTGCCTCAGCCTCCTGCCTGATGCTAGGATTAGAGCTGTGTGTCACAATGCCAGCTCAAATACTTTATTTTTCGTAGTATGGGTGGGGGTTGAAGCCAGAGGCAGTGTGTTACTTTCCTGATGCTAGTATGAAATCCCCACATCTGCAACTTAACGGACAGGTTTATTTGGCTCACATTTTCAGAAGGTTCAGTCAGTGGTTGGTTGGTTCCAAGGCAGACAGGGTATGGTAGCAGGGCATGGTAGAGGGGAGCCACTCACTCCATGGCAGCCAGGTAGCACATGACGGAAGGGAGGAAGGGGATGAGAATACACCTTTCTTGGTTATCTCTCCAGTGGATTATTCCACGATGAACATAGCATCTCATGATCCAGTCATCTTCCCAAAAGTCCACCTCCACATGTGAGACTTTTGGGGGACATTTTAGATCTAAATCATAACAGATCCTCCACCACTGAGCTACACCCTCAGCCCTACTTATTTATTTTTATTTTGAGATAGGATCTCACTGAGTTGTCCAGGCAGTACTCCAACTTGTGGTCCTCTTACCTTAGCTTCTTTCAGTGCTGAAATGACAAATGTATCTCATTACACATGACTTAAACACCTTCTTCATTTATGTTAGGTGTTTAATATAGATATAAGGTATAGAACAATAAATAACACAGACCTGGAGGCCACTTCCTTCACAGGTTGTGTAGTTTAGCTCAGGGGTTTTTCAAAATGTGGACCCTAAGCTATCCAAATCATCTGAGAGCTTGTTAAAAACACAAATTCTCAGGCCCCATCCCAGACATACTGAATCAAAAACTTTCAAGGTAGTGTCCAGCGATCTGTATTTTATCAAGTTATCCAGGTAACTCTGATCCATGGTCTAATTTGAGGACTAATGATCTAGTTGGGAAAAACATAAACGAAATGGCTCATTAAAAATCTGCTGTGGTTTAGGCATAGGAAATAGAGCTAATAACAAAGAGTTGGGAGGAGCTTACTTAGTCTGAAGGTAAAAAGAGCATGGCTGAGGAATGGGTTTAATCTAAAGGTGACAAATACCTGGTCAAATGGAGTGGAGTCTGGAAATGTGCTTTAGGCCAAGGTGGCTAAGCAGAACCAGAATGAGACTTGACATTAAATTCTTGCCTCTTCATCAATTGAAAAATTGCCAATGAGATAAGATTAATTTTCATTCCAAACCCATTTAACTAAAAGATTCAGTTAACTAGTTCTGCAGTTTTCAAATATTTCAGTTTATTAAGATTTTAAGATTCTAGTTAGAGGATTCCATGTTTAAAAGAGTTTTGCAATAAGAGTTGAGAGATCCATGTTAGTCCTGACTGCTCCTTTTAGCTCTGCAGCCCGGGAAGATAATTTGACTTTGTTCTTCATTGCTCTGAACTGTGAAATGAGATGATGAGAACTTCCATCCATTTCCTTTCTGGTTACATGATCCAGAATTAGCTATAAACTTCATGGTACCACTGTTTACTTTTAAAAAGTACATTTGTATTCATTTAATTCCATAGGCGATTCTGCACATTCCCTACTGATAACTTTAAGAAAGGGTTCCTCTTCTTTTCTCTGAAATTACTGCCATAAGTTTATCCCACAAGGACATATTATTTGCTCTAATGATCTGGTAATTATCAGGTAATGAAATGACTAGCCCTAAGTATATTATTAAGAGCAGTTGTTGTATAGAATATTTTTATCATGCAATTAGAAATGTTACTTATATTTCAGTAAGACATAAAATGTTACATGCTGAGGAGCATGAAAATAAAGCCATATCTTTCTGTCTTCTGCTGAAATTAGTCTTAAATCCATACATAAAAGGCCTAAGAAGCCTAATTCCCTGACCTAAATCCAAGCTTTCTCTTTGAGTATGCAGGGTGTCCTGCTGTCATTAGAACTCTTCTCTGCAAGGAATTGAGACTGTTCCCAAAATAGATCAGGTGGTTTCATTTCGAAGCTGACTATCCTGACTTACCTTGTCCCTTTTCCTTCTCTCCTGGAGAAAGATTTTATTGTGTGAGGACTAATCTTGATCCATAGAGAGTTTTACAAAGAAAGACACGATAGGTTCCAAATAAAAATAAATGAGGCTTTAACCAATCTGTATTCAGGTGTCTTTTGCTGCAATGTTAGCTGTTTTATAGACATCAAAAATGTGACATAAAGTATTCTTGTATCTGGATTATAAAGTTTATACTGAATGAAGACATTCACAATAATTAATTCTTCCCTCTGAGATTTGAACCTTTGGCTTTCACAGTACCTGAACTATCACTTACCTTCTTTTAATATATATGACATATCTCAGAAATGTTTCCCATGATAAATGAGAAATTGCCAGGAAATATTCCTTCTTGGGAATTGTCATTGTCTTCCCAGGTTCAGTTGTTCCTTATCTGCAGTGACAGTTGACTCAACTGCTTTGCTTTTTATCTACTTTTGTATTATTTCCCATTCTCCACTGTAAGCTCCTTGAGGACAGGATCCACATCTGATTCATTCTGGCACAGTAATACTAGCTAGTGATTAACAGTTGTAACTTTGAGCTGCACTTCCACTTTGCATTTCATTTGTTGCTTCCCTTACTTCTATGATGGTGCTGTATGCTGTGCCCCAGAATATTCTGTGGTCTTGTCTGTGAGGCAGGGGTCATTTGTCCCATTTTCTAGACAGAAAAACAGGTGCAGAAGGGTTCAATAATGGCCTTGGAGACACTCAGACAGGTAGTACTGGAAACAGTATTTAAAAACATTTTTCTTCAGTTCAAGAATTTGTGAAGGGAGACTTACATTTCTTCTCATATATCTAAGCAGTGTAGAATGGCAGCAGTTGTGACTAAAATGAAATGGTCTAATACTTAGAGAACTCCGTAGGATTCAGTGTATGAGGTGATTTGAATGATGATGTTCCCTCCCACATTCATGTTGCCATTTAATCCTCAGTGCAGTGGTATTAAGAGGTATGGTCTTTGGGAGGTGATCAAGATATGAGACCACTGCCCTAAAAAAGGAATTAGCAAATGCTCTTATAAAAGGCCTCAAGGTTGAAGGAAATGGTCTTTTGTCTTCCCATCCTTTCTGCCACGTGACGATATAGTATTGCTTTGTGGAGGACACTACAACAGTGACCATCTTGGAAAGAGACAGAGACCAGGCCCTCTTCACCAGACAGCAAATGCTGATGCGCTTGATCTTAGACTTCCAAGCCTCAAGAACTGTGAGAAATAAATTTTCTTTATAAATGACCCAGTCTTTGATATTTTTATTTTATAACAGCACAGATGGACTAAATGTGACTAGAAGGAAGAGTAATGAATTTAGATATTTTTATATCTATTTGCCTTTCTGAAGGAAACTCCAAATTAATTTCTGGAATATGATTATTGTGATCAAACTTTATTTGCCTCCCCCATTAGCCTGAATTTCTGTAGGTTTAGTTCATATTGTTGGCTCATGTACATTGAACAACGTATTCCTCATTTCCAGGGAATATTCTATTCTATACAGGCTTTTTCAAATATTTACCGCTAATTTTTGACCCTGAATTCTGAGGACACTTTTTTCTGTCCTTCACAATTCTTTAAATTTTGTTCTGATTTTATTTGAGATACAATCCCCGGAACTAAATTATTAGCACTTACCTGCCTCGCTTTTAATAAGGGGGTTGTATTCCCAGTTCTGAGAAGTCTTTGGTTGTTGGGAAAATTATTGAGGACACTGAGGTCAGGATGGCTTCCTAGGGCACCAAATCTAGTATGATCCTGATTATCAGGAGGATGGGATGCAAAAGTGTTAAAAGTGTACTCAGACTCTAACTCCTTCCAGTTAGTGCCAGAAGTATTGGGTCATCTTTTTTCTCTCTTTTCCTGTGTCTCTTTTTCCTGTCACCCTAGTACTCCAACTCAAAAGCCTTCCTACTGACTGTGATTATTTCACATCTTTCTGTAAGGCAGACAGACAGACACACTCACACTCACACATACACACACACACTACAAACTCATTCTCTTGATAAAGGCCTTTGATACTTCCTCATTAAATCAAATAAAATTAATTCTTTCAGTAGTTTAGTTGTATTAAGTATCATTTCCATTAATATATCAACAACTAGTCTTAAGCTTTCTAAGGGGAATTTTTCATTAACAAAAGGAGCTTCTGTCCATTTATCTTTGCCTCAAAGAAACAGCAAGACTTGCACTGATTCCTTCCTTATGTATGTGAATAACAAATATGCTATTCTGAATAAAGATATTCATGAGGTCACATTTCTGCAGAGTCTTGGTCTGCATTAAGAGAGAAACTAAAGGGAAAATAAGGTTGTCTTCCTTAATTGTATATATAGGTAACATTGTTTGATTGTGCCTTTTAATAACTTGCCTATGTACATTTTTAGCTGCTATTTTTGGGATAAAAAATGATACCCAGAAGGCTCTTATGTTCATGGTCGGCTTTTGGAAGATAATTGGGGTCATGAGGTACAAACTACAATAATGAGCTTTTTTTTTTTTTTGGTGCCAGTGATCAAACTTGGGACCTTGTGCTTGCCAGTCAGGCAGTGGAAGCACTGAGCTAAATCCCTGGCCCCAGTGATGGATTAATCCATTGAAGAGTTCATAGCTGAATGTGCTGTTAGGAAGTTGGGCCTAGTTAGAGGCAGTACGTCACTGGGAGAATGCTCTGGATGGGCGTCTCTGTCCCTAGGTCCCTTCCCCTCTCTCTTTCTGCTTTCTGGATGACATGAGGTGAACATCCTTTGTCTGCCATGCCCTTCTACCATGGTATTTCTGCTTTGACACTGGCCTGAAAGAAGGCAGAGCCAGCCAACTCTGGATTGATACCTCTGAAGTTGAGCCAAAGTATTTCCTCCTAGCTGGGTATGGTGATACATGTTTGTAATCCCAGACTCTTAGGAGGATCACAAGCTCAAGCCCAGCCTGGGCAACTTAGCAACTAAATGAGATGCTATCTCTCAAAAAAAATTTCTGTGAAATATAGTGTTGGAATTTCAATCAGCATTGCATTGAATCTGTATAGCAGTTTTGGTAGTATGGCCATTTTCACTGTGTTGATTCTTCCCAGGAGCAGAGGATATCTTTCCATTTTCTTATACCCTCTTTGATCTCTTTTTTCAGAGTGCTATAGTTTTCAATGTAGAGGTCTTTTGCTTCTTTCGTTAAAATGATTCCTAGATACTTCATTTTTTTGGATGTTATTGTAAAAGGAATTGTTTCCCTAATTTCTCTCTCAGTGAGTCTGTTATTTGTGTACAAGAGGCTATTGATTTTTAAGTGTTGGTATCCAGCTACTCTGCTGAAAGTGCCAATTAAGTCTAGAAGTCTTTTGCTGGAATTTTTTGGGTTTTCAATGTAGAGTATCTTATCATTAGCAAATAATGACAGTTCAACTTCTTCCTTTCCTATCTTTATTGCTTTAATTTCTTTCTCTTGTCTAATTGCTGTGGCTAATGTTTCCAGAACTATATTGAAGAGGAGTGGAGATAATGGGCATCCTTGTCTTGTTCTTGATTTTAATGTGCAGATTTTCAAGTTTTGGCCATTTAATATGATGTTGGCTGTTAGTTTTTCATAGATAGACTTTATTAAGTTGAGATATAGACCACCTATTCCATTTTTTTGCAGGGGTTTTTATCATTAATGGGTGTTGAATTTTGTCAGATGCTTTTTCTGTGTTTACTGAGAGGATCATATGGTTTTTGTCCTTGAGTCTGTTAATATAGTGTATTACATTTATTGATTTACGTACGTTGAACCATCCTTGCATCTCTGGAATAAATCTTACTTGGTCGGGGTGTATGATCCTCTTGATGACCCTCTGTATTCTGTTTGCCAGTATCTTATTAAGAATTTTTTTTATCTATATTCATTATGGAGATTGACCTGTAGTTCTCTTTTCTAGTTGGGTCTTTACCTGGTTTGGTAATCAAAGTAACACGTGCATCCAGGAATGAATTTGGAAGTATTGCTTCCCTTTCAATTTCATTGAAAAGTTTAAAGAGTAGTGGCAGTAGTTCTTCTCTAAATGTCTTGTAAAATTCAGTGGTGAATCCATCAGGACCTGGACTTTTCTTTGTTGGTAAAATTTAATTACATTTTTAATTTCACTGATTGTAACTTGGGTATTTAAAATTTTTTTGTCTTCTTCAACTTTTGTAATTCTTAAGTATGTAGATACCAGTCCATTTCTTCTGTGTTTTCCATTTTATTAGAGTACAGGTTCTCAAAGTAGGTATTGATGATCCTCTGGATTTCTGCTGGATGTGCTGTGACTTCACCTTTTTCATTTCTAATTGCACGGATCTGAGCTTATTCTTTCCTTTTTGTGACAAGGTTAGCTAAGGGTTTATCAATTTTATTTATTCTTTCTAAAAACCAACTCTTTGATTCATTGATTTTTAAATCATTTTTTTAGTTTCCATTGCATTGATTTCTGCTCTAATGTTTATAATTTCCTCTCTTGTATGAGCTTTGGATTTTCCTTGCTCTTCTTTGTCTAGGAGCCCAAGATTCATCACTTATTTGAGCTTTTTCTGTTTCCTTAGTGTGGGCATTCAGTGCTATGAATTTTCCATGTAAAACTGCTTTCATTGTGTCCCATAGATTCCTTTATGTTGTATTGGCATTATCATTTATTTGTAAAAACTGTCTAATTTCTTCTTTAATTTTCTCTGTGACCTATTGATTGTTCACGAGAGTGTTGTTCAATTTCCATGTGTTTGTGAAGTTCCTACAGTTTCTTATGCTATTGATCTGCAGTTTGATTGCACTATGATCTGATAATATGCATGGGATAACTTCAGTTCCTTTCATTTAGTCAAACCTGTTCTATGAGCTAGTATGTGGTCTATCTTGGAGAATGACGCATGTGCAGCCGAAAAGAATGTATATTCTGATTTTGTGGGGTGGAATACTCTGTAAACATCTATTAATCCCACATGTTCAAAAGCTTGGTTCAGTTCTAGTGTTTCGTTGTTGATTTTTTGCCTAGATGATCTGTCTATTTGTGATAGTGGGGTATTTAGGTCCCCCACTACAATTGTATTAGTGCTTATTTGGTTTTTCATGTTACTTAATATTTGTTTTATACAGTTGGGGGCATTAATATTTGGTGCATATATGTTTATGATTGTCATCTGTTCCTCTTGAATTGTTCCCTTTTCAAGGATGAAGTGGCCTTCTTTGTCTCTCTCAGTCAGTTTTGGTTTGAAATTTACTTTGTTTGCGAATAAGATAGCTACCCCTGCTTTTTTCTGGGCTCCTGTTGCATGGAGAATTGTTTTCTGTCCTTTCACTTTCAGTCTATGGGCTTCTTTTTGCACCAGGTGTGTTTCTTGTATACAATATATTGTTGGATTTTGCTTCTTAATCCATTCTGCCAGTCTTTCTCCTGATTGGTGAATTGAGGTCATTGGTATTGATGGTTATAACTGATATGTACTGACTTACTATGGTCATGTTATTGTCCTTTTGTTGACTTTAAAAAAATTTTTCCCCTCTCCCTTTAGTTTCTTGCCTTGCCTAATTGATTTGCTCTGTTGGGCCTCATGGTGTTGTGACCTTCATTGTCTTTTTCTAGGATATTGTTTAGAATTCCTTGTAGTGCTGGTTTGGTATTCATGAAGTTTCTCAGATGTTGTCATGGAAGTATCTTACATCCCCATCATATTCATTTGGAACCAGAAGAGACCTAGAATAGCAAAATCCATCCTAGGCAACAGAGACATGGCAGCGGGTATAACAATTCCCAGTTTGAAATTATACTACAAAGCCACTGTGATAAAAACAGCATGGTACTGGCAAAGAAACAGACCTGAGGATCAGCGGAATAGATTGGAAGATACAGAAACAACTCCAGATTTACTCAGCTATCTCATCTTTGACAAAGGAGCCAACCTTCCACACTGGAGGCAAGATAGCCTCTTTAATAAATGGTGTTGGAAAAACTGCATTTCAACCTGCCAAAGATTAAAATTGTACCCTTATCTTTCACCATGCACTAAATTAAAATCTAAGTGGATTAAAGATCTAAATATCAAAAAAGAATCACTAAATTTGCTGGAAGATAAGTTAGGTAGAACTCTTGAAGACACTGGCATAGAAAAACATGTTATGAACAAATCCTCAGTAGCACGGGAACTAGAACAAAGAATCAACACCTGGGATCTCATCTTATTAAAAAGCTTCTGTACTGCAAAAGAAACCATCAACAGAACTAAAAGACAACCTACAGTGTGGGAAAAAATTTTTACCAGCTGCTCATCAGATAAAGGACTATTATCTAGAATATATAAAGAACTAAAAAAAAAATCAGGCCCCCCCAAATATAAAGACCTGATTCAAAAATGGGCATCTGAAATGAATAGACATTCTCAAACAAACAAGTAAAAGCATCAACTAAATACATGAAAAAATGTTCCACATCACTGGTCATTCAAGAGATGCAGAAGAAAACAGCAATTAGATTCCACCTCACCCCACAAAGAATGGCTGCTATCAAGAAATCACACAGTAACAAATGTTGGCAGGGTTGTGGAAGAAAGGAACCCTTCTCCATTGTCAGTGGGAGTGCAGACTGGTGCAACCACTATGGAAAGCAATATGGAGATGTCTCAAAGAGCTGGGACTAGAGGTTCCATTTGACCCAGCCATCCCTCTGTTGGGTATCTTTCCAAAAGAATTGAAAGAATCATACCAGAGTGATATATGCACACCCATGTTTATAGTGGCACAGTTTGTAATAGCTAAATCTTGCAAACAGCCCATTTGCCTATCAGTTGGAGATTGGATAAAGAAGATGTGGTTTTTCTATAAAATGGAATATTACTCAGCCATAAAGAATGAGAAGTTAGAGTCATTCATAGGAATATGGATGCGTATTGAGGTCATACTCTTACGTGAAATAAATAAGTCTCATGTGTAAATACCGAATAGATACTTTGGTGTGAAAAACTTTAATTGTAAATAAGATCCAGTGGTATAATTGACCATGTGAAATAGGGTGAAAAGGGCTAAAGTTGTAGGGGAAGTGGGAAGGTAGGGGAAAGGAAATTAGGGAAAAGAAAAAAATCTGAGAAAATGAAAAAATGGAAATAAAATTTTTGTAAATAGTGAAGGGAGGAGTGGGTGAAGGAGGAAGGGCTGGGGTATTGGGAAATAATGAGAACCAAGACTTATCATGTAAAGGTACAAGATCCCAATAATGAATGTAACTGTATTGTGCACCTAAAAAGTACCAATAAACTCAATAAGAGAGAAAAAAAGAAGGAAATGAAGCCCATTGTCAAGGTCATGTTTTAAGTTTATTTATATCAGATTTTTTGTCATATTAATCGAAAATTGACTTACACATTATGTGAATACATGCAAGTTACCCATTTGTCCCTCAGTTTCCTTATTTTCAGTTTGTGGGCTGTATTACTTATTGGGTCATTGTCAAGAAAAGAACACTTAGTGTGCAAAGAAGTTGGAACATAAGGATCACTTCATCAAAGCTAGTTATTATATTTTATAGCTAGTTATTGCCTTTTGTGAATTATTTTTATTAAGTTTCTGCCTCTATTTACAGTCTTCAACCCAGTTTCCTGACAGTCGATACTTTAATAAAATAAGACAATTATACCAGAAAGAATAATATATTTTGTTATAGATTTAGGCTGTGCATTAACTTCTAGAAACACTTGTTGGGGTTGGCTGAAAGTATATTTGATCACATTATATAATTATAAAATGTGTAGCAGTTTACCACACTATGAAACAGGGGCTTTTCTGATGTTATTATTGGATATTTTAAAAAGTAGAACTAAAAGTTCTACTTTGATTTTTTTTTTATTGAGTTTATTGGTACATTTAGGGATACAGTACAGTTACATTCATTGTTGGGATCATGTACCTTTACATGGCAAGTCTTGATTCTCATTTTTTCCCCTTACCTCTGCCC
>NW_022900940.1:14097187-14120105 GCF_012274545.1 Fukomys damarensis
TTTTGTGTCTTGCTTAAGTGTTTTCTCATTTTTATTTTTATTGTTGGGTTGTCCTTCTTTAATTTCTGGGTATTACTTAAATCTTCCTAATATAGTTGCGTTTTAGCTTTTGAGTTTCTAATGACTCATAGACATTCTCGTTTTCATAATATCAGAGAAAACAACTCTTTAAATCAATCACCACTCTTTGTCCCAATTGATACATTCAGCAGCCCAATAGGATCAGGCACAGCTTGTCAACTGACCACTTGTGGTAGTCATTAATGTATCACCTTTAACTCATGTGAATTAGATTAATTTCAAGAAGCAGCTCATAGTATGTTTGCAGTGAATATTCTTTTCAATATGGCATCTTTACCATTTTCTACTTTGATTTTTATAACAGGTAACATTACTTTACATTTGAGTAGCATTTTCAAAACCGTTTTATATGTAATTTCAGTTTTATTGCCTCTCCAAAGAAGTATGACAGGTACATCATGACTTATTTTAGAGTAAGATTGTGACTGTCATTAAGATGTAATGACTTGTCCAAAGTACCATGTCCATTTAGGAAGGGATTTAAATTATTCATTGTTAAAGATTGAGTTGCCTTGACCTGCACAATTTGTTGATGTCTGATTTTACTTTTTAGTTTCAGTGACTCTAGTTCAAATAATAGTGATAACTCTGAGGTTAATGGATTTAGTTCTAGTATAGGAAAGAACACATTTGGTTTTCTGAGCCTTTGGGTATTTAACATTTTTTAGCAGTACACACAGAAGTAATTTAGTGAAATATGGATTTTGAGCTATACTGAAATACTTTATAAATAAATTGATTTTAAGAAGGAAAATAAAAAAGTCTTCTGAACATTTATTCCTTCCTTTTAAACTTATAAAATTATTTAGTGAAAGATTTGGACCGAATAGTAGCTCTTATGGATAGAATTTGTCATATAAATATCAGCTTGTCAGTTCTAGAAGGTAAATATCTCATGGTTAAGGATCTTGACAATTCAAATTATTACTGAATAAAAAAGGATGTATAATTTCAATTAGGAGAAAAGCAGCACATTCATTTGATCCTTAAAATCTAGGATGCTTCTACCTTTAAACTAAGTGTATTAGAGAAGTAACTCTTACTTGGTCAGTTGGAATTAATCATGTATAGCATTTTCTGTACAGTTTTTGAGCTTTAGTTTTTGGGTTTTTTACAAATGGGTCTAGAAAGGTCCCACTGCGTGCGATCATGATCATTTTTATTTCAGTAAATTAAACTTTCTATACAATCCGGCTGAGTCATTCTGCATTAGAAAACAGGACTGATCTAGGCTGACATAGTGGGAGAAACCTGTCTTGCCCCATCTTTGGGCAACCTTTTCTGTTTCAGAGCTTTCACACTCCTCCAAGGGAATTAACTGCTTCTTCCTGTTATTCTGGTTTCTTCTCTCAGAAAATATCAGAAATATTTATTCACACTAGACTCTTCAGGTTATTTTCCTCAGTGTATAATTTTATACTTTGGAAGAGGACCTAGCAAAAAGACACAGTTCAACCTAAAAGAGTTACAAGTAGTGAGATTTTATGTGTTAAACCAAACACTTTTTTCTTTGTAATTCTGTATCAGAAATCTTTCTGTATCCTTTCCATTAAATACTGGTAGATAATATATACACATAGGCAATTCTGTTGATAAGAAAAATTATTGTGAATGTCAGAAAGAAATTATGGCACATAAGCTACTATAGGTTAAAGCTGTGCATAACAACATATAATTCCTAAAGACCTACATTATATACTACAGTTTTTCTGCCCATCTCAGCCATAAGATGAGTATATTTTTTAAACTCTATAAAAGTACATTTAAAATTCACCTCTGTATTTATTTATTTATTTATTTTGGGGGTACCGGGGATTGAACTCAGGACCTTGTGCTTGCGAGGCAGGTGGCAGAACCATTGAGCTAAGTCCCTGGCCCTTAAAATTTGTCTTCTGATTCACAGATATTGATGCAAAGTCTTTTGAAGATATTGCATGCCAATCACTTCTCAGTATACCTTTGACAGAATGCAGTTTGTTAAAAAGAAAAAAAAATCATACAAATACTGGTCCTATGTTTGCTGTGGGCATTGTAGTATTGCTTAAGAGATCTGGTCTTCAAGCCAGCCACATGTTGGAAAGTGATTCATTCTCATCTTGCCTCCTTCATTCTCTCCTTTCCCTCTCCCTTCCTTCTGTCTGTTTGACATATAAAATGCTTTAAAATCTAATGTGTACAACTCCATGAGTTTGAGTATATGTATACACCTGTGAGGCCATCACCATTGTTAAGGCCATTGATGTAACCATTATCGCCTCTTATGGCTTGTAGCTTGATGTCCCCCAAAGTCTCATGCAGTCATAGGGGGAACTTTTCAGAGGTGGTTGTATCTAGAGTGTGTGGTGCTTGCATCAGGGATGTGTGATTACTCAATCAGTTCACTGATTTGTTTGGCATAGTTCTGGCTAGGATTAAGGGTGTGAGTGCTGCACCCACCCTGGGCAGGTGGCCTTCATGAAATATAAGGGACAGAAAGAGGGTTAATGTGCTCTCACCTGCCCGCTGTGAACTATTTCTCCTCTGTGATGCCCCTCTGTATGCCACTTTGCCTTGAAGCCAGCCAGTGATGGACTGAAACCTCTGCAAACTAAACCAAATAAACTTTTCCTCCCTTAATTTGTACGTGTTGGATATTTTGTCTTAGCAATGAAAAGATACCTCCTAAAGTCTCTTTCTGCTTCCTTAATTTATTTTTTGTGTGTGGTAAGAACACATAGAATCATCCCTTTTAGCAAATTTTAAGTATATAATACAATACTGACAGTACTGTTAATTATAAGCACTGTGCTGTACATTAGATCAGTAGAATTTGTCATGTTTAATTGAAACTTTATATTTTTGACTATGTTTTCATTTTCCCTTACCCCCATCCCTGGCAACCACTGTTCTACTCTCTACTAATAGGAGCTTGATGTTTTCAGATGTTATAAATGAATTCGATCACATGGTTTCTGTTCCTGGTTTATTTCTCTTAACATAATGTCCTCCAGGCTTATTCATATTGTTTCACATGTTAGGATTTCTTTTTTTAAGAATCAGTAATATTCGTGTATAACAGATTTACCTGTTCATGTATCAGTCAACATTTGGTTTGTTTTCATTCTAATTCCTTCCTTTGCTATTGTGAATAATTTCTGTGGTGAAGTGATGAACATGGTGGTCCAGCTATCTTTTTGAGATACTGATTTTATTTCTTTCATTTTTTAATGAGTACATGTTTGCAGTACATAATGTTTACATTTCTTGTGTGGCATTGGTATATGTACCTAATACATCAGAATCCCTTTTTTCTCCCTTCTCTCCGCTTTCTCTCCCCTTCCTCCGTCTTTGATCCCCTTCAAATTTGAGAAAAATCTATTTGACCTTGTTTTAAATTTCTTTGATATTGTATTCAGAAATAGGTTTGCTGGATTATATTGTAGTTACATTTTTAATTGTTTGACGAATCTATTGTTTTCTATAATAGATCTACCAGTTTACATTCCCAGTAGGAATGTACCAGGGTTCTTTACTCTTCACAACCTGGTATGGAGAATGACCATTCTGAACTTTAGTTTTCATTTTAAAGAGTCAGTAATGGGACTGTCCTCATATGACTGTCATGAAAATGAAATGCTATAAGGAAGACACTTGAGTCATGTAGCATTCTGCCAGATACAAAGGAAATGCTGACTACATGATATTATAATAGTGTACTAAAGTACTTATTTTGATTTAAAGCAAAATATTGCTTAGAGTGTAGATCATTTGTGTAGGAGAGAAGAAATCAAAATCAGATCTAGAAATAAAAATTTAATAGAAATAAAATTAGTGAATTCAAGAGCCAGTATATTGGTCAGCCTCACAGAATAGAGATGCAGGGACATGACAACAGAAATCCACAGAGTAGAACCAACTGCAGGAATTGGGAAAGGAGAAGATAAGGACATAGTAGGAATATGACTGAATGTAGTTAAAGGCTTTTGTCAAGGCTGCTCTGTGTATTCTGCTGTTAGCCTATCAGCAAGAGTCCCACAGTATAGTAATGACATTATAATTAGAATGATAACTTCCAATTGAGGAATCAGTTAAGAGTGGAACCAAGCTTGATCCATGTCTGGCAAAAGCCTGAAGTCTGTAATACAAAGCCAAGAATGACCTCTTCAGGAAAATCATTTGCATTATAAATAAAAGTATTGTGTTGATACTATTGTTTTAATGCTAAGGATCCTGCTGACTTTTTTCTTGACCTGCTGATTCCATTCAAAGTGATAAATCATGGTCTGTTCTTCTTATTGGTGGTGTTGCTATTAAGGAAACATGCAATGAAAAGCAAATGTGAGCTTGTTTGCCTGGTGCCTTGATGAGACTAGCAACATTCAAGGCTATCTTAGAAGGCTGTTTTTCTTACCTTTGTGCAAGAAGGATAGACCTATTAAGGTAAAGAAAAGGAGTAAAATGGGGAGCCTTTATATGCATATACACATTCACTATCTTTTTCATATGTATGCACATATAAATATATATACACACATGTATACACACATATGTGGTAACCCAAAAGTCTCTGGTAGGTTCTGTGTAAGAAAACATGATCCCTGGGTTTAGTTTTTGGACTTATTTGGAGAAAGTGAGTTTCCAGATCTTAATTTATAGAGTAGCAGGCTTACATGGTCAGTTAATGCAGGGTAAAAATCTGTTTCTAAATCTTACTGGAAAAGACTAATCAAATACCTCATCCCTGTGTTACCTACACTGATTTGAGAGTATACCATTATAGGATTTTATTTTGAAGCTTTGAATCCTCCCACTTGTCAGCTGCTGAAGAGGGAATTTTTGCCCTTTTCAAGCTGGAAATCTCTCTTCCCTGAATTTTCAGCTACCATTGTCCTGTATCTTCAATGTCAGAGCCTTGACCTCATTCTCTGCCTGTATCTCTGATCTACTGCCATAGCCTAGAGACATGTTTTATATTAATAAAATTGTCTTTTATTTTTGACTTCCTAGGAGCTTAGCAATATTGTTGAAATATAACCATCACTTCATTATGTGAAGATAAAAGTGAACAAGGTAGTCATTGTTCCAGTTTTTTTTTTTTTTTTTTATTGAGTTTATTGGTACATTTAGGGATACAGTACAGTTACATTCATTGTTGGGATCATGTACCTTTACATGGCAAGTCTTGATTCTCATTTTTTTCCCCTTACCTCTGCCCTCCCTTCACCCCCTCCTCCCCTCCCCATCTACAAACACTTTATTTTCATCTTTTCATTCTCTCACATTTTTTTCTTTTCCCTTTTTGTTCTTCCCCTACGTATCACACCTTCCCTACACCTTTACATTGTTCCAGTTTTAAGTCATGATTTTTTTAACCCTTTAGTAGATAAACCCAGCAGAAGTTTAAGTTCATTCTACTTTAGGGTGTGGATTTGAAACAGTTCAGGTCACGGTCAAGAGATATATACTGTACTGGTGGATTTAGGTTAGGAAAAGTGAACTTTTGGTATTCAGTGAATAAATCTATTATTTGGAGCACTAACTCTACCACTTGCCTCTTCTGTAGTTTTTATTTCCCTAGTCACATGACAGAATTTCCCCCCTGAAATTATTTTGCTGTGTTATCTGGATGTCATTCAGTGAGATGACATGGAATCAGGGAAAGGAGTTAATTGCAAGAATGCTTGCCTGAGCTGAGTGTGTCCAGCCTTTGGAAAGCAGTGTTAAAAAGTTGCAGGAAGACCAAGACATGTGCTCATACTTTTCTCTGCATGTTAGTTAATTTTCTGTTACTATAACAAATGTCTGAGATAGTTCATTTGTAAAGAAAAAAATTTATTTTGGCTCCAGATTTCAGAGGATTCAGTCCATGATTGCATGGTTCTGTTGCTTTTGGACCTGTGGTGAGGCAGCCCATGGCAAGAGTGTATTGTGGAGCAGAACTACTCATTTCACGGTCAAGAAGCAAAGAGAGGTAGGAAGAAGAGACTGGAGTTTTCCAATCCCCTTTAAGAGCACACCCTCGCTGACCCAAAGACCTCCCACTAGGTTCCATCTCCTAGAGTTCCCAAGACCTTGTAACAGTCCCACAGCGGGACCAAACCTTTGGCACATGGACCTTTGGGGGATATTCAAGATTCAAACCATATAATAACCTGTGCCAGGTCTCTTCCTGAAAAACTCCTGTGACGCGATCAACATGAGTGAAACTAAGCACAAGAAAGGCAAATCTGGGTGTGCTTAATCGTACAACAGAGAAGTGTGTTGAATCTAGGGAACTGAGAGACTATGTATTGTATTTAAAAAATGTATTTTATAACCTTCCTGCATGTGGTCACTATGTCACTGCCTCATTTCTAGATATTGAGTCAAGAAAACAGCAAATCATGGCTCTAGAATTAGATACTGGAAACTTTGCTTCCATTTTCTTGGGATTCTAGAGAGTTAGATTTGGGATGATTCATCCTTTAATTCTTCTAATGTTTTAATCTCAGTGTCATTTATGTTCAAAACTAATTCTTGGTTGAAAAGTTTTTAAGAAATACCTAAATATACACAGTAAAATATCAGAGTTTCTATTTGTCATCTTGCTTCCTTTCTTACTTGCCTTCTATAAACATTTTATATCAGTCACCTGTAGATTTAGACTTCTGAACCACATATACATTTTTATTAATAAGCCTGTATATCACATTGTCATTTATAGTTTTCTTGGGGATTAGATGAATTGAGAGATTTGGTCTTCCATGCTTTCTATGTTCAGGGTGTCCTAGAGTTTGTGGCCTACCCAGATCTTAGAGATATTCAAACAGCAGAAACATGCTGTAGATTAATTTTGTTTCCTAGTAACTTTTGTTTTACTTTATGAGATTTCTAGTATGCAGGATGTTAGTTGCATATGCTTATTCTACATTCAATCATGTACATTTATAGATGTGGCTTAGATTGTATAAATGATTTGACTATAACTGTACTGTGAATTTTGAAGAGTATTTGTTAAAGGTATTCAGCTAAATTTTGCTATTATTTAGAGGCCAAGCAAAGGTTAGAATTAGGTATTTTGAACCTTGACTATACATTATTTTCATTGTAACTTACTGATCCCATCTTCCATAAATTATGAACTTTTCCAGGTGGTATGTGAGAGATAGATATTAATAGGATCCTGGTTTAAACAACTAAGTGAATTAGTATATACTTGCACTAACATGTCCTAAAAAAGTAGACCAGGTCTGGGAAAAATTAGTCTCCAGATAAGGAAGTTTGTTAATAAAAACAAAGAATGCAATCAAGACAAAGCTTCTCAAAAGATCGCACATACTCTTAATCATATTTAATGCAGGACACAGAAATTTATAAGATTAGCTGACAATATCTGTCTGCAGAGGCAAATGTAGGAAAATGAAAGAAGTCTGTCCAGGAGCTTTCGATATGAAGAATCCAGCCACAGGCCTGGAGCCCAGAGCAGTATCCTGTAGGTGTCCAGCCTCAGCCCTAGAACTCACAGTAATGTCCATTTGAGGCCGTATCAGGAGACCAAGGAATCTGTGATGGAAGAGTGAGTGATGGTCTGTGCTCGAAAGCTCAAGGGATGATGCTGGAGTCTGTGCGGGGAGGCTGGAAAGCCGGTGCTGAAGAGCATGCTCTGGAAGTCAGGAGACAGTGGGAGCTCCTCCAAAGAAAGCAACAGCCAACTTGGCAAGCGTGAGGACTGCAGCCCTTCTGAAGAGAATAGTCAAAGCTCCTCCAAGATCATCTGGAATCCTTCCTGTTCTCCTTTTACACTGTTCTGATAGCAATCTTCCTTAAAAAGTGTGTTTTCCATGCCTAGAACCATCCTGACTCAATTCCCCACTCAAATTGACAATTAATTCACCACTATATGCATTTGGCCCAGTGTTAGCTATTATTAAGGTGATTATATCAGTTACTTTTCAATTTAATTCTTTGGAGGGAAAGAACAATATTAATAATTATGCAAGACAACAGGTATAAATAGGAATCATTTAGATCTGCACCAAGATATGTGGCTGCTGTAGCTATGATTATTATGATCCTCCCTCTCACCTGCTAATGCCTTTAGTTTGTTGCAAATGTTTGTCCTCAACTTCTAGTAAGAGCACATAGACTACGTAATGGTCTCTAATTACTCTTTCTTCCATTTTTCATTGAGCTCAGGAAATGACCTGTCTCAGTCTAGGGCCATATTACTCAGTCTTGCTCAGTTTAGATACTTCATGCTAAAAACGTCTGTTTCTTTTTTTAGATGTGGCATCTTACAATTAAATGTGAAATTCTACACAAGTTGAAATTCAGAATTTGCCATTTGTGCGGACCTCTGATTTTTGTCTTTGCCTTTTGTTTCTGATTACTTTATTCTGCCTAAGCTTCTTTACCTAATTACCTTCAATGGGAAAATTCGGAATTTTTTTCAGGAAATGTTAGTCTTTTTTACTCTAGTGGTTATTCCTGTGCAGGAGGCTGACTTCGAAAGGAGAGGGAAGCAGTTGTAGTGTTTGTCATATGGTCTTGATCTTGGGCAGGAAAGAGTGGAGCACTCATTAAAATGGTTTCTGGGTAGCTCAAGTTTCTTGAATCATTCTCTGGAGGTGAATCTCAAGAATCAACATTTAATCATGCACTCCTGATGATTGTATTACACTGCAAAGTTTGAGAACAATTGCATTAGAGAATGTCTGAAAATAAAGAACAAATCATTAAAGCTATCTGGCATGATTTAAAAAAATTAGCACATAGGAATAATACAGAATGCTGAGGTTATTTTTGGAAGTTTATATATGCATTTAACATATCTTGATCATTTCCCGTAATATTATATTGATCTTCCTTTTCCCTCTCCTGCTTTTCTCCTTTCATGTCTCCACAATTCTGTCTCCTCGTTTGCTGTTATCTCCCCTTTGTTTTAATTAATTATTTATTTGGTTTCTCATGTAAGAGAAAACATGAGGGCTGGGGATTTAGCTCAGCGGTTTGGTGGCCTGCCTTGCAAGTGCAAGGATCCAAGTTCAATCCCCGATACCAAAAAAAAAAAAGAGAAAACGTGATATTTAACTTTCTGAGTCTGGCTTATTTTGTTTAACATTGATGGCATGCTGTTTCACTGAGGGCTCTCTGAGATTAAAGACCTCTGTTGTGTTCCAGAACCTGCTGCTGAAGCTCTGGTGTCATGAACTGTCAAGACATTTTCTCTCTGATTACCTTGATCCTTCTTCTCTTTTTCTTAGTGAAGGGAAATGTAGAGGGAACATCTCATTTGGACAGGGATAAAATATTTGATGATAGGGTATTATGCTGGCTTTAAAGTGTAGGAGTTCAGATGATGAGCTTAGTTTGAAAATATTCTACAAAGTTGGGATAACTATGAGGGTACAGGGGAGTTGAGGGTAAAAGAGTCAGGTGTGGTGAGAGACAGGGTGAGGGAAGGTGAAATTCCTGGGGGGATATTTGCAATTATTTACCCTGTTTTCCTTTCCACATGTTTATTGAAAAGAGTTATTTGAGGAAGCAGTTTCAGATACCTTTGTATGAATAGCAGAGATCTAAGTTTCAATTTGTTTTTTTTCCCTCATTGAGCTTATTGGTACATTCTAGGTATACAGTACAGTTACATTCATCATTGGGATCTGTACCTTTACATGACAGGCCTTGGTTCTCATTTTTTCCCCTTGTCCCTGCCCTCCCTTCACCCCCTCCTTCCCTCCCCATTTACAAACATTTTATTTCCATTTTTTTGTTTTCTCCTATTTTTTTTCTTTCCCTTATTACCTTTCCCCTATCCTTTCCACTTTCCCTATACCTTTGGCCCTTTCTTCCTATTTCACATCTAAGTTTCAATTTGAATAGTGTCTGTGTTCATATTTAACCTTGTTTCTTTATCAGATATATAACAATACCCTAATTTATGTATGTGTCGTGCTGGGCACTTTTGTGTGACACCAAAGCTTAACTCCTCATCTTCTAGGAGATTTTGTTTTTAGGGGCAATTAAGACAGGCACAAGGAAAAATGAAGCACCGGTAATGCAACTGTGATTGATAAGTAAGCAGCCTGTACAGCTTAGGGAGATGCTGTTTCAAAACAAAAAAGGCCGGAGACATAGCTTAGTGTCAAGGCTCTGGATTCAGTCCCCAGTATTGCACAAAGAAAAATAAATAAGTAAATACAAAATCAAAGGATAACCTTTTCAGATGATAGCTTTTTGAATGAGGTGTCAGGATAGATCTCAAAGGATGAATGTGATGGGTATATGGTCAGCAGGTAGTAATGGATAAAACGATGTATCATTAGACTCAGGAAGGGCTAATTGTTCCATCTGGTTGTTTCTGGGGAGCAGTGGAAGAGAGTATTAAACATCAGATTGCAAAGGGCTCAAGAGCCAAACTGTATATTCCACTAAAAGCTACAGTGATCTATAAGATTTTAAACAGTAATATGGTAAGAATTATATTTAAGAAACATTTATTGGTTATGTTTGCTGGGGAGGGCAGGAAATGGAACTCACTCGAGGGAGTAAGATGAGTTGAGATGGTCTTTTGAGAATGTGGGCATGGTTAGCCTGAGGAAGGGAGTAAGTAAAAACGCTTTGCAGAAGAATAGCTTGAGTTCCCACTACAGGCTTTGCATGATCTACTTTCTTTCACTCTCTCAATAATTCTTTTTTTTTTTTTTTAGTTTAAAAATGGCTTTTATTTACTCATATTTTTAATCTTCTAAAATATTTCCAGTTGTTATTGTATGTTCTTAATACAAAATGGTGAAGTTCATTTGATAAATTGGTACATGCATACAACATATCTTGTTCTTTTTCTATCCTGTTTCTACCTTCTCCTTTTCCTTTGCCTCCCTCTGATCTCATTCATCTCCAAAAGATGTCCCCTCAAAAGCTCTTTGAGGGAATCTTTTTATTCCCATTTTGGGGTTGAAACTGAGGTCCAGAAAATGCCCAGAAAAGTTTCATGTACAGATTCCATAGCTAGTAAGAGAAGGGTATAGAGTTACTTGTCCAGTATCTTAGCCAGTATCTTTATAAAACTATATTAATTAAAATTAAATATTTAAAATCAGATTCTCTGTGATCTGTCACATTTTAAGTGGTTAGTAGCCACATGTTGCTACAATATCAAATAATATAGAATATTTATGCTATTGCAGAAAGTTCTATTGAACAGATTTGAACATAGGTTTTTTAACTTTGAGCTTGTATTCTCAAATAATCCACTATGTTACCTAATATTGACCAAAAAACCTACCTGGATTTTTAACTGGATAGAGCTAGGTCAAAAGAGAGAGAGGCAGGGTTGACTAATATAGCATTTTAATAGTTTCCTTATCAATATATTATCCAAGTTTATTAAAAGCATAATATTTCAAGTTCTCTTTAGTGATTTATTTTAGTTTTTATAATTTCTTTTTATAATACATGTTTTTGATTCACAGCACATTCATCATGGGGAGTTGGTACCTGTATTTATTGCATCGTAATCCTTTTTCCTTCCCCTTTCCCTCCTTTCCCCTCCCTCTCCCTCTTCCTACATCCCAATGTCCCTTTCACATCTGCAAAAGGTCTATCTCCCTGTTTCCTATAATCTATCTTTTATCTTGCTCTTCAAATTATTTCTGCTTTGGATTTCTCATTTAAGAGAAACTACATGATATTATATAATCTCCTGTGTCTGATTTATTTCTATATTGGGGAAATATGCCAGCACTAATTCAGGACAATATACGTCTATAACAATAATCATACCATGTTAGTCTCAGTCTCTTGGGAGTTACTAGTTATAATCTATTTGTAGTTGGGGTCTTAGTTCTAAGTTTCAGGTCTCATTTGGAGAGTTTGCAGTTTGGTAAGACATCATAGTCATGGTTATAAACTCCTGTTCCTTCTCAGGTTTCTCTCTAAGAGGTTCTTTAGTTCAGTTCTCCACTTCTAAATGGGCTATAAAAGTGTATGGAAAAGATAGATGTCTCTCTTCTCTGAGCACAATATTGCTAAATCAAGGACACCGATCGTATTGCTGTGTGTGTGTGTGTGTGTGTGTGTGTGTGTGTGTGTGTGTGTGTGATATAGGGTCAGGGATAATGTTAAACTCCAGAGACATCTATTTCCTTCATTTCAAATAAAAATGGAGACTCTTACTGCTATTGGCGAGCTGGCATATAATTCTTTACCTATTAAGATAGTGATCTTACATTTCCTTTAAATAGCAGTGTTTAACGAAAATGTTTACCAACTCATAACAGTAGGTTAGAGGGCCGCTGGACCTTTGTTGAGGTGGGTGGCTGGAGGACCCTATCAGAATGTTTATTTTGTGAGGAGTGCTACATGATGTGTTCTCCTCTCTGGCTTTCATGTGCTAGGGTATTAAATCAGTATTTTTTAGGAACTCTTTAACAGTGATTTCCCACAATTTCCACAAGACAATCATGCTGAATATTGGACTTTATGAGCTTATAGTTTCAAGACTGACTTCTCTATTTTTATTGCTTCCTCTCAGTGACTCCTCCCCCTAGCTCTTCAGAGTGTGTGTTTCAGGAGTGTTTTTTTTTTCCTGTGTTATGTCGCAGAGTTATAACAATGCCGATCCCCAGGGTTCAGACTGTGGGCCTGCCAGCCAGGTACTCTTGGGAAGCTTCAAAAATCTTCCTGAGAAAAGAACTGTTGTCTTTTTCTCCAGATTTAGCTTATGACCCAATTGAAGTGATACATTGTAGTGTAACTTTGGTTGAATCCTAGATTATTGTTTTGCATTTATCAAGCTTTGATTTGATGGTGAAAGTGAATTGTGCTCATGGAAAATCATTTATTCTTTTGCTTCTGAGGCTATCTCTGGTTAGTCCACATCCTCAGCTTCTGTCAGACACAGGCAATTTATCAGGTACCCACTCACACTGAAAGTTAGATAGTTCCATATTCAAGAATAGAATATATACCACACTGAAGGTGGTATGGCAGTTTTCCATTGGTTCTTTGCATAAACTAAAGGTTTTAATTAGTACACCATCTTTTAGAAATTTTTCAATGGATCCTTTCTTTTTGTAGTTATTATGAACTGACATGACTTATAGTAGTCCTCTTTTGTCTGTGGTTTTTGCTTTCAGCATTTCTTTTTTTTTCTGTTTTTCCACTTTTAATTATTGATAGCAATGGCCTCAATATAGATGTCAGAAAGAGAATTGTAATCATGCTTCCAGTCACGAAATGTGTTTTGACCTGGCTTTTAGATTCAGTTATTCCCTCCAATCTTCTTTACAATGATTCTTTATTATAAAAATAAACTGTGAAAATTTATTGGGATTTAGTCCATAACTTTCATCAGCTTCTCAACATTTTTGATCTCCTTTCTTTTTTCTTCAGGTAAATGTCTGGAAGATAATTTAAATGACCCATCCTCCTACCACTTAGCCATCTGTTTTCACTTTTCAAATACATCTGGAAAATAATCCAAATGCTACAGAAAGATATTGAATAAGAAGCAAAATTTTCTCCTTGCTCCTTGCTCACTCCATTTTACTGCCTAGAGGTTGCTGTTCTTTGTGGTTTCTTTTCAGTCCTCCAAAAAGGTTTGGCACATGTATCAGCATTATAAATGCATTAGGTGTATCCTGTCCTTAAGAGGTTCTCCCAGAAGTTACCTGTGGCTCTATGTTTTGGCAGTCCATTTTTATGTTTTTTGTCTTGTAGCTGCATGAAAAAAAAATTGAGTTCATGTCCAAGGGGGGGAGAGAGAGAGAGAGAGAGAGGGAGAGAGAGAGAGAGAGAGGAAAGGAAGCAAAGGGATGGGAAGGAAAGCGAAAGCAGTCAGAGGGACTGACTTTGGAGACTCCTCTGCTTTGGGTTAGCCAGGAGATGTCAGTGGATTTCTTTTCTTCTCTGAGCTTCAGTTTCCTCACCACTAAAATGGGGATTCTTGTGGGGCTCGGTGGGGTATGGCAGGGAGGCCTGGCTGCACCTTGGCCTCTTGGAAGGAGGAAGGCTTGGCCCAAGGCCACAGCAGGGCCTGTCAGCACCTGTCCTCTGGAGTGACCTGTCACTTTGTTTCCCAGGTCCAGGGAGGAGTGTGGGAGTACCCCAAGTGAAGGGGACAGGGTCTCATGAACCCCATACCCCTGGTATTGTCTCCCACGGGCCCTCAAGGAGTGTAGACCCCAGAAATTGGAGCAGAATCCCTGCTGACATGACATCCAGGACAGGCCTTGGATTACGCCCCAGTCACCCTCCTGGCTCTTCACTAATCTGGGGTTTTAGTGTGACCCGGGCGGCAGGGTACAAGCCCTCCAGCATGTTGCAGTTCTAGGGTGTGGGCCGTGTGGCTGTTACTGTCTGCAGAGCTGCATCCAGCTCCACGAAGGCAGAAGGGACGGCAGAATTCCAGCTTCTCCTGCTGGCAGGTTTTGGCACTGCGCTGGGCCTTTGCAGGTGTTGCTTTGTGGGCTTTCCCAGCCACACTCCCACTCTGCAGAGGACACTGAGGCTCAGAGAGGTGGGCCGACTTACCGTTCAGAGAGTGGGTGGCAAAACCAGGATGGAGTTTACCTGTGGAGTCCCATCCTTGTTTTGTACCCCTGTGCCAGGCACAGGTGGGTGTGAGGGAAGGGACCAAACAGAACTCAAGGCCACAAAGTGACTGCCCACTCACAGGTACAGTAGCTCTTCTCAGGATTCATTTCTCTCAGTCCTGCTTCTCAGTGTGGAGAGGTGCCCAAAGAAATCTTTATGGAGTGGAGAAAGAAATAGATAACAAAAATGATGGCAGCCCAGCTGGTGAGGGGCACCGGTACCTTCAGTACTCGCTTTGCTGCTGCCCTTCTTGTTCTGTGACTTGCACTGAAGGCCTTGGAGCAACCTAGGCTTGCAGGAAACTGGAGGACCAGCTAGTGCTAGGGCTGCAGGAGGGAGGGTGGCATGGGCTTAGGTCACAGGGTTCTGCCTCAGCTCACAGAGGAGTCAGATGTCCAGGAGCCTGGTGTATGGGGAGCTTGGGGCCTTGCCTGAGCTAAGCCAGCGCACACTGAGCCACAGTCCCTGGCCCTGGAGCACAGATGAGCAGGGGCCAGTCCCTGTGGAGCGCTCGCCACATGCCAAGCCCAGGTGCTCCCCAGAACACTTTCATTTTAACACTTGCAACAAACACACTTGGATGCAGAGAGAATTACTGTCTCTGTCTACAGAAGAGGAAATGAAAGCACCAAAAAGTTAGGTTATAAGCGGGCAGGAGGATCTGAGGTTCAAGACCAGCCTGGGCTGCATATCAAGAACCTTGTCATAAACAAAGCCCTGGCTCTGTGTGATATCGGCCCTGGATCCTCTACCTCTTTATGGGTCAGCTGTGGAGAATAATTCTCAACCTGGTGAAGTAGATGAGGTCACATCCGTAAAGAGCCTAACGCCATCTCTGGCACAGAAGTGTTCCCTCTGTCACCACATTCCTCCTCTTTATCTGCAAATAGAGTCAGCAACTTGAAGCTGCAATAACCTTTTCACACGCTCCCCACCAAAACTTCATGGAGGTCATACCAGGCTAAACTTCTAGTAGGTGTCATTTTTTGGCATCTGTCAAATTGCTCATTGGAGATCCGCTGGGGAGAGGCTGGTGATGGGTGCACCAACCTGGGCTTGGGCCAAGCCCCTCTGCTTGTTGGCTGGAGCTCTCAGGCCACCTGTGTCCTGTGCAGTGGGTCCTGCCCTGCCTGGCACAGTTGCTGGGAGGTCCGGCAAGCACCAAGGGGTGCAGACCTTTGCTGCAGGTAAGGTCCTCTCCATGATGATGTCCTTCTCATGGTCCCTTCAGGAGGACTTAGTTTGCTAGAACCATGAGGCCCACACCTTTTACAAGGGAGCCTCAGAAAGGCACAGGCTTCCACTCAGCCTGGCAGCCTGCGCATTAGCTGCTTTCAGCGTTTCAATGACTGGGAGTCAGCTGTTTTCCTGAAAATAAGACCTAACCTGAAAATAAGCACTGGTCCTTACCATGGTGGTGTCCAGTGTTATGCAGAAGATTGTACTTCACCATTCTCTTGCTCAGTGACTACTCTGTAATGGCAGGTAAGGCTAGGTAATTAGGACTGGCATTGTTAATCTCTATTTTTCCAACCTGATTATTTTTTGTATAGGTCTTATTTTTGGGGAAAAGTGGTAAAAGTGTATTCAGTGAAAACATTTTAGAAATAAACATAAATTTTAGAGAACTTGTTATAATATATTGCTATAATGGTTATTTTTAATTTTTTGCTACTGTTGTTAGTCTATGCCTCATTGATAAACTTTATTTTTGATATATTTGTATATATAGTAAGTAAACATAATATAAATAGGGTAGGGGTTGAAACTTATCTGTAGTTTCAAGCATTTGAGGATTGTCTTTGCAAGTATTCTACATGCACGAGGAACTATTATAATACGTTGTTTTTAACATGAAAAATTTTATTTGCATTGTTGGTGGGAATGTAAACTAATACAACCATTGTGGAAATAAGTATGGAGCTTTCTCAAAGAACTGAAATTGGAAATTCCATATGACCCAACTATTCCCCTTTAAGTATCTTCCCCAAAGAGGTTAAGACATTATACTACAGTGACACATGCATATCAATGTTTATAGCAGCACAATTCATAATAACTAAATCCTAGAAACTGCCTGTGTACCCACCCATCAACAGAAGACTGGATTAAGAAAATGTGGCATCTATATACAATGGAATACTCCTGATCTATAAAGAAGGACAAATTTGAGACATTTACAGGGAAATGGATGCACCTGGAAAACACACTGTTGAGAGAAGTAAGTTAGACGTGCAAACTTGGGTACTATATAATTTCTCTCCTCTGAGTAATGCAAAGTACAAACTAAAAGACACAATGAAGGATGGATAGAAGGAGACAAGAGGATGGATGTCCTGCAGATAGGAAGGGGTCCAGGGGAGCAAGGGCATGGAGTAAAGGGCAGGAAATGGGGAAATAGGTAGAATGAAGATATTCCACACACAAGGTCCTAGTACTTCAATACGTGCAGACATTATATGTCATAAATTTGAGCTAATATATCGATGAGAATGAAAAGGAAGAAAAGGGGAATTACAGGAGGAGAAAGGAGGGAAGAGAGGGGATTAAAAAGAGAAATAAGCTGTATTACATGTATGTGCCAACTCCTCAGGATGGTTATCAAATTGCATGTACTGCAAACATGTACTAATAAAAAAAGAATTTTAAACATTTTAAAAATTGTTCTGCACTTGAGAAATGCAAGGGACAAAGTGCCTTACTTGACCCTATAGAATTTTGTGTGGGGGTGGGGTGGGTTGGTGTTGAAAGCTGGTAGGTTAAGTGTAAAAATTACATTCTTTGTTGGTTGCTGATGGTATTAGCTTCACATAATACAACAACAAAATATCTGAGACACTTAATTTATAAAGAGAAAAGGTTTATGGTTCATGGTTCTGGGATGTTCCTATCCAAGGTTGGGTAGCCTTATTGTTTTGGACCTCTCTGGTGAGAGGTCTAGATGGCAGTGCTGGGAACACATTTCTGAGCAAAGAAAAGAGAGAGAGCGACAGAATGAAGAGAACTGAACTCACACAGTTGCTGCCAAGTGTGAATTCTTAATGACCTACGATGCTCCCATAGAATCCTAACTTCTCAAGGTCCATGGTATCTCCTAATAGTATCCCCCTTGAAACCAAGCCTTTAATGGATGCAACCTTGGGGAATGCTATCCATATTCAATGAATAGCACTAAGCAATAGAGTAGACCTCCAAAGACAGAAAATGTTAATCCAGAGATTAGCAGTGATAACAGCAATGAAATTAATCTCTGTTTTTTTAAAATCTGAAAAATGGCATGAAAATAATATTCTGATAGTGTATGTCTTAGTCAATTGGGACTGCTGTCAAGGAATACCACAGACTGGTGACATAAACAGTATAAATTCATTTTTTCAAGTTCTCGCTTGAAGGTGCACCCATGGTTAGTTTCTGGGGATGCTTCTCTGCTTGGTTGCAGATGGTTATTTTTGTTCTGTGTACACACAGATGACTTTTCCTTTATCCTCACACATCCATGGTGTTTCTTTAAGTTTTTCTGAGGGTACTCATCCTATTGGATTAGTTCCTCACTCTTCTGGCCCCATTTCATTTTAATTATACTCTTAAGTATGGTCACATAAGGGTCTAAGGCAGTGGAGGTGAACCTATGGCATGCGTGCTACAGCTGGCTGTTTGTTATCATTGAAACTCTAAAATGTGTGCCATCACCAATTTAGAATTTTAATGCACTATATTATTTTCCTTGGGCACAATTCAGTCCATACAATAATGTTTTGAGGTTTGAAGGAGGTAATATGTATGACATGCTCATTCCTGGGTCTAACACATTCTGAGCCCTTGATAAATAAAAGCATTCAATTAATTGAGTCCCTGACATATGCCAGCCACTATTTTAAGTGCTAGGAGAGATACTAGTGAACAAAATCTGATTCAGTTTGTCCCCTGCTGATATTTATATTGTGTTGTATTGGGTATCATTAATAAAAAAGTAAATAACAATTCAAAAAAAGTTATTCTTTGATTGCCTAAAACATTTTTCTGGAGTCTGGTAGGTATAAGGTAGTGTGTAGCACAAAGAGATTTGGAGTAATAGAGAAGTTTGGAGATTTCTTAGGGTCTGTCTTCTAACGGGACCTTGACACTTTCTTAACCTCTTTGGGCCATTTTTTTCTTGAGTTATTTCTTTGGTGATGGGTGTTTAGAGATGGATTTGGTCAATCATCATTATTATTCTTTCTTTTTTTATTTTTATTGAGTTTATTGGTACATTTTAGGTATACAGTACAGTTACATTCATTATTGGGATCTTTTACCTTTATGTGACCGGTCTTGGTTCTCATTTTTTCCCCTTATCCCTGCCCTCCTCCCCTCCCCATTTACAAACACTTTATTTCCATTTTTTCATTTTATCATTATTTTTTCTTTTCCCTTATTCCCTTCCCCCTACTCCTACACCTTTAGCCCCTTTCTTCCTATTTCACATTGTTAATTATCTCATTAGGATCTTGTGTACTGTTATAGTTTTTCACACCAGAGAAACTACTTGGTATTTACACATGTGTGACTTATTTCACTTAGGAGTATATCCTCAAAATATATCCATTTTCCTATGAATGACTCTAATTTCTCATTCTTTATGGCTGAGTAGTAGTCCATTTTATAGAAAATCCACACCTTCTTTATCCAGTTTCCAAGTGATGGGCAAATAGGCTGTTTCCAAGTTTTAGCTATTACAAACTGTGCCGCTATAAACATAGGTGTGCATATATCACTGTGATATGACAATCATCATTATTATTCTGCAGAAATCTGTAAAAATTTAAGGCCACATCCAAGTTGGGCTTCATATTTCAAAATACACTTACAGAAAATTTTGTAAGTGTCCCTGAAGTAATATTCTTCTATGCAATAGCTTCAGTTGCTTTGATTTTTAAATTTTCACTTGGAATGGAAAACATCAATCTCAGCTGAAAGGTGAGATTTCAGGATGAACTAAAGAATCAAGTTGACACTTTGAATATCCAATATATTCATTTTGTCTTAAAATTTCACATTATTAATTGAATTGACTGTATGTTGTAATTATACTGAGCAGAAAGTTAACCTATCCAAAAAGAATTTGCAGAATTCCCAAAACTTAATACAAGGTAAATTTTTGCAGGATGCTCCCCTTCCATCCTTTCCTATTTACAAAGACTTTGTTTCCATTTTTTCCCTTCCCTTATGTTTTCTTTTCCCTTCTTTCCTTTCCCCTATCCTTCCCAATTCCCCTACTCCTTTAGCCTTTTTCTTCCCATTTCATATTATAAATTATACAATTTCAACCTTATTTACACTTTTAGTTTTCCATACCAGAGAAACTAATCAGTATTTACACATGTGTGTCCTGTTTATTTCACTTGAGTATGGTCTTAATACAGACCTATTTAGCTACAAATGTCTCTAGTTTCTCATTCTTTATAGCTGAGTAGTACTCCATTTTATAGAAAAACAACATCTTCTGTATCCAGTCTCCAGTTGATGGGCATTTGGGTTGTTTCCAAGTGTTAGCTATTACAAACTGTGCCATTATAAACATGGGTGAGCATATATCACTGTGGTGTGATTTTTCTAATTCTTTTTGGAAGATACCCAGCAGCAGAAGAGCTCAGTGAAATGGGATTTCTAATCCCAGTTGTCTGAGGTATCTCCATACTCCCACCAACAATGAAGAAGGGTTCCTAACTCCCCACAATCCCACTAGCATTTGTTGTTGGTTAATTTTTTGAAATCAGCCATTCTTTCTGGGCTGGGGTGGAATCTCAGTGCTGTTTTCATCTGCATCTCTCCAATGACCAGTGCTGTTGAACAGTTTTTCATATAATTATTTAATGATTTTACTTCTTTGAGAAATGTCTGTTCATTTCAGATACCCATTTTTGAATTGAGTTTTTACATTTGGGGGTGTCTGATTTTTTTTTTTGAGTTTTGCATGTATTCTGGATTGTAGACCTTTTTCTGAGGAGTAGCTGGTAAATTATAGCTTGTCTCAACTCTCTTGGATTTTCTTGCAGTGCAGAGGTATCTCAGTATTTAATAAGGTATCTCAGTTGTTGATTCTTTGTGCTAGTTTCCATGCTACTGAGGATATTTTCATAAAGTCCTTTCCTATACCATTGTCTTTGAGAGTTCTCCCTAACTTATCTTCCAGCAAGATTAGTTTTTCTGTTCTAAAATTCATATCTGTAATCCACTTGGATTTTAGTTTGTTGCATGGTGAAAGATAAGGGTCTAGTTTTAATCTTTGGCAAGTTCAAATCCAGTTTTTCCAACACCATTAATTAAAGAGGCTATCTCTCTCCAATGAGAATGGTTGGCTCCTTTGTCATAGATGAGGTAGCTGAGTATGTCTGGAGTTGTTTCTGCATCTTCTAATCTATTCCAGTGATCCTCAGGCCTTTTTCTTTGTCAGTACCATTCTGTATTTATCACAGTGGCTTTGTAGTATAGTTTCAAGTTGGGGATTTTGGCCACTTTTAATATGTTGGTTCTTCTGACTCAGAAGCAAGGGATGTATTTCCTTTTTTTTTTGGACAGGGTCTCACTATGTAGTTGAGATTGACCTGTAACTCACTATGTAGCCCAGGCTGGTCTTGAACTCACAGCAATCCTTCTGAGGCTTCTTAGCCTCCTGAGTGCTGGGATTACAGGCATGCGCCACCACGCCCAGTGTCTTTCTATTTTTTGATATCCTTTTCAATCTCTTTCTTCAGTGATACAGTTTTCAATGTAGAGGTATTTTGCTTCTTTTGTTAGTTGGTTCCCAGATATTTCATTTTCTTGGATGCTATTGTGAAAGGGAGTATTTCCTTAATTTCTCTCTCCATGAGTGTTATTTATGTACAAGAAGGCTATTGATTTTTGATTGTTGAAATTGTATCCAGCTACTCTACTGAATCTGTCAATTAAGTCGAAGTCTTTTGGCAGAGATTTTTGGGTCTTTGATGTAGAGTATTGTATTATCAGCAAACAATGACAGTTTAATTTCTTCCTTTCTGATCATTATTCCTTTATTTCTTTCTCTTGTCTAATTGTTGTGGTTAATGTTTCCAGAACTATGTTGAATAGGAGTGGTGACAGTGGACATTGTTGTCTTGTTCTTGATTTAATGTGAAGGTTTACAGTTTTTGACCAGTTAGTATGATGTTGTCTGTTGTTTTTTCATAGATAGATTTTATCAGGTTGAGATAAAGACCACCTATTCCAATTTTCTGTAGGGTGTTTTTTTTTTGTCATGACTGGGTGTTGAATTTTTGAATGCTTTTTCTGCATCTATTGAGATGATCGTATGTTTTGTCCTTGATTCTGTTAATGTAGTGTATTACATTTATTGATTTATGTGTATTGAACTTTCTTTGCATCCTGTAATAAATCTGACTTCATCAGGCTGTATGATTTTCATGATGACCCTCTGTATTCTGTTTGCCAGTATCTTATTGAGGATTTTTGCATTTAGTTCTCTCTTTTGTTTGGGTCTTTCCATGGTTTTGGAATTAAAGTAATACTTGCTTCCATGAATGAATTTGGAAGTATTGCTTCCCTTTCAATTTCATTGAAAAGTTTAAAAAGTAGTGGCAATAGTTCTCTAAATGTTTTGGAGAATTTAATAGTAAAGCCACTAGGACCTGGTCTTTCCTTTGTTGGTAAATTTTTAATTACATTTTCAATTTCATTGATTGTAATTGGGTCTTTAGAATTTTTACATTTTATATTTTCAACTGTAAAGTTGTGTCATATGTGTCTAGGAATCTGTTCATTTCTTCTGTGTTTTCCATTTTATTAAGAGTACATGTTCTTGAAGTAGGTATTGATGATCTTCAGGATTTCTCCTGGATCTGTTGTGGCTTCAGTTTTTCATTCCTATTTGCATGAATGTGAGTCTTTTCTTTCCTTTTTTTTGATAACGTTGCCTAATGGTTTGTTGATTTTATTTATTTCTTCAAAAATCCAACTCTGATTCGTTAATTTTTTGTATTATTCTCTTAGCCTCCATTGCATTGATTTCTACTCTAATCTTTTTTTTCTTTTTAATTTTATTGAGTTTATTGGTACATTTTAGGGATACAGTACAGTTACATTCATTGTTGGGATCATGTACCTTTACATGGCAAGTCATGATTCTCATTTTTTCCCCTTACCTCTGCCCTCCCTTCACCCCCTCCTCCCCTCCCCATCTACAAACACTTTATTTTCATCTTTTCATTCTCTCACATTTTTTTCTTTTCCCTTTTTGTTCTTCCCCTACGTATCACACCTTCCC
>NW_022900940.1:14123759-14124930 GCF_012274545.1 Fukomys damarensis
CACGTCGCCGGGTGGTCGCAGGCAGGCAGGCAGACAGGCAGCTGGAGAAACCCCCTCCGGGGTCTTTGGGGCCTTCCTGGTCTGTTGTCGCGCAGGCCGGGAGCTCCCGCGCAGGCCGGGAGCTCGCACGCACACCGCCGGGTGGTCGCAGGCCTCTACTCTAATCTTTATAATTTTCTCTCTTGTACAATTTTTCAGTTTGATTTGCTCTTCTTTTTCTAGAAATTTAAGATTTAGCATTAGGTTGTTTATTTGAGCTTGATCTGTTTTCCAAGAATGGGCATTCACTCCTATGAATTTCCTTTGTAGAACTGCTTCCATTGTGTCCCATAGATTCCTATACATTGTATTGGTATTATCATTTACTTGTAAATATTTTCCAATTTATTCTTTAATTTCTTCTGTGATGCATTGGTTGTTCAGGAGAGCATTGTTCATTTTCCATGTGTTTGTGAAGTTCTTGTGGTTTCTTTTGCTAATGATCTCCAGTTTAATTACACTATGGTCTGATAATATACATGGGATAATTTCAACTCCTTTGCGTTTACTTAAACATGTTCTATGAGCTAGTATGTGGTCTATTTTGGAGAATGACCTTTATGCAGCTGAAAAGGATGTATGTTATCATTTTATGGATTGGAATACTCAATAGATATCTATTAAGTCCATATGTTCAAAAGCATGGTTCAATTCTAGTATTTCATTGTTGATTTTCTTGTGTAGATGATTTGTCTGTTTGTGACAGTGGGGTATCAAGACCCCCACTACAATTGTATTAGTGACTATTTGAATTTTTCATGCCCCTTAAATTTTTTTGTGTAGTTGAGAGCATTAGTATTTGGTGCATATGTGTTTATGATTGTCATCTCTTCCTCTTCGATTGTTCTCTTTACAAAGATGTAGTGACTTTCTTTGTCTCTCAGTTAGTTTTCGTTTGAAATCTACTTTGTCTGCAAATAAGATAGCTACCCCTGCTTTTTCCTGAGCTCCTGTTACATGGAGAAACACTTTGCATTCTTCTACTTTCAATCTATGAGTTTCTTTTTGAAATAGATGCATGTCTTGTATACAGGGTATTGTTGGATTTTGCTTCTTAATCCATTCTGTCAGTCTATTTCTTTTGATTGGTGAATTGGGGTCATAAACATTGATGATAGTAACTGATATGTAC